>NC_056733.1:1048706891-1048936891 GCF_019279795.1 Protopterus annectens
GCCCCTGAGTTGTGTCCCAATGTCTCCGTTTTCTACCCTAGCTCATCACGAATGGTTGCAGTCCCACCTTGACAAAGTTTCACATCATATTCTTGAGTCCTTGTTGTCCAGTGTTTCCCCTCACAGCTGCTCCCCATTCTGTTAAAGTGCTGTTAAGACACAAGAGCAGTTTCCAAGGGGTGTGGAGTTCCCCACATCTCACCAATCCCCATTTTGTTTTATACCCCATTGTCATGAGATTAGTATCCTGGGTGTCTAGTGTCCCCCCCACCCTGATTTCCATTCTGTTTTAATTGTCATTAAGGCACACATGTAGTATCCCTGGTGTATAGTGTCCCCCCCACCCCGATAATTGTCATTAAGGGACGCATGTAGTATCCGTGGTGTATAGTGTCCCACTTCCCAATCCCTATTCTGTTTTAATTGTCATTAAAGCATACGTGTAATATCTGTGTTGTGTGGTGTCCCACCTCCCAGTCCCCATTCTATTTTAATTGTCATTAAGGCAAACGTGTGGTATCCCTGGTGTATAATGTCCCCCCACCCCGATGCCCATTCTGTTTTGTCATTAAGGCATACATGTAGTATCCCTGGTGTATAGTGTCCCACCTCCTAATCCCCATTCTAATTGTCATTAAGGCACACGTATAGTATCCCTGGTGTATAGTGCCCCCCCCCACTCTGATCCCCATTCTGTTTTAACTACTGTTACTAGGGTAGTCTATCTGATGTCTAAATTATCTGTTATATACTGAACTTATTACTTGGAGCTTTTCTCCCTGAGACTCCACTAAAAAGGGGCAGTTTGTTCAGCTGCACCATCCTGATTAAGAAATACAAATAAATAAATCAAATCAAATAAATCCAGTGACTGAGCAAAGATATAAGAATATCTGGTCAACTTAATCATCTTTCTGTCCTGTTCCAGCTAACACCTCACAAATATCCAAAGTGATAACAATGTAACAGCCTATCAGCTATCCACATATATTGTATTGTCTTTCCAGCCCAGCTTTCTTTGTAATAAGTCATTCATAACAGAATCTCCAGGAATTTTGTTTATGTTAACCCAGCAGGTCAGGCTGTAGCATTCTGTTCATGCAATTTAGCTGATGGTCTCCCAAGAAGCACTATGCCTGTCTACAGTTCCTGTTACAGATATTTTTAGAGTCAGGAGTCAAAAGAGATCCACAAAGTCATGATTAGGAAAACAGCAACCAAAGGAATCAAACCTTGGATTACAAGAAGCCACTTGATAACAACTTATAGCCTTAAACCTCTGCACCAACTGCCAGGCAAAACACCTGGTACTAGTCTAGAACCCATAGCCTTCTGATTTTCCTTCATCAAAGATGAGTTTGCTATCTGATGAGCTACTTTTATTTCTTCATTCCCATTTTCTTCTTTGGATTAGCTTAAAGGGATGCCCTCCAACTCTTCATCTCAAAAAAAGACATCATTAACTCTGTCCCAAGTCACTAAACATGTATTTAGGTAACTGAAAATGAATGTATTCAATAGCACTACCTATATTCCAGGTAACACAATCTGATGAATAACAGAGGTGCATGGGAGTATAGGCGTGCTCATCTTTGGAGGCAAGTGGTCATAGTTGGTGGATCACTCATAGCCCTTGCAGAGGCAGGCTTTTGAAGCAATTGCCACATTAAGGATGTGGTCTGGCTTGAAACTAGTGTCAGCCATACTAGGGCATATTCCCATAGGCCCTGACCAGCTTAAGAGATGCTATGATGCAAGAGATGGGTTAGGACCATAACAAAGCACAAGATGAGTTCCTGCCTCTGAAACCAGAAGTGGCAACTCCCAAGCTCACGTGCCATATCTGTGGGGAAGGTCTGTCATTGCTAGTAATGGTGGCACTGGCAAACCTGTTTCTGAGGTTTTAAAAACCTGAATATCCCCAGAAAAACCAAGGATAAAGTGTCAGGTCAGGGTGGGAAGGCAGCTAATGAGGCCCAAGCTGCAACAGAGTGCAATTGCAGTCACAGTGTAGATACAGCTTGTGCTGTAAAAAAAGATTAGTATATTCATTACTTTATTATTCAAAATGTTATAGAATAACTCACTTCATGGTTAAAGCAACAGGACGTCTTTCTGAGTTTTTGCACCCTACTGGAGGAAGGAACACATTAATAATGAAAATGTCTAAATATTTTTCTTAATTAACACCAAGTGATGAAAAGAACTAGAAACAAATCTGAGATGGTGAAAGTAGTTTATCTAACATAAGGTGAAAAGGGTGTCCTTATAGTATTCAAAACTAACAGTTCTCTGTACAGCCACAGAAGGTAACATAAAACCATTCTATGCTTCAGGAAAGATATGGCAATCAAGTTTCTTGAATACATATTACATCAGACCTTTATAATATATTCTTTAAATTTATCTTCCTGTTATTTCACTCTTTCACTTGATATTTTCCAAGTTCCACATTTGCCCCAAACTTAGCTCCCTCACCAGAGGAAGTGAAAAACAAAGCCAAGTTGCCTTCAAAAAGGCATAAAGACCATCTAACCAAATCTGTCTCCTTTCATTTCCAGCATTCTTTTGTCCCAAACAGGGATATAAATCCAGTTTATAGAGCTCTTGTTGATACATTCAGAGTTTTCAGGTGTTCCATATGTAAGCAGGACATGCTGGAGGGATAGATTCCTGTCCCAGAGACTTCCCATACTCTGGAACAGGCTACCCATCTATGTCAAGCAAAGTTCTTCATTAGCACTCTACTAGAAAAATCTTAATGAGTGGATGGGAAATAGGAAATACACCCCTGGGATCACTTCTGTGTCTCTGCTCGACAGTGGCACAGGAAAATAACTTTCTTGGCTGGCTTAATCCAGGGAACCTTGTTGGCTAGGCTTATGCAGGCCCTTGGGCTGATAGCCTAGTACCTACTTATGAACCTATGTTAGGAAAAACTGTGAGGTTTCCCCCACTCTTTTTACTCATCTAACTGCATCTGCAGATTTTCTGTAGGAGTCATTAATTTCCTTAATATTCGTTACTTAGACATTACAGTGTGATTCAAAAATGTTTTAAGTTTTCAGGGTAATTCTGTTGCTAGCCTTTGTCCCCCAGATTCAATAACCCATAAAGGTTGGCATCAAGGACTTTCAAATTTTATTGCAGAAGGCTAATATTCTTGACAGGGATTCATATTGACTATATCTGCTGTTCTCTTTATACTTGAACCCACTGGTTTCTGCAAATGTATATATTTTTAAACTTTCTATTTGATTTTAAAACAAGACAATAATCATTTACACAATAATTAATTAACAATCTCATGAAACTATGTACACAATATTTACAAAGTCCATAACAAAAGTGAAAACATTTCTAATATAATTAATACTTTTCTAGTAAGCTTTGTAATTTTCCCAAGCTAATAATTTATGTGTCACATTTTTAGTTCTTATTCTTATAGTAAGTATTTTATTATATATTGAGTTTGTTAAACAGATAAATTCATTATTGAATGACATAGTAGTCTTCATTTTCTATTTTTTTGTAATGATTTTTTTCAAGCTATAGCTAAAATACTCCAAAGAAGAGGTATTTGTGATACTGGAATCATTTCATGTATGGTGTCCCCACTGGCAAATCTCTGGTGCAGCTGCGTCAGATGCCAGATGTGGGAATTGCGATAGCTTCCAGGGCAGCCAGTACACACATTCATTATTATGCCCTGGGCATCGCACATGACCTGGCAGTTGATGGAGGAAAGCCCTTGCGGTTGATGTAGACCCTACCCCGCTCACCAGGTGGTGCTTTGATGCATATGTGTGTGCAGTCTATAGCACCCACTACCTCAGGGTATTCTGCTATTTGGTGGAACAGTTGCATATTGCTGGCCAATGCCTCACGGGTGTTGTGGAAATATATGTGCTCACTGATGTGCTGACATGGCATCCAGGAACTGGTGGAGTACCCTGGATGCTGACGCCTGTGAAATCCCCATCATATCCCTAGTTGGCCTTTGGAAGGTACCTGTAGCTAATATTCTTAGGCCTATACATACCTTGGTATCCACTGGGATGGGTTCCCCTCTGTTAGTTCTGTGTGTCAGGCGTGGCCGGCACAGCTCAACAATTTGCTGTAGGTGGCCCTTGTCCACCCTATAGCGATCCACTATCTCCAGCTCATGTAGCCCCTGGTAGATTACCCTGGGTCTGTACACTCTTCTCTGTCTCCTCACTGTGGGTTGGTCAACAGCATTCACATCCTCACCAGGGCGGGAGACTTAAACCTCGACACGGTTTATTATTAGGACGAGGGATAGGAGGGACACCAGACCTCTAATGACTCCCTATGCTGTGGAACAAAATCCCATATATGTGAGGCAGAGCACTGGCTCTGTTCTTGTTCAATCTTGATCAATGGGAGTGAGATATACCCTAGGATAGGGTCACCAGTTGTCACTGCCCATAGAGCAGCAGCAAAAATAATGGGTATAGTTCCCCTAACTAAATTATGTAAAACAATACAAAAAATGGGCTAGGAAATGTAAAAGCAGATAGCCTGAAGATGAACCAGATAACCTATGAACCTATGAACCACCCTCAGCCTCTTCCACAAGTTGTATGATAACTATTGCAGCCCCTATCATTTTGCTACTGTGAGTGTCAAAAGTTCCCTGCTTGTTTACACTGGTGGTGTAGAGTGTGGGAAAAACCAGAGGGGAAGGTGTTTGCATAGTTTATAGTGGTGTTCTGTGCTGGGCTGGTCTGCTGCCTGTCTAATTGGCTGATTCTGATACATTTCACCTGCCAGCTAAGCTAGTTCTCCTTGATTACCTTCCTACTGCTGTTTTCCCTTCCCATTGCCTTCCTGTTTAAGCCTGGGGGTGCACCGTGTAAACAGAGTGCTCAAATGTGCACACTGCTGCTATTTCCTGGTTTAACTTCTTTTTTCTTCCTGTAACACCCAGTGCACTGTGTGCACACCTGCTTAGGCTTTGTAAAGAGTGCTAGGCAGGTTTAGACACACCCCTGCTAAGCTAGGAGCAAACCCGAGCCACAGGGCTCCAATCCGCTTACAGTATGCCTGACACCCCCTCCCATGATGTCACCTAACGCCTAGGCTTGCACTAAGCTATTCCTGCTCTTACACTGTTGGGACCTGACTCACATGCTGGGGAAAACTGGGATTCACTATCATTCCACTCATTTGCATAGGATTACCTGCTAATGCATAGTTACGTGTCTCAGCCTCCCCCCATAGCAACCACTACTCACCGGCCATGTTGTCTTTTGCCTGCTATTGACTTGCATGGCAGAATACTGATTTTAGTTAGAATGCTTAATTTAGGTTTATTTTGTTATTTTCCCCCCATCCCATTTGCGTGCCGCTGCTCTATGCATAAACAGCCGAGATCGGCTAAAAAAAAAAAGTAGATTTTTTTTTATTTTTTGTTTTGTTTGCAATGCCAGTGGCCTTATACTTGGCCATTGGCATGCTTACTACATGATATGCAGCCTTTATTTGGAGCTGTCATAGCACTGTTTTGGATTTTTCAGAAATGTACTCGGTTACTAACCAAGTACATTTCTGCAGATAGCACTAGTCTTGCATGGACTGTTGCAAGCTTCCTGGATTGCAAAATCACCTCATTTGCATGGATTTCACCTGCAAATGGGGTGATTTGCATACCAGGGCTTAGTCCATGCAAGAGTAGTGCAGGAGCAGTCGTGCACACCCCTGCAGGCTGTTCCTGAATCACACTGCAGACATAGTGCATGCTTAAGCTCCTGCACTGATCTTGCACTCTGTGTGAGCTTTTGAGAATCCGGGGGGAAAATGTTTTTCTTTCGGATGTAAGACTGGGCATCTTCTAGATTATCAAAGGTTTTGGTTCCTTCAAGTAGAAAAAGTCTGAGTTTAGCAGGATAGACAAGATGTGTTTTGATTCCTACTTTTTCCAAAGATTTCACCAAAGGTATCCAGGCTTTCCTTTTCTTCATCACCAAAGAAGAATAATCATTGTCAAATCTGATGTACGAGTTTTCAATTTTTAGAGTTGTAGCAGACTATGCTGTTTTTAAAACTAAGTCTTTGTCCTGTGTTCATATGAATTTGACTATGATGGATCTTGGATAAATTTTCTTTTTGTTTGTGGGAACAGTCACCAGAGATGTGTGCGCCCTTTCAATTCCAAAGGAAAAGGCTTCTGGTAGATGTAAAGCTTTCCGAATCCAAGCTGTTATAACAATTATACTACTGCTTCCTTTCATTTTCTCTGGTATTCCATATATCCTGATGTTGTTTCTCCATGCTCTATTTTCCAAATCATCTATCTGCTCCAATGACTTGTTATTTTGCTGCAGAATGAAGTTGATACCGCTTTTGCCTTCTGTTAACCTGCCATCTATATCTGTGACAGATTCCTCCAAGCTTTCTATTTGTGATTTTTGTTGCTTTAAAATTTCATTCATGAGTTCTGTTTGTTTTGAGCAGTCTTCTTTTATTTTGTCCATTTTATATCCAGCTTGTTAATTTTTGTAACTAACTCCTGAATGGTAGGAATAAGTGGTTGTATTTCCTTTTCCATGAAGCTCTCTTGTGTCACAGACTTCAAGTGACTCATATTCTTTACTGTATGAAGATTTCTTTTTGATGAAATGACAGGAACAGGTTTTGAAAAATATATAGATTTTTACACCTGACTATTCCTTGTGTCTTCTACTTCAATAATATATTACTTTTGATAGAATTCTGATGAGATTGATAAAATATTCCTGTCAGGAAAAAAATGCATGAAGCAGAGCAAAGGAAATGTGCTGCATTCCGTTAACCATCTTGGCCATGACCCCCCCCCCCAACTTATATTGATATCCTTGTTTAAGAAGATCTGGGGTTGGCTATCCTTCAAATAATGATTGTTTTCATCTTGGCTAGGCCATAGTATTTTGACCCAAACTTTTATTCTGACCTATTCCCTTGGGGGTGCAGTGGTGCAGCAATAGTGTTGTCACCTCACAGCAAGTGGTTCTCTGGTTTGATTCTCAGCGGGAGTGCCTTCTGTGTGGAGTCTGCATGTCCTCCTTGTGTTTGTGTGGGTTTCCTCCAGGTGGTCAGTTTCCTCCAACGTTAATAAGACATGCGCCTGGAGCATTTCATCCTGGGCCTCCACTGAAAATTGGTTTAGTTCCAAGTCAGATTTTTCTAGTTAACAAATATTAAATAAATAAATACTTCCTTACTCCACAGGTTTTTCCACCATTGTCACTGATATAGTTTCATTCCTATTCTGTGAACCAAAGGTTTGAAGAGGAGATTCATCAAGGACCTCACTTCTAGCATAAATAGCTCTAGAAATGAGATATATTAATTCCGAGCTGGCATTCCCAGAATTTTCTGCTCTTGGCTTTCATTCCTGTTTTTCCTCTATTATGTAATCTCTTCATTTGTACTCTGAATCATGGGATAGTAACCCAATCTAATTCTCCCTTTATGTCAATAATATCGTCCAGAAGAAGTACATTTGCCATCTATAGATACTTTATCAGTTTGAACATGTCATCTAACAATTTCTTCATGCCTTCCAGTATCATTAAGTTATCCTCCACTTTATTTTCATCAAAAATACTAATAGAGGGGGCATGACCCATAAAGTGTATGTAAGGTTATACCATCTCAAATCTGAGAGACAGAAACAGGATTAAAAACTCTGAAAATATTTTCTGATAATTATACCAAAGAACTTAACTATGTCAAGAAAATTGTGAATTCATCCAATAAAAGATTTAACTTATTTTAGGAAACAGGGCAGTAACTGGTATCTTCACCTTTCTTACCTTTCTCACACAAAACTCATGTTTGTTTTTATTTTTTATTGTTTCTTACCCTTACCTATAAATTATTATCAGCACTGAAAGTCTTCCAGAGACTTTAGAAACTTAATAAATTCAGAACTTGAAATATTGCCAAATCTATTTCTGTTTCCATTTTCCCTATCTCAGGAGTAAAAACTTGCTTGCTTGCAAAAATCATAACATTGGCAATTTATTTCCCTTTTAAAGCCAAACAAATTATCATTTGCATGTCTATTGTCTTTATCACATATCTCCATATTATCTTTTTTGTTGATTTACTATTGTTTTTCCTCAGTGAGTGTGTTTCATATGTATTCTGTAACTCTTGATCTAAGGAGATGCTGTCATCAATGATCACTGAAAATCTTTAATTATTTAAGACTGTACTGAACCTAAAGTAACTAGGGTCTTTATAAAGACTTAGAAACCAAGTCCCACTCAGTCAAAATAAGGGAAGCCACCTCTAGTAGTAGACCCGTAACAAGCAGTGTACCCCAAGGATCAGTCTTGGGGCCTCTACTGTTTGGGATGTACTTTTCTGAGGTGCAAGCCAAATCCAGTGGTCTGTGGATGACCACATTTGCAGATGACTGCAAGCTGGGCACTGTCATAAATTCCCCGTGACATGGACATCCTCCAAGATGGTCTCACCCAAACAAATGACTGGTGCCAGAAGTATGGCGTCAAACTGAATGCCAAGAAATGCATCATTATCCACTTTGGGGAAAATGGTGCCCCACTACTTATCACATTAATAAAAATGCACTAAGCATGCAATCAGTTATGAGGGACTTGGGCACCCAGGTTGATAGCAACCTGACTTTTGACCACCATGTTGCCTCCATTGTATGGAAGACTTTCTACATGGCCCACCTCATAAGTAAGGGTATTTCATCCAGGAACAAGGAGGTCATAACATCCCCCTACTCCTGCCTTATCAGACCCATTTTTGAATACAATGCCCCCTTCGGCATGTACCTTGCCAAGCACATGCAGCAGTTGGAGAGACCACAGAGGTTCCCGACCAGGAAAATCCAGGGTCTCAAACACCTATCCTATACAGATAAAGGCTAAAAGCCCTGTCCCTCTACTCAGTCTCATACAGACTGCTCAAAAGTTACCTGTGTCTGGCATACAAGGCCGTCTCGGACTCAGCCTTGATGAAGTTGCTGCATATCCGTAAGTCAAACTCCACTCACACAACCTGCAAGCAAGGTTTCAACCTGGTCTGTGACATTAATAGAACTTGTTGGTGGGATAGATTTGTGTCCCAACGACTCCCCAATCTTAGGGTCATAGGTTCATAGTTTCATAGGTATTTACTAGGCTAACGACCACAAGGGCCTTTTTAAGCTTAGCCATGCATTCCAAATCTCTTGTCATGTTCTGATACTCTTGATAAGTATAAGCATGGAACTGGGAGATGAACCATTTACAGGTTACCTGTGTCCACTAGAGACATAGCTGCCAAACCAAGGATGAATTTCCAGTCTCCCATCCAATTGTCCAAGTTGCACTTGAATTGGGTTAGGGAGGAACTCTGCTTCACATGGATAGGGAGCCTGTTCCATAGATGGTGTAGTCTCTGGGATACATATCTATCTCTCCAGCAGGTCCTATTTATATCACAGGCAAGGTTTAAGTCTTTAGAATGGGTAATTCTGGTGCTGTTTGTTTTGTGGATATGCAGGCGGGCCATCAGAGTGGGGTCTGACAATGTCCTGTATGCGAGGCATAGATGTCCCCTCAAAAGCCTTTAGGAGACAGTATACAGGGATAGGGTCTTTAGGAAGTCTGCATAGGACATATTACTTACTCTCTGCATTCTTTTAGTGAGGAACCTCTGTGGATGTTCCAGTTGCTGGATATGCCTAGTTAAGTACATACCAAACAGGGCATTGTACTCAATGATAGGTGTGATGAATGCCTAATACTGTGGAACAATGACTTCCTTGAACTTAGACATCTGTGGAATAGATTTCCTCTCCGTGTCCAGCAGAGTACCTCACTAGCCCTCTTTAAGAGAAACCTGGACAACTGGATGGGAAACAGAAAATATACCCCTGGGATCCTACTGCTGGACAAGGAAAACAGGTGCTGACTTTGTTGGAACATGGGTGAAATTCTTGGCTAGGCTTATAAGGACCTCCGGGCCAATAGCCTAGTATTGTCCTATGAACCTATGGACTTTTGTTGTATTGCTTACAAACAAGTGAAAGATAAAAAGAAAAGAAAAAGAAATTATAATCAGAACATGTTCCTTTTAATCTCAGCCTATCAATACTGCTTCTAATGAGTAACAGAGCTAAAACATAAAAATAAAGTGCATTATTAGCTAATACCAATTTCATGGCCAGCTTAGAGGGCAGGCTGTTATTAGTTATATGACCAACAATATAGATAGCATTACAAGACAACAAAATCAAACTGCTTTCTAGTTTGTAGTTGTTTGTAAATGCTTGTCTAAACACAGTTTGCCCTAAGTCCATGGAAATGGTATATTAATAGAGGTTTGGACTAATCCAATTTCTTCAATAAAAACAAAGCAGTGATTAAACATAAAACTCCTAAAAATCAATTGCATAGCCTATTTCCCTAGTATGAAAAGCCACAAAATGTTTAGGAAAAGGTACAGTTACTTAATGTAGTCATACAGCCTTACTTAAAAGTGTAGAAGCCAAACAGAGAAATAAAAAAGCACGTTTTGTTTCCAATCTTGTTTTTGGACCTCACTTTAAAAAATAAAAATTAAATAAAGAAGTCACCTAGAAAACCTTACAAAACTAGACAAGAAAAAGTGAAATTATTCTAGATGTTTCATATTTTAGAAAGGCATATCACATATCTGCAGCTTTAATTTTCTGTATTATTCATTTATTTCAGGAAATCCTGAGGTACAGAGCCAGAATTGGCAAAGTTATATGCCACAGATACAGTCTGGAAGAATGGAACAAGTGAGCTAAAGGCCGTATTGTTTCACAAAATTCTTTTAGATCCAAAGACTTTTCGTAGTCCATATACATTCAGGAAGAGCGTGCCTCTGCTTTATCTTACTGCATCAATTCTAGACTGAAGCAAAACACCAAATAATTCAGTCAAATGATGTTTAAGAAAGACTTCACAGCAAAACACTTTGGGAAACAGTAGAAAGCAGTACTTACAGATGTACGAGTACTTGTGAGCTATAGGCCCCGAAACCATTGATTTGTGCACAGAAATGGAGCACGTGCTGTTGAACAGGTAGCGGTACTCAGGAGATCTAATTTAGTCCTTTCTCACCAGCTGAAAACCAAATGGATCTACATGAAAGAAAATACTGAATTCAGGCATTCAGAGCTGAAACCAGCTCCATCTTTACTGACAGAAGTAATAATAGTATTGAAATAGACAGAAAAATGCTGGGATTTCATAGGAAAGAGAAGCTTATTGTGTTTATCACAGTGG
The DNA here is from genome assembly GCF_019279795.1 of Protopterus annectens. Lineage (NCBI taxonomy): Eukaryota > Metazoa > Chordata > Ceratodontiformes > Protopteridae > Protopterus > Protopterus annectens. Next base: position 1,048,718,171 of record NC_056733.1, read on the forward strand.
CTTTTTCTGGAAAATCACCAAGGTGAATCACACAAAATGCAAGAAAAACAAAACAACTCATAAACTACAAAATTCTTACTTAAATGGCAAAGAGAACAAGGAGACAAGATGCCAGGAAGTTGCTCCCTCATACTTTAAAGAAGACATCCTAGTTACCAGCATGCCCTCTGTTTTGGAAATAAAATCAAAGTCATGTGAGCAATCAATACTACACCTCCTTTCAGCTACTTTAAGAAATACTTTCTGACAAGATTTCTTTTTGTATCTGTTGCCTCATGATGTCTGCCAGATAGACCACAAGGATGGAATATGTCTAGGTTAAACTTGCAAAAGAAATTCCAAACACAGATGCAAAACAAATACCGGGACAGATTTAATTCACAAGTTTATTGTTCCACTTGCTCTGAGATGCTATGTGCTGATTTCTTTGCTGCAGTGCATAGTCTTTGGACCACACCCTGTACTGTATAACTGAGTTGCAGATTTTGTGTTGTATTCATTTTTGTTTCTACTTGTAAGATAATTTAAAGACATTTCCAAATATTTTTCTGATAATAACCTCCTTTACATGAGGTCATATTTTGCTCCACATGCAATCCCAGCTCTGTATATTGTGTAATGTCATTTTGGAACTACAGTCTCAGGCTATACGTAGTCACCTTTTCTATGTACTCAGTTACTGATTCAGTGAGCTTTCTAGTACAAGACTCAAATTACATCCCTGAATTATCTCACTATATTCAGCATTAAATGACTTCATATATCCACAAAAATAAAACCTGTTGCAATCTTTCACATTAGTCTTTCCAAAACTGGATTTCCATATCAAACACAGCCAAAGTACTCAAAGTTTCCATTATTTAAATTTTGCTTCTTCCTCCTTAGGTTTCTGAAATTATTTAATTCATATATATCTTGTAGTCAAAGTAAAGGCATTATACTCAGATAAAAAGTCCAAACATCTCAAATAGCTTCAACTATAAACCCAGATGTTCAAAAAGATAGCATCAGTGTTTAATATGGTGTGCATAGCTCAATAGTTGAGAATTTCCTGATACACAGTTCATGATAATAATGCTGGGAATGGTTCAGAAGAAGCTTTGAATAGATTTTAATGTATGCACTTGCCTCTGTTCTGAAACATAAGACACCTGTTGAAACTAACTATAAAATATCCAGGATATGACACTGTGATAGTCATTTATTCATTAACTATTGCAGATTTGATACAGTCTATTTCTGTTTCTATCTCTGCCTCTCTCTTTCTATCACCATCACCACCCAAGATGGGTGCACTGTATTATGATGAAATGAGAACAGTGAACACTTTACATTAACTCCTGTGTTTCCACAGAAAAAAATGCCATCACAGAACTGTGGTGGTCATACCTCTCAACCTCTTAATACAAGAAATCTGTACAAATCCTAAAATAATGGAGAAAGGACAAAAATAGGGACATATTTTAAATACTGCTCTTATAAACTTAAAAAAATTGTTAGAATAACAAAAATTGTGTTTTAGTATGCATTTCCTGAAGGATATGGATTTTGAAACAGAAATGTATGTCATTATTTAGTGACTTCAGCCCTCAGTGATTTGCTAGAGCACCACAAATTTTATGAGGAACAAAGCAAAAATACGAGGCAAAAATCTGGACATTCTGCAAAAATATGGACAATTGAGAGGTATGGTGGTGGTAAAGAAGTTTTTCCTGAAATACAGGTTTGTGCAGTGTCAGACTTGTTCAAAGATGTAGAGGTGTGTTCTTGAAAAAAAGTCTGCTCTTTTGTTAAATAGAATGATTTGTTTTGTTGATTATAATTTTTTATTGATTACAGTTACTGTTATTTTTGGCTTATTTTGTTTGCCATAGACCTGATTTCAAGTACTAGCTCTCAAAGCCAAACATAAGCCTGTAGTTGGATGTAAATTTATTCTAGGTGCCCTAGTAAAGTTTTGGCATATTTAGGTTTCCAAACCATTTTACCTTATTTTCTTATCCTAAGGATCCTCCTGATATGTTCATCTCATGTTCCCTAGACAGTGGTACGGAAGTCACAGCGCAAACTATTTTCTAGTTTCATACTCCACTGTGACTCATTGTTCGTGCTTGTTTTATTCTACAGTTTTTATTTTTCTGACTTTTATCCAAAGCTACTTAATCTCATTTTCTATGTTGCTGCGGTTTCTTTTACTCTGCACATCCCAGTGTGCTAACATAGCAGTCATCTCCCTTTCTGTTGTGACAGCCATCGCACTGCATTACCCCTTTTGCCTCATGATTAACACTTTTTGAGGGGGGGGATTATTGGTACTTTGTGCACTTCATATTCCGTCTTCTATCTTTTTTGGTATTGTCCATTTTTACACCACATGCACCCACATTGCCTAAGATTTGGCATCACATGCTCCTTTCATTGCTTGTGTTACAGTCTTGGAGTTTTGCAGACTATCTCCCCTGACCATTGTATTCAGAGAATAGGAATTCTCTAATTTTCACTACCTCTATGATCATTTAAATGTTTTTGAGTGATGCATTCAGCTGTACCATTTAAAACCTGCTTCCTTTCTGAGGATATGCTGATATTTACACAAATGTAAAATATGTACTTTTTTCTAGATAGAAAACAATTCCTCTTTAAAAGAAATAAAAACTACTACTCACAGATCACTGTAGTGAATGATATTTATTGTCTAAAACAACATAAAATCAGAGAGTGGAAGACAGGAGCTGTCAGAACATGCTGTGTGTGTTAGTTGTGTATGACTCCTCTCCTGTTCTATACGGGTGGTGCAGTGGTGCAGCAGTTAACATTGTCACCTCGCAGCAAGAGGTTCTGTGGTTCGATTCTCAGCTGGGGGGCCTTCTGTGTGGAGTCTGCATGTCCTCCCTGCATTCATGTGGGTTTCTTCCAGGTACTCCGGTTTCCTCATACATTCCAAAGGCATTCATCTGGAGTGTTTCTCCTGTGCCGCTGCTGAAAATAGGCTCTGTCCTAGTCGGACTTTACTGGTCAGTAAATGTTAAAATAAATAAAAATTCCCTTCCCCTGTTCTGTGTATGATCATTATCTAAGGCTCCTCCCAGTTCTGTTTGTGATCATTGATTAAGGCCCCTCTCCTGTTCTGTTTGTCATCATTGTTTTAAGACACCTCCCCTATCCTGTGTGAGCTCATTGTCTAAGGCCCCATCCCTGTTCTATGTGTAATCACCACCTAAGCCCCTCCCGTGTTCTGACTGTGATCATTGCCTAAGGTCCTCTCCCCTGGTTCTATGTGTGATCATTGCTTGAAACCCCTCCTCTGTTCAGTGTTTGATAGCTGTCCAAGGTACCTCTTTGTTTCATATGTTATTTCTGTGCTGTTCTAAATATGTTCTAGTCATTATGCAAGCAGTAGCACTGATCACCATATCCTAAACATGATCACCATATCCTAAACAGATGTTGGTATAACTCTGTAGTTCTTTCCATATTCACATGCAACCAGCATACCAGCTAAGCACCTTTTTCACCCGTCTTCTGTCCATTGATAAATTTTACTCTCATACACAAGCCTTCCACCTGGAGTCACTTAATCTTTTCTTCCCAGTCAGACCATTTTCTTGGGTTTCACGTGGTAGAATTTCTAAGAGACTGTCATCCATAGTGTGCTAGATTAGTATTAGAAATGATGTAACCATAAAGCTGGATGTTCACATAGGTTCATAGATTAGTACTAAGCTAACTGCCCTTGTGAGCCATTTTAAGCTTAGCCAATTATCCCTTGTGAGACTCAAACCCTGCACCTTGTGTTTGTAAGGCAAACACCTTAACCATTAGGCCATCCTCCCAACCCTAGCATTTTATTGGATTTTTCTTTCCTGGCATGTACTATGTGGAACAAAACCTGCTTATTCTCCTGGAAATGGCCAAGTTATGATTGTTGGTCCTAATGGTTAGTAAGTAGGAACTGAGGTCTCTTACATGCTGCCTTATTCCATCTGGAGGTGGGCAATGACATATGCTAACTATGAGAGACACTCCTGCAGATGGAATATATTTTCTTCTCCAAAACATTTTCTGAAAGGCCAATACACCGCAAGGTCTGAGATGCATAACTTCTGTCATGTCTACTTAACAACCTTTTAATTGTTTAATTGTTGCTCTGTCATTGCCAATACTTATGCTTTTATTCCAGTTGTATTGTCTATTTTTATACTTTGCCACCTTCTTTAATATCACAATACACATGGAATGCCTGTCCTGTGACAGAACATCAGTGTGCTCTGGGCATCCCCAAAAAGTGTTTACAAAATCATAGTCTTGAAATCACCTCATTATTAGGTTACTCAGTACTCAGGTGAGACAATGCACTCCTGTTTCCTGATGAAAAAGTAAGACAGAAAAAAAAAGGCAAAAAAAATAAATATAGCATAATGTGATGTGTATCAAAATATAATGCATTATAACTCAATATATTGCAATATAGTGCAGTATAACATAATGCAGTATGATGTAACATAACCTATGCTAATGTAATGTAAAGCAAAATAACATTGAAAGGTGCAGTTAGCTTTCATTGTTCCCTGTGCTAGAAAAGTTTACTTTTCCCGTGTTCATATCACATTTCAGTTCTATACCTCACATGTCAAATAAAGATACCAAATAGAACCACACCTGTATGACATTTGTAACAGATGCTGTGAGTCACAACCATTATGTATAAAATAAGTTGTGTATTATTACTAAAAATACTTTCTTTTGAGTCTGACTGCCCTTGGACATACTATCATAAAAGTTTATTTTCCATTTTTAAAATCTAAACTCTCCTGTAGAACCATTGCTGCTCTGGGACTTGTCTCAGATCAGAAAGTGTACGAACATGCAATGTTATTTAAATCTGTAATTAATTTATTTAATTTGCATACTCTACCCAAGAAACAAAACTGGGTAAATGCATAACTGTTTTAAAGCATATCCTTTGTGAGAACAGTGTCCCAGAATATGGAGCTTCCAGTAGGAACCAAAAAAGGTAATAGCAAATCAGCACAAGCTAATATTAAAATAAACTGCAACATGTTCAAGCTTATATTAATTATCCAGATCAGATAACTGGAATCTTCATTTTGAGGTGCTGCTAGCATTGTGTTTTCTATAGGATGGTGAGATATTGTTAAAGGACAATCACTGAAAGAAGAAAATTCCTGTATTTGTTTGAAATTTAATTAATAGGCAATTCCTGAAATTTAAAAGCGCTGCTCTCTACTGAAATATTCCTTCTTTTATGCAAGTCTTTTTCCCTTTTTATTTAACAAAAGCTTTAGATGTATTCTCCCTGTATATCTCCATTATGCATTTTAACCATGTCATGATCCCATAATATTGACTATTACACCCTGGTGTCAGAATTTTGTATTGGTTTGCGCAGAAATATTAGGGCCTGCACAGTTTGTTATCCACGGGTTGTGACCTCAGCACGATCAATCAAACTGCCGTCTCTCCAGAGTGCTGCAGGAGCTCAGTACGTCTGATTGGTGAGTAAGTTGTCCAGTGTTGTGCACTGCATTTCTGCAGAGATGATCATTTATGAAACTAAAATGAAATAGTAGAGTTTGTCCAATTAAGTACGTGGAGCTGCTCTCCTTTTGCTGAGCAGATCTATTCCTTGGAGTCTGTAAGTAGGCCTTATACAGATATTGTGTTTCAAATGACAGCCCTTCAATGTTTTCTGGAATCTTCACAGTTAACCATGCAATCAGTAACATTTATTTTATTTTCCTTTTTAGAGATGCTAACTTGAATAATACCCATGAGGCATATTGTACTCATAAGCGTATCATTAGCAACAGATCGGTACACTTGCTCCATTAAAAACAACACTGTATGCAAATGATAGAATAAAAGATATTAAAACCTTAATCATTATTCGTAATTACATATAATCACACTTATAATAACACACTATCTCAAGTTCTTAAAATCCCATTCATTTTTTTTTAAATCCAAGTGACATTAGCTGGGATATATGTTGCATGTTTTTAGGCGACATTTAAACTTGCTGCTATCACTACATTTTACTTCATTTGCATAGTATGCAAGTTTTGCCTATATTACAGTGCCATCTGTAACTCCACGGGCGATATTCAGATTTATACAAAGAATCCCTTCAATTGGGAACTGCCATAAAAATGTTAAAAGAAAGGATCACAGTCAGTAGGACAAAGACAAAGCATGATTCTCAAAAATACAGTGCGTATAAAGAAATATTTTTGATTACTGATGGTATGGAAATGCTGGGGGAGGAGCTGAATAGAGTAGAGTGGACCTGCCACTTTGTACTTGTAATGTAAGCAAACAGATCTATGAATGGCTTAAGCCACAAATATCAGCGTTTTGATTAAAATATGCATTCATTCCTCATCTTCGTGGCAAATGGGAAGCTCGTACGTTATCAATGAAATGTTTAAGTATATTTACTATTTAAAACTTGATGGGATACTAATAGCAGAACAAGAGTATATCTGTCTGCTAATAAATTGATTATATGACACTTTTGTGAACGAGCTGCTTTTTACTTATTGATCTTTAAAACACAGTTTAATCACAGCTCTGTACCCATAATTACAATACACACTATGCATGATCCCGTAGGAAGGAGACAGAGTCTAGGCTTCTCCACAGCTGTCAGCACACTGAACAACTTCTTCCTTTGATACAAATAAAGCTGTCAGAGAAGTAAAAGTAATGTCTTTTAGGCAAATATAACTACAATGTGCTTGCTGGTTTATAGCTGTAGTTTTACTTCCATCACAGACTTGTGATTAATCCAGGCAGTAAGGAGGTTAATGTAAAGGGAATTGTCAGTGTATGTGCATAACTCTTTTTTTTTCAGTAAGAATGAGTTTTATTTATTTATTTGTTTATTTGTTTATTAGCCAGGTTAGTATACCAGTCTCCATGGACCTTTTTCAGGTTCAGACTGGGGTTAAAAAAGTGGTAACCATATGTATCTGTTACTGTCTATGTACACCTTTCAACAATGCATTGAGTTTACCCAGTCAAATAGTTTAACCACCTTTGTATTTACATATTTATAGCTTTTTTAAGACACTGAAAGTAATTTGAATAATAGTACAGTGAGCGAAGAAGTGGTAAATGCTGCATGCTGGCGGTGTGTAGTTAGAAAAACAGAAGGAGAAGCTGGAGGTATTGTAAGGTGCAATGAGGAAGGAGGAGCTACCTGTGATTAACGTGATAACTACAGCTGTGGCCATATGCTGCTGAGACAAATTATCATACATTTGCTGGTCAGTCAGCTTAGAAGGTCAGCTGTCAGTCATGCTGTTGGTAAAGGAGTACTTGCATTGAAGATGGTGTCTGAAGTTTGAAAAGGCTTCAGTGGATTTAATCCTTGTTTGATTTATCAGAATACATTTACATTCATTTAGATTGGAACACCTGAAAAAAATGCCAAGTTAGACAGTCTGCAGATCATGTGTCATTGACTTATTTGTACTGAAATTTACAAATGTTGTTCCTACTAATGTACTACACATTCTCTGAAAGACGCTTGTAAGAGTGCTAACAAATTACTGAGATAAAAAGGACAGTTTTGCAAGTTTCATTTCCTGGCCAAGTAATTCCTCCCATCTCCCCTCCTTCAGTGAGCTAGAGTCTCATATTTTCAGCTTGGCTAGATTCAACTAATTAGTCAACTTTGCACGACAATAGACATCAAACAAAATCACAGCCTGTTATGCCACTAAAACTGTTCTCTCAGATCTCACTTTGCTTACAAATGACATTTCCTAGGAATTATTTCTAAAAAAGTTCACACTTCAATCCAGAGTTTAAGACAATCTATCAGTTCCTTAAAATGAGCAAAGTGAAATTTATTTATTTTTTTATTTGTCTTTGTTTACCAGGAAAGTCCGACTGGGTAATACACATTTTCAGCGGAGGCCCAGAGACAAAAGCTCCATTTACTTACATTGCATTCTACTAAGCTCCAGTCACAGTGTAGTTACATTTCTATTTACATTTATACACTAACAGTAGTTACACTTATACATCCTAAGATTTTACAGAGGTAGAAGTTACTAAACAGAAAGCACATGTGCAACTTAGTGGATTGTACATGCCTGCAGTTATGTATAAAACAGCATACATGCAGGTTTAGTTTTTTTTGCTGTAGTAACTTACTTTGGCCACTAGGAAGCAGCACAACACCAGCAGTCTATCACACTCCTTGTTTGTTTTAATTAACAGTAGCACCAATAGCTTTTAGTTTAATGTTATTTTAACTCTTAGTAGTTACAGTATATGTAGGTTTAATGCTGCCAGCAACATTCTAGAGTGTTATTTAACCCCTAGTGCATCTTTTGTAACCTTTGTCTCCTGTTTTTAAATTTATATCTGCAACATTTCCAACTCTGGCTTTGCTGTCTTTTTACCTCTTCAGCTCTGATTTTCTCAGTTGCTTCCTTTCTGAGCTTTATTTTCAGTGCTGTTTCACACTGCTGACCTAGGCCTGTCAGTACTGGTTCCAAACAGCTAGGCCACTGTGACATCCATCCCCACTCTCTTTCCAACCCTTCCTCCAGTTTCTTTCACTTTCTTTTCTTTCCAACCCCTCCCCCAGGGTCTTTAACTTTCATTTCCTTTCTGTGGCACCATCTGTACCTCTCTGAATCCACTCTAATCTTTTCCCTATACCATGACTAGAATGTCCCTTACCCCCTTGCATACTTTCCTTTGAACGTACCTTCCACTCCACTGATTGTTTTTTTTCTTTTGTTCTTTAATCTTGATTCTTCCTTCCCTTGGCTCTACTTAGCTAGCCACTCCCACCACTTCCACTATCCAATCCAAACTTTGTTCTTTAATTTTGATTCTTCCTTCCCTTGGCTCTACTTAGCTAGCCACTCCCACCACTTCCACTATCCAATCCAAACTACCCATCATACCCCCAAAATCTCCTTCCACAGTTCACCTATTAAAGTAAACCTATCCTTCAGAGAGTACTGCCAAACACTACTTATCCTAATAAACTACCAAACAATTAATCTAAACCATAATCTCTTAAACTAACTTCCCAACTTAACTCACCCCTTGCTACCATCCTAAAACCAACATCATGACCCTCAAGTCTTTATCCCTACTTACTCAAATAATACTTCTAATTACCTTAACTTACCTAAACTATATCCAGCAGCGGCTTTAGCTCAGCTGGTGCCCACAAAAAAGGGCTTTCAGCGGCTTTAGCTCAGCTGGGTGCCTAAAAAAAAGGGGGCTTCACGCACCCCCCCACCCAGGTGCCCTCATGCCTAAGGCCGGCTATGACTATATCACCCAACCTACTAATGCAAACCACTCCCCGCATTTCACACCACTACCCCATCCTCTACAAAGTACACATTTACTGTTACACTTATATCTCCCACTCTCTACCCCCTCAACACTAGCATGCTCTTCCCCTATAGACTCCTACCTAACTCTAAAAATGCTGTTCCCAACTATACTACTCTAATGTCCACAAAACTCTCTTACCTGTATACTACACCCCAAACAAACCAAATACCTCATCCATCATCTTATCTCTATCTTTCTGTCCATGGACATCCACCCAAACCCACGCCCCTCTACCACATTGAATCCAGCCCCCCCAACCCCCCCCCCCAAGCAACAGGCAAACCCCTCCATTTCTCAGCTCTAAATACTCAGAGCCTGTGTAACAAAATTCCAAACCTTCATGCCTGGCGTCTACATAACCAGCCCAATATTCCCTCCATCTCAGAAACCTGGCTTAAGACCCACATAAAAGATTCTGAAATAACTCCTCCCAACTACTGCATGTTAAGGAATGACAACACAAAAAAGGGGGGGGGTGTAGCACTCCTTTACTCAGCATCCCTCTTAGTCACCCCCTATACCAAATCCTTTCCCAAGTTTGTCAAGACAGAAATGATACCAGCCCTACTCCACCTAAACAAGCATAAACGCATATTTGTTCTCTCCTTCTATATTTCCCCTGGAGACAATATCTCATCCCTTGAAGATATTCTCTCCTGGGTCTCCACTAACATTATTCATGAAACCATAATCATGGGGGATGTGAACATAAACTGGGCCACAATCCAATCTTTCACTAACTCACTAAACATTAACTTGTATAACTTTATAAAACTAATCAATTCCACTACCAGGCCTTCCAAGAACTCTATTACTGGAAGTACAATAGAATGGGTTCTAGCATCCCATCCTCACTATATCTCTAATAGTCATATTCACCCAGACCCACTAGCTGACCACTTCCCCACTTTTGCCTGCTGTCTCCCCTCTTCCATACAACTAACTCACACCTATATTTCCACTCGCTGCCTAAAAAACTTAAATTCTGAAGCCTTCTCAAATGCACTAAAAAGCACAAACTGGAACCCATTAAAGACTCTTCCCCTAGATAATGCTCTCTCCTACTTTAACTCTACTTTCACAAACCTGCTCAATTCCTTTGCCACTCTAAAAACAAAACGTATGAAAAGTAACACTGTACCTTGGTTAACCAAAAACAGCTACTATGCGACTCCGTGAAAAAGCTTGGATATGTTACCATAAAAATCAAACCACTGTCACCTTTAACAAATATAAAACACTATGAAATAAAGTCAAAAACCTATTACCTCAGACCACAAAGCCTATTTCTCCACTCTCTAAACCAACCACAACACCAATCCCAAACTATTTTGGAAAAGAATCTCATCTCTCCACAACCCGGGAAAAAAAGAAAACCCTTGCCCTAATCCAGATGCCTCTGACATGGACTTAGCCACCCAATTTAACTATTTCTTCATAGTGTCCATAAGCAAGCTAACATCATCCTTCACCAGCACCTCTGCGACCCCCTCCTCAGCCTGCATCCATCCCTTCCTCCCCTAGCATCCCTTGCCCTCAACCTCCACCCCTCTCTATCTCTATATCCACCATAAAAAACTTCTCCTAAAATTAAAACCTGGTTCCAATGCCTCTAATGACATTCCCTCCTACTTCCCAAAAGTAGCCGCAGAAGCCATTGCTCACCCTATCAGCATACTAATTAATTGGTCTGTCTCAGAAAGCCAGGTCTCTCAGCTCTGGAAGAAAGCCTTTATTATTCCTCTACATAAAGGAGGCAATAATAATGACATTCCAAACTTCCGCCCTATTGCTATCCTATCCTCTATTTCTAAGCTTCTTGAGACATGTATCCACTAACAACTCTTACCCTATCTCATGAACAACCAGCTTTTTACCCCCACACAGCATGGATTCAGAACCAGTCATATAACCTCCACTGCCCTCCTCTCCTTCCTTGAAACAATTAACAAAGCCCGCGATTCCAGCCATTTCATGTCCACCCTTCTCCTCAACCTCTCCAAGGCATTTGACACTATTTACCGCAACTTGCTTCTTAATAAACTCTCCAAACTAAACCTATCCCCTTCCTGTACCAAGTAGTTCTCCAGCTACCTCACAACCACACAACAAGCAGTGAAATGGAATAAAGCCACTTTACCCTTCCTTAATAATCCTGTGTCCCCTAAGGTTCCATTTTAGGCCTCCTACTATTCAATATATTCCTCAATGACTTCTACCAAGCCATTCCAAACTCCAGCCTCATCCAATATGCCGACGAGTCTACTGTTATCTGCTCGTCCCCTTCTATCCCCACTCTAAATAAGCTTACCCAAAGTGCCTTCTCCTCTACTGAGCAGTGGATGCTAGAAAACCATCTGGCTCTTAATGCAACCAAAACTAAACCTATGTTATTCACCGCCTCCAAAACCTCCTCCCTAGATAAACACTCATTCATAATCACCAGCAAAAACAATACTCCCCTAGAAATAGTCTCTGGCACTGAAATACTAGGAGTACTCATAGATGATCAACTAAAATTCGGCAAACATTTTCAAGTAAGTATAAAAAAAAAAAACACAAAAAACTTGGTATGCTATACCGCCATAATCGTTATATGTCTCCTTCCACCAGGCTCATACTAGCCAATACTTATCTCATCCCATCCCTACTATATGGTGCATCTATCCTCACCAACCTGCAATCCTCCCTCAAAACAAAACTCTCCTATTGCTGTAACAAGATATCAAAATTTGCGGCAGGTCATAGAGCCATTTCCCACCATTGTAATTCTCTTCACCAACTAAACTGGCTTGAGTTACCTAACCTCTTCCACTTATACCCAACTCATTCAAGCACACAAACTCATTTACAATCCCTCTCTTTGTCCCTTCACTACCTTTGAAATGCATGAACCAAAATGACTTCTAAGATCTAATTCCCAAAAACTAATTAAATTGCACAAACCCACATGTCTAGCTGGGAATCACCTAATGTCCTTCTCTCTTGCATGCCTCTGGAATTCTCTACCATCTCCTATCCATATCACCAGCAGTCTCTCCTCATTTAAAACCTTGTTGCACTCACACCTAACTTCACAATGCAACTGCTCCTGTTCCCATCCTACCTAATCCTTCTAATACCACTTCCTACTCTCCTATAACTAAAAATGCCATCACTGCCTCCTATAGTTCCACAGCTCTATTGAACTATTTGACCAACTACTTAACAGTTACCCTATGCTGCTACTTTTGTAAAAAAAGTGTTTTTTATTGAACTATACTGATGTATTCAATCATTGTTAACCTTTTCTTATCATATTTACTTTGTATTCCTATGAGATGATCTGTAATGTATATGTCCAATTTGTACTATGTATTTGTATTTTTTCTGGAGCTTTTCTCCCCAGGAATCCATTGAAAATAGGCTCCTTGTGGCCCAATGGACTATCCTGGCAAACAAACTGCAAATAAATGTTGTTGTATCTTTCGTTTTTTCCCGGTTAGGGGTCGCCACAGCGGAACACCGGTCCACTAATGATTGGCAGTAGATTTTTACATACAGAGTTGCCAGCCCTGATGCACAACCTTCAATGAAGGTACACCCATTCATGCATGTCTCCACACAGAAGACGCTTTAGCTGAGAATCGAACAGGACAACGTCTTACTGTGAGGCGACAATGCTACCGCAGCACCACCACCGCAAATAAATAACTATAATAAATAAATAAAAATTGTTTTGTCATTTCAGTGAGAGGTTGAGATTATTATATTTAAGGAGAGCATTTGGAGAGTTACCCTTGAGATGAGCATGTGCAGGACCAGGGCTGGTTAAAATGCTGTTTAAGCAGTGGTTTAAAACTACTGAATTTTTTGGAGAGGTTTATTCGTGTGGACATACTATTCCAAAGCTTAGCAATGTATTGGCAGTAGAGTGAGTCTCCTATTTGACTTATTTGTAAGTAATAAGAATTTGCTACTGGAATGGAGGTACCTTTTGGCAAATTTTGAGATTAAAACCATTCACTTATTTTTCTTGGTGCTGAGTAGGAGGTTTGATTCTTTGAGCCAGGCTTCTACAGAGAAGACATATTTTTGGCTAATGTCTTGGAGCTTATTTATTGTTGAGGCCACACATATTAATGCTGAGTCATCTGCATAGTAAACTAAACTAGTGAGGTGAGTGGAGGTGTGGAGGTCATTAATAAATATGTTAAATAGGAGAGGACCCAGGATAGAGCCCCGAGGGACACCTGTAGTAACTGCTTGAAAAGATGAGTAGGTTTGTTGCCATTTAGTGGCTTGTTGCTTTCCAGATAGGTAACTAAGAACCACAATAAGGAGTATTGTGAAAGTCCTATTAAGGAAATTCGAACAAGCAGTTGCTGGTGCAAGACAGTATAAAATGCCTTTGACAAGTCTAAGAACATGGTAGACACAAGCAGACATTTTTGGGTTGTTTATTTATTATTTGTTTCTGGGAAAGTCTGACTTGGAATGAGCCAATTTTCAGTGGATGCCTGGGGAGAAATGCTCCAAATGCATGTCTTTGTAACGTGGGGGAAAACTGTAGCGCCTGGAGAAAACCCACATGAATGCAGGGAGGACATGCAGACATCATACAGAAGGCACCTCAGATGAGAATCAAACAGTAGACCCTCTTGCTGTGAGGTGACAACACAAACCGCTGCACCACTGCCACCGTTCGTATGTTTGTCTTGCAGGTTGGTATAGTATGTTTGCTTATCCTGTTTGACATGGAGTTTTGCAATGTTTCTAAGATGTCTAAATTGCTGGAAGACATTTTAAGTTTTATTTTTATACCGGTTTTCATGGTTTTATCCCTTTTTATCATGATTTTTGTTTGTTTCCTTTGTTAGCCATGCTGCAGGGTTAGAATTTACTCTTTTATTATGTACTGGTACTAGATTATTTAAGGTCTGTAAGAATAAATTATTAAAGTGTTCTACAGCAATATCTAGCAGCATTGATTAAGTACATTCCAGGTATCTTTTTTTTAGTGTTTCATTGAAAATATCTTTGCTGAAATTGGTTGTATTTTGCATTTGATTACAGATGTTTATCTAGGTTATGGGGAGTTCTAATAGTATATGTAGGTGTGTGGTCATGTATTTATTTGAGAGGCAGCCTACTTTTGTCGGTTTGTCTGGTTTGTAAGAATCCAGTCTAATGTTGAGTGTCTCCCTGAAGTTCTATTGATTCTGGTAGGTATGGTTATTAATTGTCTGAAGTTGTACAAGTTAATGGATTCAGAGGGGGTAGTGGATTTTATGAGTTACCAGTCTATATTTAAGTCTCCAAGTATTATAGTTTCATGGTTAATTTGTTGGGATATCCAATACAGGATTTTTTCAGCAGTATCAATGTTATTCCCTGGTCATATATAAATGACTGTTAAACATATAGTTTTCATATTGTTGATTTTTAGGAGTGTTATTAGAAGTTCAGTATTTTTAAATTTTGGTATTTCCTGTGGAAGTTAAGTAATGGTTAGGGAATTTTTATAGATAATTACTACACCACCTGCACATTTTGTCTGTAATGCCTGAGTATATTGTTTGTATCTTGGGGTAGGGGGGTGTCTCAGTATCCTTTATTTTTTTTAACCAGGTTTGAGTAGCTGTGACTACATCAGGAGTGTATGTGGCAAGATAAGCATCTCTGTCACGGATTTTATTGCACATACTTCTTAGGTTCATATTTATTAAGGTGAGTTTGGGTTCTGTTTTTTGCAGAGATGTATTAGGTAACTGGTGTATTCTGGGGCTGGAAGTGATGATTTTTTGAAAGGTGGGACCTGGGTTAGGGTGAACATCTCTGCTAATTTTTTGAATTGATATTTTACAGAGGGAAGTGTGTGGCCAGTTATATTTTGGTCTTGGTTTGATATCTGATCATAAACGTGGATGCTTAGCACATGGATTTTGCAACTAGGGGTGAAAACATACTGGATAAGGTCTGTGCCAATGTCAAACTAGCATTTAAGGCAGTGCCTCACCCACACCTGGGAAACACAGACCATCTCTCTGTAATGCTAGTGTATAGGCCATTATTAACCAGAGGGAAGCCACCCATAGAACAATTTACAATTTGGCCAGAATGGAACAGGCTCAGCACTCCAAGATTGTTTGGAAACCATAGATTGGAACATGTTCAAAGAGGCAGCAACTGTAAACCACATCACCCTAGGTGAGAACACAGGGTCTGTGATGGGATATATACCAAAGAGTATGGATGATGTGACAGTCAATAAGAACATCACCATATGGGCCAACCAGAAACCCTGGCTTACAAGTGGGGGTGTACAAGCTTCTGAGAGCACACAATGCAGGCTTCAAGTCGGGGGATAAGGATGCCCTTAGGTTAGCCAGAATGAATTTAAATAGGAATGTGAGATGCCAAATGTGCCTATGGACAGAAAAGTTAGAGTCATTTCACAGACCCAAAAGACTTCAGGTGTCTGTGGCAAGGAATTCAAAAGACTACAGACCCCATCTTCTCAGTGCGATGACAGCATTGAATAAAAGAACAACACAACAACAACAAAAGTCTCTACCAGCCAGGAAGATGAAGTGCTCTTTCTCAATCCAGCTGATGAGCCATCCCTTGCTCTATCACTGTCCTCTCTATTCCTCCCTTCCCCACTATCATAACCAGCTTAACTGCTCTGTATTGTATGATTACTCTCTGAAAATAACCCAATGTGTTATGTAAATTCATTTAAATGTTTTATTGCATATTTCTTTGCTATGTTTTTTCTTCAATGTTATAATGCCTCTTGCTATATTGTACTGTGGAGCTTTATATACATTTGCTTAACTGCTTTATTGTACATTTTTCACTGAATTCATCTTCATTTCTGTAAATTTTCTTGCTTGCTTGTACTGTACAGCTTTTCTCCTCAGACCTCAACTGAAAAGGGGCTTTTGCTCAGATGGACTATCCCGGTTAACAAATGTCAAATAAATAAATACATAAATAAATAAATAAATAAATAAATAAATTGATAACCTTACACAGAGTAAACCCAAAGAAAGCAACTGGACCTGACAACATTCTGGAGTGGGTACTCAGGGAGTATGCTGATCAACTGACAAACATCCACACTGATATCTTCAACACATCTCTGAGTCAGGCCATCATATCCAAATTTTTTAAAAACACAACCATCATACCATTGCCCAAGAAGTCTTCACCATCAAGCCTTAATGACTACCACCCCCATAGCTCTCTCTCCAGTGTAATGAAGTGCTTTGAAAGGCTTTTGAAGGAATATATACTATCATGACTTCCTGCAACCTTTGATCCACTCCAATTTGCATACCAATCTAATCACTTCATGGTGAATGCTATTTCATTGGCACTTCAATTATCTCTGGCCCACCTGGAAAACAAAAACTGCTGTGTGCATATGCTATTCATGGTCTTCATCTCTGCTTTCAACACAGTCATCCTCCAGCATCTGATAAAGAAACTGGTTCAACTGGGTATCAGCCACCCATTATGCAACTGGATAATAGACTTCTTCATAGATAGACTCCAGACAGTATGCATTGACAAGAACACCTCGGAGAGCATCATTATGAACAATGGGGTACCTCAGGGTTGTGTCTTGAGCCCATTGCTGTTCACTTTGCTGACCTATAACTGTATCACCAGGTACAGTATGAGTCAATAATTAAGTCTACAATAACACAACAGTTGTGGGTCTCATTAGTAATGATGATGAAACAGCCTACCAAGAGGAGGTTAACCAACCTGGCACTGAGTGTAAACAAGACCAAGAAGATAATTGTTGAGTTCAGAAGGAACCATGGAGTGCACCCTCCACTCACAATCCACAGAGAAACAGTGGAGAGGGTAAAAAGCACCAAGTTCTTAAGGGTAATATCGCAGAGGACTTGCCATAGTCCATAAACACAAATTCCATTGTCAGGTGGGCACAACAGTGCCTCCATTTTCTGGCAAGAATGAGAAGAGCCAACCTTCCACCTTCTGTTCTCACGACCTTCTACAGGGGCACTGTGGAAAGCATCTTGTCAAACAGTCTTTTGGTATGGTATGAAAACTGCTCAACTTTGGATTGGAAGTTTCTCCAAAGGGTGGTGAAAACATCTGAGAAAATTATTAGGACCACTCTTCCATCTATTTAGGACCTATACTTGTCTTGATGTCTCAGCAGAGCCACTAAAATATTCAGGGACTTCACTCACCCTGCCCATGGACTGTTTTCATTCCCATCATCTGGCAAGAGCTATCGCATTATGTAGTGCAAAATTGCCAGATTCAGTAAGAACTTCTTTCCACAGGCCAGATTCAGTAAGAACTTCTTTCCACAGGTCATCAGATGTAGGCGATACCTGTGTTGATGAGAACTCATATTTTTGTGCAATAACTCAAATGCTAGTCTCAACTCATATTTGTAATACAATAAACCAGCCAATACGAAACTAGCCTCATTGTGCAATATTGATAACTGCTGGAAATTCTCTGCAATAATGTACCTTTAGAGTCATAAAATGTTTTAGGTATTATGTCTGTAATGGTTTGCTGTGATTTAGTAATGTCTGTTGTAATCCTTCTTGTGATGTTTTCACCCCACTCTGTTACCTCTAAATTTACTATTCTATCTTCTGGTGTCATACTATCCAAACAATACAGATCCTTAACTGACACACGCCATCACTCATAATGTAATACTCCTCTTTACTATCCATTTTGCTAGCCCCTTATCTACTTACCTTGTACAAAAAACAGTTTCTCACTGGATATCCATACCCAAAAGGCCATACTATCACCCCAGCTGTAAGCCGTTCCACCTTTCACCAATCTTACAGTACAGTGTCCAGCCCTGCACCTTGCTCACTCTATCAACTTGCCAATCCCAGACACATTAGTTCTAGATCAAAACACTATTATAAACTCATAAATAAATTCCTGAAACTCATCTCTAGGTTTAAACCTAACTTCACACCTGGTGGTGACATCCACCCCAACCCTGGCCCATCCACTTCAGTTAAACCTACCCCATCTAATTGCAATTCACGTTATAAACCTACAATTGATAGGCCAACTAACTCTCTCCTGGCCTGTCACCTTAACATTAGAAGTATTAACAACAAGGTACATGAACTCCATGCACTACTAGCTGTCCACTCCCCTGAGATTATCTGTTTATCTGAAACTTGGTTAAAACCTAGCACAACAGACAATGAAGTGCTACCACTTGGGTATAACATATACAGGCTGGATTGTGCTTCCAGGAAAGGGGGTGGGGTAGCTGTTCTATATAAATATGCATTGAACATCAGCATTGAAGCTATACAACCACCTCATATTAACAACTCAGAGATTCTTGCCACCAAACTACAACTCAATAAAAATAAATGTATCTATATCATCTGTATGTACATTCCTCCAGGCAATAATGTAGCTACACTTGAAGATACCCTTCACTGGCTAACATGTCACTACCCTCAAGAAACCCTACTACTCGGAGACCCTAACATAGACTGGAATACCTGTTCCTCAGACTCCCCAACCACCCATGTTAACCTTCATGCATTCTCACAAATCATCACAACGCCTACCAGGATAGGTAAACTGAACCAAAAAGAAAGCATACTTGATTGGGTACTTATAAATGGTCATCCCTAATTGTACACCTCTGGGACCCTCCCTGATGACCTAAGCGATCACCTTCTCACCTATATTATTAAGCACAAAGCCATCAACCCTCAACAACCTTTACTTAGAATGGCAAGAAACAAAAAACACTTTAACCCCACCAAATTCCAACAAGAGCTAAACTCATGTAAATGGTCTATTCTAAAACACCTCCCCTTAGATGAAGCAGTCGCATACTTTAACAACAAATTCCTAGAAATCCTTGATTCTCATGCGCCTAAGGCAAAAAATGCGCCATGGCTTTCCAAAGAGTCTGAACTAAAAATCACCTTTAGAAACAAGGCATGGGCATTAAGGCGTGCTACTAAAGACCCCCAAGATCACATTAAATATATGCAAATAAGGAACAACATTAAAAAAACATTCTACAAGACAAAAAAAATACTACTATAATCTACAGGAAATAAATCAAAACAACCTTCAGAAGTTCTGGGCAGGTTTAAATAAACTATTACATCCTGGACAAACTTCTACCCCAATCCCTGCAGCCATCATTGATAAAACTTCTGAGGAAGTCTCCAACAGTTTTAACCATTTCTTTACTGAGACTATTCAAGCCCTAGTGAGCTAACTACCTCCAAGCTTCCCTAACTATGAAAGTAACACCCCCCAGAAATCAACTCACATTTAGATTCCAACCAGTTGCCACCTCACTCATCCGTACCTTGATTAAAAAACTAAAACCAACTACACTCTCGGCTGGCCAACTCCCTGCCAAGTACCTACAAAAAGCAGCTGATGCCATTGCTTATCCCATAATAATACTAATCAATTGAACAATAGCAGAAGCCAAACTCTCTTCCATCTGGAAAATATCCTATGTAATCCCACTTCACAAAGGAGGTAGCTCTACTGAGTTATCCAGTTATAGGCCAAATAGCAATACTATCCCCACTTGCAAAAATTATGCAAAAATGTATCCATAGACAACTGATGCACCACCTAACTCAGAATAACCTCAAGGGCAGACTCCCAGCATGGCTTTTGACCTCACCACAGCATTACTTCAGCCCTTCTAGCCTTCTCCAACACCATAAACCTTAATCACAATAATAATAACATATCCCCTACCCTCTTCTTGGATCTCTCCAAAGCATTTGATATGGTCGATCACCAATTACAAATCCACACCCTGAAAACTTTCTGCCTGGATACTACAGCCATTCAATGGTTCCAATCTTATCTGAATGATAGACATCAGGCTTTCCTTTGGCAAAACAAACTTTCTAAACTCCTACCTAACACACTAGGTGTACCCCAGGGATCTATACTAGGGCTCCTTCTATTTTCCATCTTTATTACCAACCTTTATACTGCTATCCCTAAAGTCAGCTGTGTGCAATACGCTGACAACTCCACCCTGATATGCTCAGTCACATCTCCAAATGAGCTGTGGTCAGTTACACATACCACCTTCAACACAATAGAAAACTAGCTTTCTGTTAGTTGTCTGATCCTAAATCCCCCAAAAAACTAAAATGTTGCTTTTCTCATGAACACACAGGTCTACTGCATTCACTTTTACCATAAAATCTAATAATGGCACAATAATCTCCCCAGGCTCCTCTATAAAACTGTTAGGTGTTATCATCGATAATAATCTTAAATTTGACCAACATGTTAATCAATCCATCAAGACCATCAATAAAAAAACTAGGGTCACTTTACAGGATAAAAGCCTTCTTAACCCCTCCTGCTAGATTTGCCATAGCTCATTCTCACCTACTTTCAACTCTTCTGTATGCATCCCCTTTGCTCTCTAATCTAAACAAGTTTGTCCTTAACAAACTCTACATCTGCTACAACCATATTGCCAGATTTGCCACTGGCCTGCCTTATAGGACTCATCATTGTATCAACCTAAACCAGCTTGTGTTGCTAGAATTACCCAGCTTGATCCAGTATAACCTTATGATTACTGCCCATAAGATCCTTTACAATCCACACAATACTCCTGCTCTTAAAAATATTATCACCCCCTATCACAATCCAGACCTCTTCGATCCTCTAATAAAGTACTAGTCCAGACTATCAAAACTAATAACTCCACCAGTGACTCTCTCTTCACAAACTCTGTAGGCAGATCCTGGAACTCTCTCCCACCTGAAATTACTTTGCTCACTACCCTGAATCAATTCAAAACTAGACAAACAACATCTGACACTAAACTGGCTATGCCAATGTAACAAACCTGACTAACTCTCCTTGACAATGAGATAAAAACAGTAATTTTAGCATACCTGCGACACTAATCCTGACCTCTACTTACCTTTAACTCTAAACCTGTTTAGGTATGTAACCACTGTAAATATTGCATCTGAAACTTAACTGCTTGTTTAGGTATGTTAACTACTGTAAATACTGTATTTTTAATCTAAACTGCTTACCTTGGAGCTTTTCTCCCCTGGCCTCCGCTGAAAATGAACATTTATCCAGTCGGACTATCCTGGTCAACAAATGTAAAACACAAAATAAAATAAATAAAATAAATAAAATAAACATTGAGTCTGAAGAAACAAAATTTTGTTCAGGTTGCACATTGTGTGAAGTCTGAATGACAATGAAGTTCACTTTGACTTAATAAATCAGATATGGTTTGTTTATAGAGATAGGGTGTTATGGAGAAAAACAAGATGGATAGATGTGATATTCTTTGTAAGGACTGATTGAAGTCCTAAGTATTTGAAGGCGGGGGATTTGAAAATTGTTGATGAAGGCTAGTAGAGTCAGGGGAAACAGTAAAATAATACGAGTTAGTGGCATCTTATTTAACTTGTGTTTTATTTTTCTTGTAAATTAGAATAAGAAAATGTTAGAACAGTAGAGGGTTGGTTGAAGAGATGTAATTTGATAGTTATAGGGGGCAAGGATTAAGAACTTGAGAGAGAGTCTTGGGTTGTAAACTGGGGTGGGTGTTACTATTTGGAGTAATTTTATTGATTGTTTTCCTACTGGAGGGAACTGATGGTATTAGTTAGAGGAATATGTGGGTGGTGCTATGGAAATATAAATGTAGAGTAAGAGGGGGTATGTGGGAATTGGGGGTAGGGTAGGGGAGCAAAGTGAGCCTGAGCATTAGTGAGAGTCAATGAAGCGGTTTAAAAACTTACTAAGAAACAGAGAAAACAATCAGTAACTTAATGTAAACAACCACTAATCTGCTGAGAGACAAGTAAAAGGAACAATGCCGTTTAAAAGGCCTTTGTGCTAGTAGTTGAATGTCTTGATATTGTTGCTCAAGGACACACGTTTTAGTAGGAGAGTTAGTCCAATATCACCTTGACCCGACTAATGGTGACAGCAGTAAAAAATTGCACTTGACTGTTTGAACAACTGTGTAATTTAAGGAGACTTCTATGTACTTTGAAATGCAAAGTCCAAAAGCCTACCTTAACCCAACACACTAGAAAAACAATAAGAAAAAGTAAGCTCAAAAAAGTAGTTCAGTTTTGGAAAAAACTGTCTGAGAACTCAAAACTGGTTACACAAGAAAAGAAATAAACTTAAGGAAGGGAGACAGTTAACTACTAAAAACAATGACTTGAGCACAGTTAAAGGAGAAGCAGGGGTGGCTCGTGCTATTGGGCTGCAGGACTGTAGCCCCCCACCTGTAAAGATGAAAAGAAAAGAAAAGTAAAAAAATAAAAATAAAAGTAAAACAAACACAAATCCCAGATAGTGTGTGTGAAATGCCACAGTTAAATATACCTGGTGGCTAGATTCAAACCCTGTACTTTGGGAACAGGTAGCAAGAGCTTGAATTCCCTACCCACCACCACCTGTGAAATCTTTACCTCATATTTTGTTCTTGTCAAATTTGTGGTTTCTGGATTTTTAATAATGACAGGCATTTCAATTTCAGATTTCATACTTTTCAGAAAGTACATGATAACACAAAACCTTTTATTTTGGCAATGTTCTGTTTATAAGATCAATATTTGAAATTTGTTCCTATTTTTGGGGCTGTATTCACCCATTATTGGCTTTGTCCAGTTTTTTGTGCTAAGAGGTTGTGAGCTATGGTGAGAACTGAATTCACTAAATGATAGCCATTTAAGTTTCAGTCTACCTGTCTTTCAAAAAACAGCTGATTTAGCATAGTGGTATATTGCTCTTACTGTAGTGCATAGGCTCCAGAGTTCAAGACTTGGCAGTGAAATGCATGGTGGTAACATAGCATTTTATTACAGCAACTTTCCAAGATTATACAAGCAGTGTTTAAAATGTGTTGCTAGTTTTTCAGCTTTTGTCCCCCCCACTAAATTTAGTTTTTTTCCAGATTTCTTGTACTTCAAAATTGAGAGATACAGTTGAGTGTCAAGTGGATTTTGCAAGGAGCTGAGAGTTTGAAGAGAAGTTTAATGTTGCTTATGCTGAGTCAGCTTGTATTATAAATAGCACAACAGGTAGTGTACTTGCTTTTGATGCAAAAGGTTGTGGGTTCTACTCTCACAGTATATAAATGCATTGCTGATACTGTACTGTTTTGTACTTTTAAAGGGGGTGGATGCTGCAGTCCTAAGAAAGTCCTCTTTGTTGGAGATACCTAGCAACAATGAACCTGTTATCAGTTTGCCATCCATTCCCTATTGTAATATTACTATCTTATTATTTTTTTATTGTAACATATGCAATTTATTCCTCAACGGCAACAGGAACTTAATTTGTAGATGAAACAATTAAATATAAAGTTGTTTGCTAGCAGCAACCTCTTCATTAGTTACAGATCTCTTTAATGTGGAATTATTTAGATGACTTTTACTTCTGCAGAGATTGTGCATATTTACTGATACTGGTGGATTGTAGAAGTTTGAGTAGACTTTTGTAATGGAAATGTTCTGAACTGGGCAGTTTTGTCATTATTAGAGCATGCATTTTGTTTCATTGTTTACTGGAAAAATATTCAAAACAATAAATTTAAAATGCCCTCTAACAGCTGTACTGTATTATATGAGGAATATAATTTAATACAATCAGGAAGGTGTATCAAAGAACACATGTATGTTTCCTGTGCAAGGGGCCTATTATTTGAAAACAGCCCAAAGTTAATCTTTATCTGCCACTGGCCAGATGTATTCTCTTTGAATGTGGGTTTCAATGCTGTTTCAATGAATGTGAGTTTCAAGGGCAGAGACGTTTTAATGCTAAGCCTATTTTCATTGTGAGACTGCAATGCTTTGTTTAGCAGATATCTATTAGTGTTTGTGCTGTAAAATGCAAAATGAAATCCAAATCATTGTAGAAGTAAATCAGTATGCACATTACATTGTTTATGGTAAATGGGGTGAAATAGCCAAGTAATGGGACATTGGAAGAGCTGCAGGGTGGAGGCCCCATTCAACCATGATTTTGTGAGGGGGGAGGGTAGCAAACTCAGACAGCCCCGGCTGAACTATACCTCTTAAATCTCCAGATTTTTGCAGAATGAATAGATTTTTGCTTCTTATTTTTGGTTTGTTACTCATAAAATTTGTGTTTTTCTGGCAAATCATTTAGGAATGAAGTCACTAAATAATGACACACATTGAGTTTCAGACTTCATACTCTTCAGAAAAATGCATGCTAAAGCAAGACTTGTTGTTCTGTCAACTGACTAAGTTTATACAAGAGCAATTTTTAGTACTGTTTGTATGTTCCCCCAATATATTTGGCCTTGTCCAGATTTCCTGCATTAAGAGGATGAGAGGTACACAGAAATAAATCGCTTTATAGAATTAGGTATATCCAAACCTCTCAACTGTCCCTGATTTTGGTCCAAAATGTTGCTCTCCCCCTAATAATCCCTTCGCAAAATGGCAAATTGGGAATAAAACTTGGAGGTTTTACAATTAATAAATAATTGTAATGATCAGAGTTATAGATTACTTTTAATTTCAGAAATCCATGTAGATTCTCTTATTTTGTCAGCTGCTCAAGTTAACAGTACTAATACTAAAAAAAGTGTCCGTTCTTTGACAGATTCCCAGCTGTATTGTGTGGCTGTTTTATATTTTTGCATCACATTTTTGTTCTGTTTTTCATAAAATTGTGTTTTTTTGGCAAATTAGTGGCAAATTATTAAAGACTGAAGTTAGAAAATAATGACAGACATTTGAGTTTAAGATTTCATACCCTTCAAAAAATTCATACTAATGCAAGACCTACTATTCTATTATCTTTCTAAGTTTATAAGAGCAATATTTAAAAATTGTCCTTATTTTTGGGCCTTTGTCCCACTTCTCTTTATGGCTTTGTGTAGATTTCTTGCTCTGAGGCTGAGAGGTATGACAAATGTGTCAGGGCCATCACCGTCAGCCAGAGACATTTCAAATTGTGACATACTTGTTGTACCCCACTCTCCCACGTAGTGACTCTGAATGTTGCCAAGCAAGGCAAGGAGCAGTTATGCAGTGTAAGTGTGCATATTATCCCCTCATCCAAGGTAGACACAAGTACTACAGTGGCTTTTCATCTGTCCTTGATTTTGCAGAATGTTTTGGTTTTCTGTCACATTTTTATACTGTTGATTTATGCTTCTTATTCAGAAAATGCATGTCATTGCAATGCCTGTTGCTCTGTGTTTAAGTAGAAATGCTTTAATGACCATCAGGTAAACCTGTCTGAGACTGTAAGATGCAAGTAAGCTTTAATAAGCATACTGTTAAAGAATTACCAACATTGAAAGCCTTTTTGTTGTTGCCACACAGAGAATATTACATAACTATACAGTATATAAGCCTTCGGTACTGAAATGCATGTGACAGTATTTGTAATAAAGGACGGGATTACAGTATTTTCAGAAGCTCATTACATTTATTGTATACCTTTTCAGTCCCTCCACATACAGCTAAGTACTCTACTATTGTGGATACTTATTAAACTCTACAATCAATACTGATGGACTTGACTCTTTTTGTAAATATGTAAATATATTTTTTAGTCTGTAAAAATATTGATATGTATATATCATGTGTTGGCATTTCTGCTTTGTCTCTCTAACGTTCTTGTATAACTGATTTTGACCATATTTTTGGCTCAAATGTTTAATTCTCTGTAAACTGTTTGTGTTTTTTTTTTAGCTTTTCTCCTCAGGTCTTCACTGAAATTGGCCACAAGCCCAGCTGGACCAATCCAGTTAACAAATGTCAATAAATAAATAAAAATAAATAAATACATGCTCATCCCCCCCCACACACACACAAACACACACACACACACACACACACACACAAACACACACATATGGTACTGTTTTTTTTGACTGAATCAGATTTCAATAAATCACTGTGGACTGAACAAAACTGACCATCTCATTTGACTAAAATTACATTTGACTGAATCATGATTGGCTGGAAATTATAGGGTTGACAAGAGTGTCAGTGTTGTGTCTTTTGTTTGAACAGAAGCAGTGACTGACTTTTTTTGTTTCTCCACTGTTGTTTGGCTGCACAATTAGTATATTTAAGTAAGGGAGTTTATGGGGGTAAGTACCTCCCAATTCTTCACCTTCGATTTTCTTAGAAAAATCTGCTCGACATCTATAAGCCTTAAAAAAACTGCATTCAAAGTCTGTGCTTACACTGTGTAGGAAAAGTGCAATATGATGGTACCAATCAGGGCAATACATAACATTCATTTATTTAAGCTGCAACTAAAAGAATGGCTGTCTGACTCCTGGCTTTGCACTTGCAGCTCTCCTGGTTACAATTTTAGCTCCTTCTCCTCTAATACCTATATATGTCCCATCTCTCATTTTCCTTAGTTCAGTTTTGCTTACTTGTAATTTTGCTTCTACTAATTATTTCTCCTGCCTCTCATATCTACCCCAATTATTACTTCTAACAAATACTTTTCTTTCTCTTCCTCTCCTCCTCTTTATCCACCATTTGAAATTTTCTTCTCTGACATTTGCTTTATGAGTGAGTAACGAACTGTCACTCTTATGCCAACACATTTCAATGCAACATGATATTGTATTTCAATGATGGTATATGTGTATTATTATGGGTCTACTTCATATGACTGAAAGCTCATATGATCGACAACCATTTGACTGACACCAAAACACTGAAAGCTCAAAACACTTAATGCTCATATGATTGACACTCAT
The DNA here is from genome assembly GCF_019279795.1 of Protopterus annectens. NCBI lineage: Eukaryota > Metazoa > Chordata > Ceratodontiformes > Protopteridae > Protopterus > Protopterus annectens. Next base: position 1,048,745,340 of record NC_056733.1, read on the forward strand.
AACATTGACACATGAAATCCAAAGCATTATGCACTTTCCCCTCTGTAGCGCGACCCTGGAGTAGGAATAAATAGTTAGGGAGGGGTGTGGGGGGCAAAACCCCCCACATATGTCATAAATTGTAAACATACAGATGGATACTTTTAACGGAATTGACTATATTCATGTAAATAATGTGGGGGGCTATGCCCCCTGTGCCCCCCACATCCCCCGTAACTATTTATTCCTACTCCAGGGTCGCTACAGTGGGGAAAGGACATAATGCTTTGGATTTCATGTGTCGATGTTATGAGTGTCGATCATATGAGCTTTAGGTGTTTTGAGCTTTCAGTGTTTTGGTGTCAGTGTTATGGTTGTCGATCATATGAGCTGTTGATCATATAAAGTAGACCCATTATTATACATGTCATATGTTCATTGATATTTGCATTAATCTATGTACTTACAGTATATTGTAATATAATATCCATTTTCATCTATGTATATGCATTTTCTGTTCTTTTATTTGTGGAGCTTTTCTCCCCAGGCCTCAGCTGAAAATGGATAAAATTGCAGAAGCTCTTAAAAGTTCAATAACTAAATCCCAAAGGTTTCTCAGAAACAGAAATTACAACAAGTATCTTCAGCAAATACCTTACTGGTGCAACACTGACCACGACACATTTAGACAAATCTCACAATGTCTTAATGTCTAAGCCCATAAGGTAGACAACCTCACAGTCCAATATTTTGGTCATAGAAGACTCCATTGTGAGACACACTGATGCCCCACTCATGCTGAGCAAGAAGAGGGTTATGGTCAGTTGCCTGTTAGGACTAGGATGCATTCAAGTCACTGAACCACAAGCACCAACATGATTTAGTCATAGTCCATGTCGGCATAAATGACCTGAGATGTACTTCCCTGAACTATTTGAAGAGAGACATGATGGAGCTGTCCAACTATTTGTCCCAGGCAGGTATGAGCCTAGCAGTGAGCAGCATTCTACCTTCTCCAAGGCTGATTCCACAAAACTAATGAAAGATGTTGTCTGTCCACTCCCTGCAAGCTCTCCTCACTCTGGAGAATATGGATGTCTGTGTAGTTACTGAGACCTGGTTCAAAATCAGCAGAGCAGGGCTATAATGTCTTTCACACAGTTAGGCCAGCTACTGCATAGAAACATACACACACACATTTTTGGTAAATCTGGTAGACATAATGCAACCTATACTTCATCTGGCACAGATATCAGCATGCCTAGTAACATTATGATGAGATCTCTGGAGGATATCCTTTTCAATAGGTAGGGATGGGAGCCGTGAACTGACATCCATCAATTTTCTTTTGCCAAAGCTATGACAGCAGTGTTTTGTGAAATGGTGGGAAAAGCCTCAGAGCTGACTGGTATTGTGTGTGGATGTGGTGCCTGTATGCTTGTGGGGAGTGGAGGTGTACCATTGTAAGTGTGGTGTGAATGTTATGCATTGTGAAATGGAGAGATTAAGAGTAAAATTGTTTGAGTTTCCTGTTTGGAGTATGGTAGTACTGCTACAGCTGCTGGTACTGTTTCAATATGTGCATGTCATGAAGTATGTACATGCCTGAATGATTTGGGGTAATTGCAATGGAGCAGATGAGTAGGAGTGTCAGATTGCTTATGAGTGTGCCCTAAAAGTGTCCTTAAGTTTGGTTTATACTTTTGCTCTAACATACTACAATCCATAATGCTTTTTGAAAAAGGTATTGGATTCTCATGAACAAATAATGACATTCATTGCAATTAAAGACTTCTTTTTCTTCAGAAAATGGATGCTAATTCATGTAGTCTTATTTTGTGAGCTTACTAAATTAGTAGTATGGTATGGTAAGGCTATTCATTCTTACAATCTGTGCTCTCATAGTGCAATAAGGGACAGGTTTTGCTTTCCGAAGGAATCCAAATAAAATTAAGAATGAACACTTATTTTGCTGCATGCACCTTTAGGAAGTGCAGTAATTTATGGTAAGATAAAAATATATATGTTTTTTCATCATTTGTCCATAGTGGTTCTTTAAGGATAAGCTTGTGACATAGTGACCAGTGTGAGGTGAGAGAGAGGTTATTTTCTAGATCTGATGTTATACTGTTTGGTGAGCTGTTCGCCCTGTGAATGGCTATGTAGTCAGTGTATAAAATGGTAGGAATATTGGGGAGGGGGTCTATATTAGTTCACCAAAATGCGATTTCAGCAAAAACCTAAACGTCGTCCGCACTTCAGTGAAAATCGTTTCAGCGATTTGCTGAATTTACCAAGAGCAAAGAAGCAGTTGGCTTACTACTCCACTTTGCACTTTTCTCCACTGTAGTGTGATCTCAGAGTTGGTATACATAGTTAGGGATCTGTGGAGGGCAAAGCCCCTCACTTGGGTGGTTTGATTTACTTACATGTTGGTCCATTGTGCTGCAGGGCAAGTATTTACTTGCCCTTGGTAAATTCAGCGAATCGCTGAAATGATTTTCACTGAAGTGTGATCGATGTTTAGGTATTCACTGAAATCGCATTTCAGCAAACTAATATCGACCCTGGGGAGGTCAGATGATATACTGTTAATAAATTAAAAGAAAAGTATGAGGGATAGCACTGATTCCTATGAGACACTTTTAGTAGGGGTAGTGGTGGGAGAAGAGGTGTTAACCTATCTGGACTTTGAAATGCTTGGTGTGCATGAAGTCTTTGAACCATTGTGTTGTGTTAGGTTAAGGCGTTTGTCAGGCCTAACAATATTCTTTGTTCATATTCTGCAATATACTATGTCTATATGGATGCCAAGAGAAAGTTCTGACAGGTGGATGCAAACTTTTTTAAAAAATATTTTGCCTAGGATTAGTAAAATGGAAATTGGATGAAAATCATTAGCACTGACATACTGTGTAGTTTTAGGGATTGGTTTAACTACTGCTATTTTCCATTGTAATGGCATGACCTTGGTGAAGCAGAGGTTGTAAAGATGATTGAGGAGTATAATGTTTGGGGTGTTTGGAGGTTTGATTCCCTCGGCCTTCATTTGTCTTTTGTGTGACTCTGTCAAGTTACTTCAGCAGACAGTCCTCCTGGGCTTCTTCTAGAAAGGGACACATGTCCAGTTGGCTGTCCCAGGCAGTTAGCAAATGTGTTGTACATCTGTCTTTTGAAATCCTGTACCCTTCACATACTTGCTAGTAAGTACTTCACTATATGCAATTTGAGTATGAATCTCAGCATGCCTCTTGTAGTTTAATGAGCTGTCAGATGCATTTTCACTAAACGTGAGCTTCAAGAAAGGTGAAGTTTGCTGTTTCTCATACTTAAACTGTTTCCAATCTGGTTGTGTTTTGTTTAGAAAATGTCTGTCAGTGTTTTTTCAGTAAAATTTTAAATAAAAGTTTTAAATGAAATCCAAATCTCTGTGATAATTGTAAAAGTAAAGAAGAAAACAGTTTGTGAACTAACTGATCTGAACAATGTTTATAGTAACTGGAGAGAGACTGCCAAATATTGGGATACTGGTATGGTTAGCGGGCATCTGATTCAGTGCCCTACATAGGGTCCCGTTTCTCCATGATCTGGCTCTGTTGACTCTGACAGTGTATGGTGCAACAATGCAGCATTATTAGTCATTTAAGTAGGTCACACATGTTCTGAGTGATGACAGAGCAAATGTACGAAGGTTAAAAGTGAGATGCGTCCAGCAAGAATGTAGCCCCCCCCCTAAAAAAAACAATCCTATATGTTATGTGTGGTAATATTTTTTTATTTTTGTTTGATTGTGGGCCGTTGAACAAAAGCTTCTCCAGCATTTATATTGTCTGTAGTTATTTTGCTTTATTCATTACACTAAAGCATTAATTAATTAATTCATTAATAGGCTTGGATTATGTAATACAATCTAAACATGTTGCATTTTAGTAGTCTATTTTTGCAGTACCTTGTTTACAGGCTCCAGCAACTGCAAGGGAGTTGACATTTGTCAGGTCATATAGTCTGCATTATTTGGAGTGATGATCAGAACTGTCTGATCATCAGCATCCATTATGCAGTCCTTTCTGCATATTACTGTGGTACAGTCTTCTCTTCAAGACCACACTGTAAAGGATTTCTGCATTTAGTTAAAAGCTGTTACTCTGGCACTTAGGGAGCAATTGTGAATTTAGCTGGGTTCCTTATTGCTCTCCAGGACTGTGAGCCCACTGACTGTGGACCTGTTGTCATTGTTTGACAGCCAGTCCCTACTGAATAGCTCATCTAGTTCAGGAAATGCTATGTCAATATCATCAACACAGCATTTTTAATGCAACATTGGCAATTTATTATTCAAGGGCAGCAGGCACTGCATTTGTAGATGAAGCACTGAAATGCAAAGCTGTTTGCCAGTAGCAAGCTCTGCATTAGTAACAGTCCTTTTTAATTGGAATTAGTCAGATGATTTCAGATTACTTCTTTTGAGACTGTCCATGTTGACATAGCATATTTTATCAGGTGTCTACTATTTCTTATGCTGTCATAATGCTCTTCTATTTAAACTGTGCTACACATGGTTAGATCTTACGCTAAAATGCTAGTGATCTTTATTCAGTTTCATGTTGTTCATCCAAAGCTACGTATAAAATACATGTAATTTATTTCTTTATAACAATAAGGGGTGTGAACGGCCACAGTGGTGCAATGGTTAGCATTGGCGCCTCACAGCAACAGGTTCTCTGGTTCGATCCTCGGCTGGGGTGCCTTCTGTGCGGAGTCTGCATGTTCTCCCTGTGGTTGTGTGGGTTACCTCCGGGTGCTCCGGTTTCCTCCCACACCCCAAAGACATGCTGCAGGTGGATTGGACACTCTAAATTGGCCCTAGGTGTGAGTGTGTGTGTGTGTGTGTGTGTGTGTGTGTGTGTGTGTGTGTGTGTGTGTGTGTGTGTGTGTGTGTGTGTGTGTGTGTGTGTGTGTGTGTGCCTTCTGTGGAAGGTTGGGCGCCAGGCTGGCAGCTTGACACTGTAAAACACCACTGCCAATCATGAGAGGACAGGTGATCCGCTGTGGCGACCCCTAACCGGGAAAAGAAGAAGATAACAATAAGGGGTGCACATGGTCACCAAAGTGGTTATAACTGCTGCTGGGGGCTGTTTGTGTCGTCTTACGGTCATTTTTAAATCTGCTTTGCAGGACTAGTGTCCATCTCTGTGTGAATTAAGTTGGAATACATTTGCTAATGTGTGCTTAGGTGAAACACATTTTAATATTGTGACTTTGCTCATTTTTGTTATTATTATTTTTAATACAGACATCTAAGAAACATGCAGTCACCAATTTAACTATAATTGCTGGGTTTGGGAAATGTCTGTGGATAAAACTAACACACCCTGTTGAGCTGATAAAGTTTAAAAAAAATCATTAGTCTGTCTTTGCAGGAGTAGTGTGCATTGATGTAAAGCAAATCGGAATTTTTTATTGTGGCCATTTTTATCACAATTAGACATTTAATGTGTACACTGGCTATAAAGTCCCTGTAATTACTGAGGTTGGATACTGGTAGATGAAGATGTGTGTGTGTGTGTGTGTGTGTGTGTGTGTGTGTGTGTGTGTGTGTGTGTGTGTGTGTGTGTGTGTGTGTGTGTGTGTGTGTGTGTGTGGAGGGCCAGCTCCATTACGCTACCTAGGGCCCATGATCTGGCTCTGAAGTAAACACTTTGCTTCTTCCTTTTGCGTGTGTCCATGTGTCCATGTGTGAAAACATGGTATAGGATTGTAGAAAACTTGGAAGGAACTACAGACAAAACTGAAAAGAACTGTGGTTATTTCTAAAATTAACAGCAGCCTTCTAGTTGTATAGTAGTTCAATGCAGTAGAGTTTTGCAGTGGAAATTTGTTTTGTTGTTGTTTAATTGAACCCAGCGATCTGGGTTAATCACAGCAAGCAAATTAGCTAGGGCACTGTGGACTACAGGACTGAAGGTAAGCAATTATTTACGTGAATATAACCAGATTTTCTTTCTTATTTTTAGAGAGGGAGGCGGTGGCTAGGCTAGTATGTGTGTTTATGTGTGTGTTTGCATTTGTTTAAATATTGTGAAATTGGATATTTAAGTTTTTTTTTCATTGTACTCATCTGCCCTTTTTTGTTTTGGTGGGGTAGGGGCTAGCTAGATAGGTTGTGGGTTAAAGTAACTTGTCCTTTCATTTGTTTAGTTTAAATTCTGCTATTAAGACTGGCAAATGAATAACCAGGATAAGCCGAAAGAAGAGGAAACTGGAATATTTTTAGTCTTTTTTGGGGGGATGGCCAGCTGTGCTGTGGATGAACATAACTTGTCCTTTTCACTTGGTCTGTTTATTTCCACTCATAAGGTGTATTTGTGTGAATAAATCTGAATATTTATGCTTTTTGGGGGGCAGGTTGCCAGTAACTTTCTCCTTTTCATATTATTTTAAAGGATGGCAAGTGTGCATTTGTGTGAAATCAATTGATTTTTTTGTGGTGCGAGGCGGTTATCTGTGATATGGGAACTTATCCTCTTCAATTGCTCAGCTTATGGTCTGGTATTAAGGGCTGCCAAGTGAGCATTTGTGCAAAATAAATGTGAATATTTATTTTTTCTTGGGGGGGATGGTTAGCTATGTTGTTGATGAAATAACTGGTGCTCAGTTTAAAGTTAGGCATTAATGGCTAATGTGCACTTGTATGAAATAAATTGGAATATTGTATGAAACACATTTGAAACTGCCCCTAGTTTTACAAAATGTTCTTGTATTTGCTTAATATGTTTGTTGTGCAAGTTGCACTCATGTTGTTTGCTTAGCTTATAGTCTGCCTTTACATGACGAGTGCACATTTACATGAACTATGCTTCAATCTATCTCTCTCTCTCTCTCTTTCTGGGTGCTGTCTTTGTAAAACCAAGTTGACACTGTTCCTAATTTTGTAGAATGTCCCTAAGTTTGCTTCATCTTGATCTATTCCTAATAGAATTTGGGGTTAGCTGTCCACATAAGTTACCATATCACGCACTACTGGGTCAGTTCTTAGGGGTGTGTTGTGAATATTGTATTTGACTTCCCAAAGGACACAATAATACATTTTTGACATTTAGTTTTAGTCCATGAATCTGACACTAGTTATTTGTTTGGGACAAGCCTTCCTGTAGAATAGCTGTGTCTTTTGGGGATTTGATAACCATCCTAGCTTGCTCCTTGCTGTCCATTATTTTGTTTCATTTCATGATTATTACTAAACTAAAACAACTGTCACTGAGGAGTAAATCTCCGTGTGTGTGTGTGTGTGTGTGTGTGGGGGTGTTAAAAAATCTGCTCCTGGTGTCATATATGCTAGGTATGTCACTGAAATATGACACTTGTTATGCTATGACCAAGCGCCAAACAAAACAGAATCATATTGAAAACAGACAGCATCAGCAGCATGAAGATTACAGTTCCTACAACATGCACTGAAGCTCACAATTCCTTGCAAATGCACTTTTGGTGTCATTCTAAGGGGATCCAGTATCTGTCTGCTTGGGATAACATGGTCAACAGACCATGATGCTTTGTCACAGATGGCCTGCACCTGTCGCCCCAGGGATTCCGGATACTGGCTAAGGCTCTTGCTGCCCCTATAGTGCCTTTTTTAGGCAAGGTTCAAATAACAAATTCACCACCATAACAGGAACAGGCAAGCAAAAACTGAGGGTAATGCTACTCAATGCTAGAAGTCTAAATCTCAAAATGCAGTCACTCGAGGCACTCCTTAAAATGGAGAACATCGATATCTGTGCAGTAATTGAGACCTGGTTCAAGGCTTCAGAGAGCACCCCTGCACTACCAGGCTATAACTCATACCACACTTTTCAGCCATGTAACCTGGACCAAAACACCAAAGGCAGAGGTGTGTCCATATTCATTAAGGATATCCATACCTCCAGGCTAATTGCTCATCACAATGCATCCGAGGTTATCCAAGTGCAACTAACTCTGGGCAAAACTGCAATCCAAATTGTAGCTTGCTACAGATCCCCCACCATGCCCCTGGATTCCCACTCCTCTTTTCTTGATGTACTGGACAATATTAGGATTCAACCAAACACCCTAATAATGGGCGACTTCAACTACCCCACCATTAACTGGGAAAACTACTCGTGTACCAACTCCTTAGCTCAACGCTTTCTGGAATTCATAAACTCCAATGCCCTGGATCAACTTATCCACACCCCCACCAGGGGCAACAATATCCTAGACCTAGTCATTACCAACACGAGTAACCGGTGTTCCACACCTGAAGTCAACTCCTCGTTGGTCCGATCCGACCATAAGCTAATCACCCTTGATATCCACATCCCACCCCCACCCCCCATTAAGGAAACCACAGTAAAAAATTTCTCCAAAGCCAACTTCATGCTTCTTAAGACAGAAGTGGTGAACTTCATGACACCCATGCAGATGGACAATAGAGTTACAACTGCTGATTCCTACACAAATGCAATCTATAAGCACTTACACGAGTGCATGGATCGTGCTATCCCAAACAAAAACAAGACGCTATCCTCCAAAAAAAGGAAGCCAATCTGGTGGTCCCCTGCCATAAACAAACTGTACAACAGAAGGAAGAAACTGTTGCAAAAGAGAGTAAAATCCCATGATTGGAGGAGCTCCCTGGTCAGCCTCAGTAAGAAGCTGAGATCCCTTATAAGATCCTCCAAAGCTATCTATGAAAACAAAATCATCACTAATTCCAAGGACAACCATGAAGCATTCTATAGCTATGTCAAGAATCTCGATGGCAACACCCAGATCTGCTCTGAGTTACAGCACAAAGGCACAAAAATTACAGAACCAACTGATATTTCCAACATCCTGGCAGATAGGTTCAGTGCTAACTTTACTCCCCTCTCACCCCCTAAAGGGCACATATCTATACAGGAAGAATGCAGAGTCCCTGTAATCACAACTATGCAGGTAAAAGCTGCACTCTCTTAAGCCAAAAACACAGCATCCATGGGACCGGACAACATCCCAGGCTGTGTTTTACATGAACTTCAGAACGAACTGGCTCCCCACTTAAGCACCATGTTTAATAATAGCCTCGCATCAGGCTTTGTGCCCACTGAATGGAGCACAGCAACAGTTATCCCACTCCACAAAGGGGGAGCCACCACTGATTCCAGGAACTATTAACCTATTAGCCTGACGAGCCTGGTCTGAAAGGCCATGGAACGTATCATCATGGAACTCATAAACAAAGACATTGGTAACCTCCAAACTCTGGATCTCACCCTGTTCGGGTTTGTGAAAGGCAGATCATGTCTCTTAAACCTGATCGACTTCTTTGAGGCAGTCACCAAAGCTGTAGTTGAGGGTAAGGTGGTTCACACAGCCTATCTTGACCTCGCCAAGGCTTTCGACACCACCCCCCATTCTGGAATTATAGCTAAACTCACTAAACTAGGTATAAATCCCAAGCCACAAGATGGGTTGCCAAATGGCTCACTGGCAGAACCCACACTGTAAAAGTTGCAGACTCCAAATCTGACCTCAAAGCAGTGACAAGTGGAGTACCACAGGGTTCCGTCCTGGGACCTAACCTGTTTGGTGTCTACTTCTCTGAAGTACAGGCTAATACAGAAGGCCTCTGGCTAATGAAGTTCGCAGATGACTGCAAACTAGGAGCCATAATCAAGTCCCCAAATGATGTGGCCATCCTACAGAAGGGCCTCGCTGAGACAGATGCCTGGTGTCAGAGCCATGGCCTCAAGCTCAATGCCAAAATGTGCAGTGTCATCCCCTTTGGTAAAAACTCTGTACCCATGAACTACCCCATAGGCAGCAATCTATTTAACACTGAATGCGTGATAAGAGACCTTGGGACCCAGGTGGACAGTAGTCTCTCCTTTGACAGTCACATCACCACAGTAGTCAGGAAGTCCTTCTACGTGACACACCTCATCATAAAAAAGCTCTCATCCAGGAAAAAAAGAGGTCATTGTTCCCCTCTACTCAACACTCATTAGACCCATTATAGAGTACAACGCCCCTTTTGGAATGTACCTCACAAGACATCTGCAGCAGCTGGAAAGGCCACAGACATACCTCACCAAGAGGATTACTGGCCTCAAACAAATGCCCTACACTGACCGCCTCAAAAAACGCCAGCTTTACTCCGTAGCATATCGCCTACTCCGAGGTGATCTCTGCCTATCATATAAAGCTATGTCAAACCCAGAGCTGTTGGACATGCTACACCTAAAGAAATCCCAATCCCTCTGAGCTACATGCTCTAGGGATCTAAACCTTGTCACCACAATAAACAGGACATGCTGTTGGGATAGATTCCTGTCCCAGAGGCTTCCCATACTCTGGAACAGGCTACCCATCTATGTCAAGCAAAGCTCTTCGTTAGCACTCTTCAAGAAAAATCTTTATGAGTGGATGGCAAATAGGAAATACACCCCGGAGATCACTTCTGTGTCTCTGCTCGACAGTGGCACAGGAAAATAACTTTCTTGTGTGGCGTAAGCCGGGGAACTTTGTTGGCTAGGCTTACATAGGCCCTTGGGCCGATAGCCTAGTACCTACCTATGAACCTATGAACCTATGAAACTCAGTTCCTTGAAAATGAGACAAAATACATTTTTAATAGTTTGGTAGGTGATGTAAAGAATTTAGGGTCTTGTTTCCTGTAACTAAGTTACAGGGTTTGAGGCTCAGGAAATTTACTAACCCACATAGCTCCCAACTGTCCAGATTTCCACAGAATGTGAAGACTTTTGCCTCACATTTTGGGTCTGTTGCTCATACAATTTATGGTTTTCTGGTAAATCACTGAAGATTGAAGTTTCTAAATAATGGTATATTTTTGAGTTTCCGGCTTCATATTGTTCAGAAAATGCATGCTAACAAAAATCCTGTTATTTTAGCAACCATCTGAGTTAATAAGAGCAATATTTAAAATCTCATCTTATTTTTGGGCTTTTATCCCCACAATATTTTAGGCTTTGTCCAGATGTAAGAGGTATACTAACCCGCCCTCAGAACACACACGAATATCTTGTATTTAAATTCCTTGCGGAATGCGAAAAGTACTATGTAATCAGTCAGTGAGTATGTTAGTGTATCAACGCATGCAGGTATGCACAGAAAGAAAGTTCTGTTAATGAAAAACACCCTTAAAGGATCTGGCTATGGTAAGCTTTTCAGGTTTTAAATACAAAAAATATTTTAAATGGTAAGGCTCAACTCCTTTACTTTTTGCACCCAGAGTGGACCACCCCCTCTGTCCCTGCATTAGTACACCTCTGGGAAGGAAGATGTTTTAACAAGCACAACTCAAAATCCTGGTAATATCTCCATGTCACTCGCACACAATTGTAACTGTAAAAATCCAAGTGTGTTCTTGAGCAAGCCAGTGACTAACATTCAAATCTTAGTTCTCCCATAATACTTTCAACATCTTGTATAGACTACCCATATACCAAATCTGAGAGCTGCGCTTTTCTCTTCTCTTTTCTGTTGAGTAGCACATTGTATTCCCCTCTTCTCTCTACTAAGACGCAATAGATTTTGGTTGAACTTTACTTTTATTTTTACTTTACTGATTGCTTTTGGAAAATACTGTACTGGCTACCCCTGCTCTGCTTAGTAGCTGATTAACCTATCATATTAAACCCTACGTACATATATCATCTCTCCACACCCATTCTAATTTCAATTTTCCCCCTTTTCTAAATTCGTCACAATAATACCATGTTTACCGCTGTTCTTAACATCCCCTGTCATCATCCTCTAGTACTGAACCGCTTACCATTTTCAGCTTCTAATGCTACCTCTCATATACCGAGTAATTTTACCGCCCATTATAGTCAAGTTTACTGATCCCTTCTCATTTGTAAACAGACTATAACAGTATCCGCTACTGTTATACACAAAAAAAATAAATGCATAGGAATCAGCCAACTATACTCCTATTCCTCTCCACTCAGGCGAAACAAAAGAAAGTATAATACCTTATGTAAGAAACATGTTTGCTCCCTCTACCTTATGTAAGAAACATGTTTGCTCCCTCTAAACAACTCTGTATCTTGATAACAGTTCTAATAACACGTGCAAACTACATCATATAGGTATCATAGTAGAATACCAGGTTATCGACCAAAGGGGCATTTTTAAGCCTAGCCATGCTACACACGCATACTTGGGCATGGGTGGTTGAGCATTTACAAGCTTTCTCTCTCTAATACATACATAGGTGCTATACCAGTGGTAAATTTATGGTTCCCCATCCACTAATCCCAGTTTTGCTTGGATAAGTGCAGGGATGAACTTTGCTTCACATAGATGGTAAGCCTGTTCTAGAGAATGGAGCCTCTGAGACACATACCTGCCCTTCCAGCATGTTGTATTATGTTGCAGACAAGGTTTAGATCCCTGGATCAAGTGTTTTTCATGATATTTATTTTTTGGATGTACAACAGGTCCATTATGGAGGATGCTTTGTGGGCCAGGAATAGGTCTCCTCAAGCAGCCTATAGAAGACCAAATATAAGGACAAGGCTTTGAGACAGTCTGCATAGGACTTGTTTTCCACTCCAGTTGTTGAATATTTGTTTTTTAGATGCACAACAAGTCCATTATGGCTGATTTACAAGCTAAAGGAGGCACTGTACTTGGTGATTGGTCTTATGAGAGCAGGGTACAATGGAATGATGACATGTTTGGATCTAGATGCCATAGCCCTGCTTATAAGTTGTACAGCATTGAAAGATTTCCTCACTACAGCAGACACATGATGGTCAATTGCCAAATCACTGTCTACGTGTTCTCAAATCTATGACTAAAGAGTCTACTCTTAGGGGTGTATTGTCAATGTAGTAGTTTGCAGAGCTGGTTGTCTTTCTCAAAGAAACTGTGATGCATTTTTTTCATATTGAGTTTTAGACCATGACCACTTATTAGTCTGTATCAGGCCTTCTTGAAGGATATTTGTGTCATTGGTGAATTCAGTGACTGCACCTGATTTGCAATCATCTGAAACTTTTCAAACGAAAAGAAAATACAAAGGTTTTATTAGAGGATATTCTAACAGAAGTAACCTCCAAAAGGTCTGTTGGTTACTTTAAGGCAATCTTAAACGATTCCCGGGTAGGACGAGTTGATGTTGGGGACACAGTTTTTGAACATTCTGGTAGTGTAAACACGAACCTAACCGCTGATTTCACTTCCACTTTTATCACCCCCTTTAGCAATGAGGCTTACCTGATTAAATGCATTTTGTGCAAAAATTGGAATTTGATAGTAGCTGATGAGAATGTGAGGAACAATTTACCTATCAAACCCGTGGTTATTTTCAGGAAAGGACAACATTTGAAATCAATATTGTAAACTAAAAGGGTTACTAATTCCAGAGTAAGGGGTATGTTTAGATGTGAGTCTTGCTCCTATTGCAGGTTTATTAATACAGGGCTTTTCTTCACTGTCAGAGACTTAAGATTGTCCTGCAATGGTAGGTATAATTGCAACTCAAGAAGTATAATTTATTTGGCCAAGTGTAATGTTTGCCCTGTCTTCTATATAGGAAAGACAGACAGGAGACTTAGGGGCAGGATGTACAAGCACATATATGCTATTAAAAATAAAAAAGTTGAAAATGCTCTTGCCAAAACTATAATCATCCTGATCATATTTTTGATTTTATGATTACTGAACAAGTCTGTGGTGAGACGGTGGTCCTATCTCACTCTGGTTGGAAAGATGCGAGCTCCTGTGGCAACTTAGATTTGATGCCTTTAGGTATCCAGGCATCAATGAGTATGCTCTATAGCTTGTATATTGAAACTAAGGAGCTTCATCAGATAGAGATTTTGATTTGTATGTATGATGCAGTATATCATATGTATTTTTTAACATGTACATAAGGTTCACTGATTTGTTTTATATATATATATATATATATATATATATAAATGTATATTCAATTGTGAGTTATATATCTCTAGAGATGGATTTTATATTTTATAAGAATGTTTTTTATCCATATAGGTATTTCTAGTACAGAGGTTTTAATTCCGTAATGCCGAGGCTCTAAGTTAATTCAGTCATTTATCAATTATCTATTTATTTATTAATTAATCATGTGACTCTAGAAAGGTGGGATTACTTTTAGGCTGAAGGTATTTAAGTGAATTTGTTGTTTGTGATGACTTTTGCCTGAAGAAGTACAGGTATTATCCTGTATGAAAGCGCTACCTTTATTGTGTTTCAATAAATCACTGACTTGGATTTCCTTCTGAGTGCTCTCTGTCTTTTGTCATTTTTTGTTCCTTTAATCATCTGAAAGTTGTTCAGTAAGAGGCCCTTAATGTTAGCCCTGACCTCAGAGAAGTAAATGTCCAATATGCGCGGCCCCAGTACTGAGCCCTGAGGTACCCCCTAGTAACCAGCCATTTTGTGGAGGACGATTCCCCTATTGTAACTTTTTGGGTCCTGTCTGCAAACCAGCTGGCTATTCAGCGGGTAATGCAGGGGCTTATAAATAATTTACCCCACTCAACCATTGTAGGAAAGCTCACTATTGTGTCAAATGCCTTAGCCAGATTGCAGTAGGCTGTATGCACCATATTGCCCTCATCCATTGCTTTGGTGACCTTCCCGAAAAAGTCTACCAGGCTGAATAGGCAATGCCTGCATTTAACAAACCTGAACTGATTTTGGTGCAATGTCTGCAGGTTACCTATGTTATTATTTAGGATATTCATAATTATTCTCTTCATAGATGCTTATCAGGCAAGTCAAGCTTATGGGTTGATAATTCCCTGGGTCCATGGATGAGCAGCAGGATAACCACTGCAGTCCTCCACATAGCTGGCCTTAGGCATGGTCCAACTAGGCAGCCACCTAGTGCACTGCTCTAGCAGGGACACTTTTCCAGTAATCTCAATGGTGTAGGTTGACTGGGATGGGGACAATGAGTGGTGTTGGGTGGGCACTGTGGAGACCTTTTGCCTTGAACACCAGATGACCAAATGCCGGCCCTGGTCCTCCATTTATTTAGCATAAAGCCTGATTGGAGGACATGGTTAAATAGTGTTTACATTGGGCCAGACAGTTCATGTTTCATGCTATTAAGGAGGAATCCTGGGATAATACCAGGACCCATTGACAAGAGTTCTTGGCCACGGAGAGGGCCTTGAACAACTACCCAGTAGTGATAGTTGGGAGGAGTCATGCAATTATTTCCTGATGAGCATCAAATGTGTGTGGGGGGGTAATACTGGAGTTAAATTTGTCAGCCAGGAGGTTTGCTATGTCTTCCAGCTCCATATAGGTGGCACCATTTAAAATTAATTCACCACATTGCTGTGTATTGCCTTTGAAGTTACAGACACAGCTGAAAAAAAAACTTTGTGATTACCCTTGACCCGGGAAGCTAATTTTACCTAACATTTGGCTTTGGTGGACTTTATTATTCCCCCTGAGTTGCTTGTTTAGGCTAATGAGTTTTTTTTTCTTTACTGGGCATTGCAGCTCCTAATTTTTCCTGTGAATTTCCTCCTTTTGTTATACAACGTATTGATATTGGGATTCCACCCAATAGGCTTGTTTTTTTACTTGATCCTGTGATTAACCAATGTAAGTACAGCTGTATCTGTGTAGGTATTAATATGATTATATGGGGTTCCTGTGAATGATTCCGCATAGGCAGTGGTATTCCCAGGGTTTGGGGGGGGGTGTAACATTTTTCCAGGATGTCAATTAGTAATATGAGGTTTGCACTAGAATAATTCCTAAAATTTCCAGGGTTAGCCACTTCATAGGTTGTTAATATGCTAATGACCACTAAAGCCCTTACAAACCTAGCAGCACACCCCAAACCCATTTGGATTCCAAGTATCATAGTCATCTATATGGGGTGGGCATATTAGTAGGAAGGTGACTAAGTGATTTGTAGGGGTGTGTTAGGATAATACTTTTTTTTACTGACAGCCTCTGCCCATAAGGGACACAAGGGCCAGACCAGGGGCAAACGTACAATTTCCTATCCAACTGTCAAGGTTTCATTTGAATAGGGGCAGGGATGAACTCTGTTTTACATGGATGGGGAGCTTATTCCATACCACAGGTATCCCTTAGAACACATATCTATCTCTTCAGCACATGCTTTTATGTCACAAGTGAAGTTCAGATCTCTGCATATAGAGTTTCTGGTGTTATGTGCATGTGCAACAGATCCATTAGGACTGAGACTGAGGAAGATCTGTAAGCCAGGCAAAGATCCCTACGCAGCAGCGTAGGAGACTGAATATAAAGACGGAGCATTTAGATGGTCAGTGTATGACATGATATTCATGCCCTGAATTCTTTTGGTGAGAAACCTTTGTGGGCATTCCAACTGTTGCAAGAGACTGGTTAGGTTCATGCCAAAGGGGGCATTATACTCAATGATGTGTCTGATAAGGGCCAAGTAGAGTGGCACTATAACTTTCTTGGAAGTGGATACCATATTCTTACCTATAAGCTGGATGACATAGAATGATTTTTTGCTGTCTTAGCTACATGTTGGTCAAAGGCCATATTGCTGTCTACATATTTTCCCAGATCCCTTACTACTGGGTTGACTCTTAGGGATGTTTTATCAATGAGCCAAAGGCCTTTGACATTAGCCTTGACTTCCAAGAAGTAGATGCCAAACAGGTGTGGGCCCAGCATGGAGCCCTGGGGTACTCTGCTAGTGACTGATCTCTTGGTATAGGTAGTTTCACTGATTCTGACATCTTAGGTGTGATCTGTAACCCAGCCAGCAATCCAGTGGGTTATGTAGGGATTTTTGTCTGGCTCAGAGAGCTTGTCAACAAAGCCTGAGTGGGATACTGTATTGAATGCCTTGGCTAGGTCAAGATACACAGTATGCATTGTTTTGCCCTTATCCATTGTCTCAGTGACTCTGTCAAAGAAATCTACCAGTTTAAATTGGCACAAACTTCCTTTAATAAAGCCAGAATGGGATGGGTCCAGTGCTTGTGTGTTGCCAATGTCCTTGTTTATCCCTTCCATGATAATTCATTCCATGGCTTTGCATATTAGGATTGATGGGTTTGTAGTTCCCTGGGTTAGTTGATGGTCTATCTTTGTGGAGTAGAATGACTTTTGCAGTTTTCCATTCACTTGGAATGTAACCTGTTTCCAGTCCATAGATGAAGAGTGTCTCAAGTGGTCTTGCTAGGACATGTTTTAGACTGTTCAAGAGGTAACTGGGGATGTTGTTGGTACCCAAAGAAGCAGTGTTCTTAGCTTTAGTGAGTGCTGCCAGTATCTGGTTCCAGATAATGGCTGGTGGACATATGTTGGCGGGGATTTTACCTGGGGGAGCTAGGTGCATGTGTGGGGTGATGCTTGAGTTTAATTTATCAGCCAGTAGATTAGCTCTGTCACCCTGATCGGTGAAGATGGTACCACTCATCACCAGTTCAGCACTCTATTGTGCACTACCTTTAAGGCTCCAAACATAGCTGAAGAATGCTTTATGATTGTCCTTTATCTCAGAGGGTATCCTGACCTCATAGTTGGCCTCGTTGGACTGCTTTGTTGTTTGTTGTATGAGAGAACACTTGTCTTTAAGGGAGATGTTCTTCCTGATTTTGGAGGAGTCCACCAGTGAGGGATTGTTTTTGTGTTTGTCTTGGGTTTACTTCTGGTGGGTGCAGCAGCCTCTGTGCAATCATTCACATGTTTGTACAGGGACTCTATGAATAATTCTGCAGATGTAGCTGTGATCCCAGGGTTAGGGGGAGCCTTGAATTTTGACAAATTGTCACTTTATAGGATGTAGTTTTCCTCAGAATAGTTCCTAACTATTAATGGTTTATCTGGGCTTTCTGGATTAATTTTTACTTCATAGGAAACAGTATGTGATCTGACCTCACTAGTGAGGATGTAACCCATGGGATGGGGGTGCAATTCTTTCCCATGTTGGTGAGCATCAAATCCAGTATGTCTGATCCTCTGATCAGAGCATGCACTATCTGTTCCAGGGTGTTTGCATTAACAAAGTCAAGGAAGCATTGTGCCTGTGAACCTGAGTCAGTGTAAGTTTCCCAGTCTATAGAAGGGTAGTTAAAGTGATGCATGAATAGGGTGATTGGTTGGATGATGAGCACCTATAATAGATGTAGGTAAGAGTCATGAGACTCTAGAGGCATTGATGGTGACCTGCAGCTTGCCATGAGATGGTGAGGCACCTTATCCATGGTGACATGCACATAGATGAGCTCCATGATATCAACCTGGAGGCATGTTTGTTGCTAACATAAATCAAGACACTTCAATGTTTGTCTCCAGTCCGTGTTGCTGTTGGCCTAATTGTGTTGCTGGCACTATAGCCTTGCATTGCTGGAGTACTTTCTAAGGCTTTAAACCAACTCCCATTCATGGCAGAGATGTCTAAATTCTCCAGAGTAAGGAGGGTTTGAAATGTGTGGGATTTTTTGATTAGGCTCCTAGCACTGAGCAGTAGCATTATTAAGATTGTTTGGAGACTTTTTCTTTATGTAGGTAGTTTTGTCTTTTTGACATTGTCTAAAAGAATCTGTTGGGGTTGGATAAAGTTTCAACCAATATCCTAATGCCTCAGGGGGACAGGTGCCGATCATTCTTAGCAAAGGGACATGGTCTGTTGACCATGTCCTCCCATGCTGACAAATATTGCATTCCCCTGGAGTGATACCAAAAACTAACCCAATTATTAAAATCAATCATTTTATGTCCATACAGTGACATCATCCTTAATGAAGGTAGAATGCTGCTCATCGCAAGGCTGGTCCTGTCTGTGCACATATTCAAAGAGATCCATTGTGTCTCTTTTCATAGGTTTACATTTAAAATTTTGAGGGAAGGTTCAGCGACCAAAGGATGTTGAATTACAAATGGCTGACCAATGTTGCTGAACTTTCAGTTGTACAAGTCCCAGTTCAGTAAATGCACAGTGCATTCACACAGATGCAGTCGATCTTTTAACTAGAGATCATGGTACAGTGGGGAATGGGAAAGTTACCACTGTAGTGTGATCTCAGATTTGAAATATATAATGTGCAGGGGGTGTGGGGGGCACAGCCGCACACAGGGGAGGTGCAGGGGGGCTTGCCCCCCTTCAAAATCATCATGTTACATGGTGTGCAGTGTCAGACTGCACACCACGGATGTCGAGAAAGATGAAATGAAGTGTGTTTGCAACATTCTGACCTTCTCGACTTTGTGTGTTCAACATTTTGGTTGACATTTAAGGTGGGTCTAGTTATGTCTCAGGTCATTTATGCCCACACGGACTATGATAGAATTATATTGGTACCTGGGATGCAGTGACTTGAGTGTGTGTGGATTGTGTCTCCAGATAGACAACTAGCCTGAATCTTTTCCTCATCTAACCTGTTGAGCGAGGCACCTGTGTATCACACAATGGAGTCTGCAATGACAAGAGTATTAGGTAAAGTATATGCTTGCCTTATGGGCTTTGTTCTAGGGCGACCGTTGGGTTTAGGCGTATGTGAGATAGATGCTTGGTGTTGCTTTTGCTGTGTGTTTTAGTGATTGCTGAAAAGTAGTGTTGCAGTTTGACAGCATTGGAGGTCTTTGTGATTTAGAAAAATGTCTTTTAAGTGGCTCAATGTAAGACAATTTGTATGTGTGGTGAGTGGTGTGTGTGAGGGATGTAGTGTGGGTATTCTTGACAACCTCATTTGTATGCAAGGTTTGCCCAGAGAAGTTGTATATTTACTTCTTTGCATACTGTGTTATTTTCTTTAATGATTAACTACTTGTCTGAGAACATGAGACAATTGCCTTTACTGCCTTAGGATACCCAAATCTATTAAGCTGGTAACAGAGAAATTAGGAAATGCTTTTACCTGTTTGTACTTTTGCTTTAAAGGAGACAGATGTATGATCTGATGTAACTAGCAAGGAAATTACATTAGGGCGGGTGCAGTGTTGTGTTCTGCCATGTTTGTGAGGATCAGGTGAAGGGTTTTTGCACCCTTGTGGGTATAGAGACTAAGTGGTCCAGGGTGTTTGTGTTTAGAAAGTCTAGGAATCTTTGGGACTGCATGCTAGGGGTCATGTATGATTCCCATTTTATTTTGGCTTATCTAAAGTCACCTATGAGTATGGCGTTAGGTTGAATGCAGAACATTTCTAATATATTTAAATATAGAGTTGAAGATTGGTATAATGGTTAAGGTGTTTACCTTACAAATATAAGGTAATGGTTTGATTCTCCCTTCTAAATGAAATTGGCTAGACTTTAAATATCATATAAGAGCAGCTAACCTATAAACCTATTGCAGTTTTCCTGAGTCATAAAGATGGACATATAGCATGCAAGGATATGGCATGGGACTCGGTCGAAAGCAATCTGAATGCAGAGAAGGTCGAGTGCATCAAACTGATGACTGGCTTTAAGGTGTGTTTGTTTTTAGTGTAGAGACACCTCCGCTTCCAGTGCAGTAGTTGATCTAAACGTGTGGACGGCATTATAGCTCTGCACTGCTGGGGTGCTCCCCATGTATATTCTAACTGTAGTCCATGCTACTATTTCCTGACCAAGTTAACTAAACCCAGCAAATCTCATGTAAGGTTCCCCTGGCTTTAAACGTTTCATCTTAGATAGTCGTCACCTCTCAAACAAATTAGCTGAGCTGCATGCTTGGGTTTCATCCCATGAACCAAACATTGTGTACCTCACTGAGATGCTTCAAACCCAATCTTAAGATGATGAAATCCTACCCCAAGTCTACGATATAGTCATGTCTGATAAGAGTAAATGATAGAGGAGAAGGAAGAAGAGTAACAATTAAATAAACGAACAACTTACAGCTCTCCGTCTATCCTCAGGCCATGACAAAGCAGACACCCTAGTTACACTAGTAAACCTCAACATAAAACTCCATAGGCTTGATCACTGTTTATCTATCCCACCTAATACCAAATTCTCTACAACTGAAGACATACTCTCATAGGCCTCAAAAAAAATCACTGGCAAAAATAACACTCAGTGAATTTAACAATAACTGAGTTAACCCAGAATATATCCTCATTAACTTATTAAATTTTACACAACTAATTAACTCTCCCACCAGGTTTAACACAAAGACAAATAATGACAGAGTTCTTGACTGGATCTTTACTAATGTCCAATTACTGATAATGTCTAATTAATGATAGTCTCCAAACCCTTCCTGTCACCACTTTTCTGTAACAGGCCATAATACAGCTACTTCTTCACAATCTCTTACTATCTGAATATCATCTACCCCTCTCCTCTTATCTCTCTATACACCCCTGAAAAAACACTGCTGTCACATATCTTCTGCCAACCCTGTTTTAGGCCTAACCACTGCTCACTCACATCAACTCATCCCTCTGACACAGATTGGAACAATGCTACAATAATATTGCCAAATCTGCAACCAATCTATCTAAAAAGTGTATCACTGCTTTTCATTCAACATGCTTAAGTGGAAGGAGTTCCTTAACTACCTGAAATACAACCAACTTAAATTGGTCCATAATGCTGTTTGCCACCCAGAAAAATGTCAGGCACTAAAAGATGTTATGACATCATACTCTTCTCCAAAATCTCTTGGATCCAAAGACAAGTACCTTATCCTAGTACAAAAAACCTAATAACACATTTGGAGATTCCATGTATTCCACAAATTATCTAAATCATGGAAATCACTACCTTATGACATAAGACAAACTATGAACCCAAAACACTTCAAGACAAAACTCATGACCCAACTATTGAAAACTAAAGTGTGCTCCTGTGATCTCACTCCAGGCTAAACTAAGCATATTTTGATTCAAATTCATCTTTTGTCTGCCACCAAAACTTCACCAACTTGTGTATGGCACCACACATCAATTATTGATACCAAAAAAGATAGTTTTTCTAATGCATAATAAAAAACTTGTTGCCAAAATATATGAATGTACTTGAATTTATGATTCTTTGTATAATATACTGAAAAATGGTTTATTGTTTATCTGTAATATTGTAGAAAAGTACATTGATCCCCCTGTACTCCTCACACACCTTGTTAATTATATATATACACCAAATATGAAATTGCACTCAGAATCCATGATTGCAAAGTCATCCCAAGTGAAGCAGTTGGCCCACAGCATAAATCACTGGTCGCCACAATCAGCTGCAGACAGTGGTCAGAGAAGGCTCTAAGGCCAACAAAGACCAGGCTGAGGACATGGAAGTTGACTGGAGAGAAAGTACTGCAGTACAAGGGAATTACTCAGGGCTCGAGCACCCCAAGAAGAGGAGGAAATAGGTGGAGTTGATGAAGAATAGCAGCGCCTCAAAGCAGCATGTGTTAGGACTACAAAACAGGTATGTGGCTGAAGTAGGTATGGAAATACGGTACATAAGGAAAGCTGCTGATGGGATGCAGAAGTCCAGGAAGTGATCAAAAGAAAGAAGGAGTTCAGGAAAAAATGGGAGATAGAAAAGACCAACCAGGTTAGAAGGAATACTGGTTGGCTACAAAGAAGCTAAGAAAGGAGTTGCGATAGCAAAGAATAGGGCATCGGAGGCACTTAACCAGCTTCTGGAAAGTGACTCAGTAGGTTGTACAAAGAAACTATATCAGGTTGCAAGGCAAAGGCAGACAAATAAGGAAGATAGTCAGACACCCTTCATCAGGGATACCAGCAACAACCTGCTCATCAGTCCACAAGACAACAAAGGCAGATGGAAGGAGTATTTCCAGCAGCTTCTGAATGAAGAAAACCCCACAGAGACTGTACTGCCCCAGAAACAGCTTATGATGAGAGAAGAAGAGGAGCCCACCCTAGAAGTAAGAATAGCACTAAGGAAGATGAAGTCAGAGAAAGCAGCAGGCTCACATGAGGTCACAGCAGATATGATAAAGATGCTGGGTGAGATAGGAGAGAAATGGCGCTTGAGGGCAGTCATAGCAGTGTGGAGAGAAAGGTGTATCCCAGATGACTGGAGAATAAGTATACTCATGCCAGTGTACAAATACAAAGGGGACATCCATAACTGTGGGCAGTACAGAGGCATCAAACTCCTATCACATTGCATGGAAGTTCTGGAAAGGGTGATTGATAAATGGATATGCAGAGTAGTAGAATGTAAGATGGGAGAAGAGTAGTTTGGCTTCAGATTAGGATGCAGCACAACTGACCCGATGTTTGTAGTGAGACAGATAGTTGAGAAGAAGCTAGAGATGAAGAAAGAGTCCATCTGGGCATTCCTAGACTTGGAGAAAGCATATGACAAGGTCCCTAGAAAGCTGCTGTGGTTTGAAGTGCTAGAAACACTGGTAGAATTAGTGCAGGCTATGTACAAGGACCCAATGACTCAAGTACAAATAGTGTTTGGCTTCACAGAGCGGTTCTTGGTGGGAGTAGGTATACACCAGGGTTTAGCTCTGAGCCCACTGCTGTTCATACTGATGACAGACTACATTAGCAAACAGGTTAGAGGGGACAGATCAACAAAGTTGCTGTAGGCAGATGATGTGGCATTACAGACAGACTCTGAGCCAGAACCTAAGCAAAGGATAGGAGAACGGAATGCAAAACTGAAGGCACGTGGGATGAAACTAAGCACAGATAAGATGGTGGTAATGACAGCAAATTGGGGAAATCAGAAGAAGCTGAGAATTGAGATAGAAGGGAAGATAGTGGAACAGGTTAACAACTTCTAGTATCTGGGAGGGGTGGTTGAGGAGAAGGGAAGTCAAAATGAAGAGGTCAAAGTTAGAAGCAGAGGGGCTGCAGCCAACTGGCATAGAGTGTCAGGTGTAGTCTATGACAGAAGAATGCCAAAGAAGCTGAAAATCACTCTCCAGCACTTCGGCAAAGTCTTCAAGGATTACAAACTAACAAAAACGCACCTTCGATTAAATACACTTCACAATTAAACAATCATCCAATTACATATTAAATTAACAACCTCCAATTACATTCCAGATTAAGGCCCAGAGGAGACAAAGTATTGTATTTCAAAATAAAAATGCTTTCTTTATACAATAACTTATTTTTTATGCAAATATTCAGAACAAAAACCTGCTGAAACTTTCTCTAAAATAGTGTTTTTTAAGCTTTCAGGATTCAGATTATGAAATAGCATAAAATGCTTAACCACAGGACTCTCTTCTTTTTGTTTTATAATATTCCTAATGTTGCTGAAGCCTTACTTTAAATTTCCTTTTACTTTCCTGTATGTATACAAGACCACAAGGACATTGTAGGGCGTATATAATGTCCTCAGTCTCACAAGTATATCTTTCATTAGGGTAATAAACTTGGCCCTGTATATGTGTAACTTTTGACCACATAATTACATACCTTGCCATGGCCACAAGAGTATGTACCCCTCTTATTTACATTACTCATGTTTCCACTATACATAGGGAGAACGAATTTATTATGAACCAAGATGTCCTTTAAACTTCGACCTCTTCTAAAGGAAACACCTAAATTAGGGGAAAGTAGCATAGCTAAATCCACTGAATTCAGTAAATATTTCCAATATTATTTCACCAAATTAGTCAAAATGGTGCTAAAGGCTCCATATGTTGAAACAAAATATATTTGTCTACTATCACTATTTTTCTGTTCTGCCATATAATTTAATTTCCAGACACACTCATGATTATTGTCAGAAGACTCAGTTATAACCTTCTCTAGAAGGAGCTGAAAAGTAAGGTGTACAAGACAGTGGTACAACCAGTACTACTATATGGTACAGAAACCTGAGTACTAAAGGCAGAGCAGCTGAAGAAGGTAGAGGTGATGAAAATGAAGTGCCTCAGAAAGGTGACAGGATGCACACTGTGGGACAGATGAAGTAATGAGGACATAGGAGCAGAAGCCAAAGTAGCTCCAATTGCAGAAAATATCATAGAGAACAGACTACGGTGGTTCTGACACATGTAGAAAAGCAGAAGACAGTCTGGTGAATAAGATTTGGGACAGTCTGGACAAAGGTGAGAGAAGCGTTGATGTCCAGAAGAGAGGTGGAGTGTGGCACTGAATCGAAAAAGATGGTGACAGTTAACACAATACTCTGACCCCATGTAGAAAATGGGGAAAAAAAAGGAGCTGATGATGATGATGATGATGATGAAGGATGATGAAATTGCATTACAGTGAGGAAGGAGTAAATTCTCCTATCCTTGGTGTACTTCAATCTCACACAGAAAAAAACGGCAGTAATTTGTCATCAGCTGATTATCAATCAGCTGTACCAGCTTTTTTCTGTTTGACAAAGGGGGTTGTCAATGTTTTGTGCATGTTGATATATATATATATATATATATATATATATATATATATATATATATATATATAGATATATATATATATATATACACACACACACACACACACGCACACACACACACTGTGTGTGTGTGTGTGTGTGTGTGTGTGTGTGTGTGTGTGTGCATTATATATATGGATATTTAGATAAATGTATAGCTAGATATACAGCTGCAGATACAGCGATGCAAAAGTGTGACATACACACATCCAACATATAGACAGATAGATAATTAGACAGACAGATAGATAAATAGATACATGTTATACAGGAAAACAGGGCATAGATAAAATGAGTGTCGTTTATACAAATGGATGCATACACAAAATATCACTTTCCTATTGTTCTAGTATCTCTCTCAATTCCATGGTTTGGAAATGTGAGTTCTTTGTTAGCTGTGATATAAGTACCCCCGTGAGATGTTCTTATGTCATTGTAATGAATGCTCTTTCAATAGTGGGTGTGTACATTTCTTCCTTTATCTATATTAAGCATGGCTATTGACCATGTGTACATATAATCATAGTTTGGCCTTGATTAAATGAATTTTAGGGAGTTAGCAAATGAGCAATATGTTGTTTAAGGAATTATATGAAGTGAAATTCTTTTAGCAAATACAGGGCACTGTCTTTTTCTCCTAAATGTCTCAGTAGGAATAAATGTTATATGGAGCAGACTGCTGGCTTGGGATTGTCCATCTTATTTGAATGGTGCCTTGCAGTTCAGAAACTAACAGCTTTGATAAGCCTAGAGTTTTCCTGTAAACTGACAGAGCAAATAAAGGATTTTAATATATTTCCACAGAGACCTCCTTGTCAGTTGCTGCATTACATCTTTGGGAACTGTCTTGAGTGTTTACATGCCTTTCTGAGCATGGAACATTACCAAAATTATTCAGGTTCATGCATTTTTTTAACTCTTTGCTGGTGACTTTGTGGTTCACACAAAGAAATAAATCTTCATTTTATCTGAATACCATCCTGATTTGTATGATGCACCAACAGTATCCTGATCTTCCTTGAGTTTCAAATTATAGCGAGAAATAACAATCCAATTTCACTTGGATTTTTCACCACTAAAGCAGCCTTATTTTGCAAGACTAAGGTGATGGAAGTGAATCCTAATGTCTGCAGGTTTCTCACTGAACTACACATCTGGTGTCTTTACTATGCCTTTATTTACCATTTCTAGATAGCACAAACATAAACATTCACACTAGCTTTGAAAAAATATTTACTTTCATAAAAAAAAAAATCTCTCCTAGTCATAGAATTCATTGCAGAAAAACCATTTATCTGAGTCTGTGTGCCTCATCGTGTGAAGTAATATCCAGTTATAATACTAATTGATATCACAGAGGATTGACACCCCCGGGTTATTTATGTAGTATTACTTTGAAGTTTAAAGCTATTTGATCTCGAGTCTGTCTGGCATATTAGCATCATACTTCACTAATAACCTTAATAATTATCATGAATATCATTTAGCACCACCACTTTTAAAATGATGTATTTTCTTAAACACTGTGAACATCATTATCTCTTAGGAATGGTTTGCCTGCAATTAGATATGACAGGAATTATGCCTGTATTTGTAAGACTTATCATCCACATGTCCTGCTCACGTTTCTGTACTTTACGCTATACATACAATGAAGGATTGCTCACAGGTAAGTATTAAGCTAACTACCCTTGTGGGCTATTTTAAGCTTAGTCGCTTTATCTTTCAAGTGACTGTGAGGCAAACGCCTTAACTATTATACCAATCCTTTTGTCGAGGAAGAGCAAACAAATAGAAATAATGTTTATAATGAGCAGCAACTCAACGTATAGAAATGAAACCATTAATTCTGATGTTTACTGCATATAATGTATGATCTGTATATGTAGTCTCTAAAAGTAGATATGGATTCTTTGCAGTGCCTTTTACTAATAACCCTATTAGACTGGTTGAAGAAAGGGAAACCTTTGGAGCATGTAATTTAAAATTTCCTACATTAAAATAAATAAACTGAACTAGGCCAAGAGGAAGGAAAGCACAACTAGAAAACATATGGTCAAGTCATACCTCTCAACTGTACGGAGGTTCGCAGAACGTCCTGATTTTTGCCTCATATTTTTGGTCTGTTTTTCATAAAATTGTGGTTTTCTGGCAAATTAGTGGCAAATCATTAAAGACTGAAGTTAGAAAATAATGATTGACATTTGAGTTTCAGACTTCAAACCCTTCAGAAAATTCATGCTATTGCAAAACCTGTTATTCTATCAATGTTCTAAGCATGTAAAAGCAATATTTAAAAATTGTCCCTATTTTTGGGACCTTTGGCCCACTTTTGTTTTTATTTATGGCTTTGTCCAGATTTCTAGCTCTAAGAGGCTGAGAGATATGATGGTCATTATATCATGAACCTGTGATATTGTCAACTATGAAGTTTTAGGCAGGAAATATTAATGTATTCTAAATACAGGCTGATTATCAGTGTATGAGAACAACATTTCACTGTGACAGAAATTACTGATAACAGAGCTTGTATCTCTTACCTCTTTCTATGTGGGCTTTTGCTGGAATATCTAGTTTTTTCCACATCTGAAAGACATGATACTTGACAAAATGGTGATCTTTTAAATTATTTGTGTGTGTTTGTGTGTGTGTGTGTGTGTGTGTGTGTGTGTGTGTGTGTGTGTGTGTGTGTGTGTGTGTGTGTGCGCACATTCATGTTAGTGTCTTCAGTGTTAAACTGCAGTCATCCCCAGAAATTGTTCTTCACTTTATACTTATTAACTGCAGAAGAGATTCTGAGTTTCCTGCAACCCTGAATAAGATAAGATACATTTGGTCTTAGAAACTTATGTCCAGACTTACTGCATTTTATAATATCCGTATTATGTATATATATATATATCTATCTATATCTATCTATATATATATATATATATATATATATATATATATATATATATATATATATACATATACACACACACACACACACACACACACACACACACACACACATATATGTGTAATGTATTTATATAAATATCATATATATAGAAGTTTAATGAATATCAAATCACTGGGGATTTGGCGAAGTTTCTCAAATTCCTAGTATTTTAACATTCTGTTGAATAATTCAGTAGCTTTGACATACACGTTTCTTCCTACATCCCCTGCGTACCTGCAGATTTTTTTTCTTTGATGAATTTCAGACTTCAGACTTATATTTCAGACAGTTATCCATAGCCTGCAAGTCTGAATTGCAATGCCAGAAATACAGCAACAAAAATATCGATGAGGAATAAAATGAAGCAGTAAAATGACTATAATGAACAACGCTCACACAATGTAGCCAGCCAAGCTATACCTCTGGCCACATTACTAATGTGTGTTATCCACGCATTACCATAGAAAAGACTCTTCCTGCAACACTACCACTATTCAGACAAATTATCCTGGGGATTCATTAACTCGTGTGTCCACATCACGCTAACCCTGCACACCCAGTTTAAAGTTAACATAATGAGCTAAGCAAGCCTACATATTCAGCAACACCTGTTCATGGCCAGAACACCCGCTAGTGGCCACAGGCAGGTACACGGAGGCTCGAGCACACAATATAAACAAGAGATTGTACATACACAACTCCAGTAAGCAAACGTGTGTGGACTGCACAATACAATGTAGGGTCATCTTGAATGACATAATTAAGAGGCAGGGGGAGCTTAACAAGGAAATTGTAGTTAGATAAAAGTAGAATGGAGTACAAAGAATGATAAGTAAATAAATATATATATATATATTATCTATACAAGTAATCCTGTTTACTTAGGGACACGCACATACTAAACAGTAAATGGTGATGAAGGATGTGAGAGCGACACAGCTACAATGTAACAAAGGAGAGTAATGGTAATACATGTAAAATTTATTTAACCTGTTGAGGGGAGATGAAGGTTATCAAGGAAAGCAGATACTTTATGTGATATTGCATATACTGCAGTTATTGCATGTCATATGTATATCCAGAAAGTTATATGTTGCGACCAACAGTATGCTGTAGTCCTCACCTGTCACGTAAAACAATAAATGAACTCTACAGCTGTTCCCCTCTGCACTTCAGGAAGGGATATTTTATTGTCATTACTGTCACATGTAACCATACAAAGACTATTGCAAAGTTAATATTTTATTAGCCATGCATGTGTAAATTATACAGTAGTTTACACAGTTATGAAATCTAACTGCATGTTTTTCACTGTATGTTTCCTGAGGCATGCGTTATTACATGATTATATTCAGAATGCATAGCTATACCCATGTTGCAGGTGTATGGAACTACTCTGCCATTGTAATGTACACTGTGGAGTTGTTTAAAGATAATAAATTACATCTAAAAGATGTTAGAACATGCATAGAGGTTAAAGAATTGTAAAAATTTCAGTGCCTTATGTGTATGAAGGAAACAATACTGATGCCGTTGTGGTAGTGTACACGTGTGACAATGTGGACATATTGAGAGGCATCAAATACCTGTGCTATAATTCCAACAATGGTATTAATTGATAAAAAATACATTTGTTGCAGTAACCTGCATGTTGTGAGTGGAAGAACGTTTGTGACTGTGCATGCATGCATGCTGTGTATGTATGTAGCAAAATACAGAAGGACATGACACATACTGAGAGTGCCATATTGACAAGATATAAACAAAATAAAGATCTGACATACAATATACATAAAAAGAGTTGTTAAACTATATCAGGTGTGGTATACATAAATGCAAAATGAGGGTTATGGTCATGTGACACATGTAAAGAGGCACATAAATCAAGGTAAAACTCATGTGCACGCAGTCCTTTGACAACTGAGTTGCATGTGTATGAATGTTATGTATATCACTATACATGGGATGTATATCTGTAGACAAGTGTATAACACAAATGGATAGGTAGCCCCAGACAATAGTTAGGCAAAACAAAATTACATGCCAGCATTATGTGTTAATACATGAGCTACTGGGGAAATGTAGCAAATGTCAGGCTGCAGTTATTTGAATATGATGCATTTGTGGTTCTGTAAACAAGGATATGATGTGTGTCTTAGTATCATAGCATACATGATGACATAAAAAAACTGTATCGAAGTACACATGTGAATGCAGTGTACCATGATGTAACTATTTAGCCCTGAAGTTAGCCTTCTTAAAAGCATTAATAATACCTGTATGGAGTGGACTTAGCATAATGGTTAAGGTCTTCACCTCATAGATGCGAAGTACTAGGTTTGATTCTGACATCTTTTGGGTTGGGAGGGTGGCCTAATGGTTAAGGTGTTTGCCTTACAAACACAAGGTGCAGGGTTTGAGTCTCACAAGGGATAATTGGCTAGGCTTGAAATGGCTTGCAAGGGCAGTTAGCTTAGTACTAACCTATGAACCTATTACAGTAACATGCATCACATCCAGGTGAAACATTAGTGTGCATTACTAAGTGACCCGTGGACAGTTTATACTTCACATATGTCAATTGTACACTGGTATTTGACAAATGTTGTTCCACACATGGCTCAGTAAGTTCATTGTGCAGACGATGGCATAGCTAACCTTCAAGAGGCTAATTCTATTTATTTTTAACAAAGAAAACCAAGTGAGAAGAAGCATCTTAGGACATTGTTTACTCAATGTGCTTTGTGCTAAATAGCACACATTTAATACATCATCATACTGGGCATGCTTAAAAGGAATTACAGCAAAGATTTCAATAACAGCAACTACCCAACACACACACACACACACACACACACACACACACACACACACACACACACACACACACACACACACACACACACACACACACACAAATACACACACACACACACACACAAAACAGATTAAAGTATCATAATATAGCCCCACTCATATGTTGTGATGATTTTGCAGCATAGTACACATTAAGAAATAATAAATAAGGTCTCATGTCCTATAAAGTCCTAGAGTGTGGACAAAAGAATTACATGAGCACATAAATGTTTGTATGAATTCTTGAAATACAGATCATTATTTTTCCTGAAATAAATAATGCCCATGAGCATTCACTGGCATATTCAGCAGTTACAACTTGCCAGATCTGAACACATGCCAAGGTCAGATCTCAGAGAGAGGTGTATCAACCACTGATGCCACAGAAAGAGGTATCTTTCATGTGCTACGAAGAACACACTTGAAGGGAGTCCATCAGTATCTTATTGTAATGGTTATGGTCCACCTAACATGAAATGCGAGACTTAAAAAAATGTGGCCCACTTGCTGTCCCATAATTCAGTCTTTGTCTAAGCCACTTCCAATTGTCACAATTGTTGGACAGACAGACCTTACCAAATTAAACCCCCTGTGAATCCTGTTCAACACTCTATAGAGCTATGTAATAACTCTGCCACATGAGATAGTAATGGAGGGTGTCACAAAGAACACAGTTCAAGGTTTGAGGTAAGAAAAGCTTTTGATGTTCATTTATCCAATACAAATTAATCTGAGGGATCAAAAGGATGTAGCTGTGTTGCTCTACACCTAATATCACTGTTAGGTGTCTAAGCCATTCTTGTCTATTTATATATTGTTTCACACATATACATTCCCTGATTTGAACAACTGCCTATCTGGATTCACATGATATACAAGTCAGTGATAACTGCCTGTGCCACAGGAGACCTCTCACCAAAAGTATCATAGAGGAGATATTTAACTGGCAGGAAATCTCCAGTGTGTTGAAAGGGCTTTCTTAGAAATAGAACTGGGTAGAAAAAAACTGAAGAAATGTAGTATGTGTTATGTCAGTACACTAACATTATGTTGCCCTTTGCTGGAGTTGAACAGCTACCTATGCAAGTTCACGATCTACAGAACTGCCTACACTTACAACAACTTAATTCTCAAACCGATAAATACAGTCTGTGAGATATGTAGCTACACATTAACGCTGGAGGCCAGACTCTCACATACAGACACAAATAGCAATTAACAGGTTGTCAGCAACACACACACACCAATCACTGCACCCACAAAGGAACAGACACATAGATCCACGTATACAGAGATGCTCACTCACCCAAACCTCAAAGGCCTCTCAGGTGCAGTCCTCAGAAACTCTGCATGCACACAAACAAGACAATTACCATTACAACACATAAAGCCACATCTCATTGTGTCTCAACTACCAAGTCCATAAGGCAAAACACCCCACAACCCAATATTTTTGTCATAGGAGACTCCATTGTGAGGCACACTGATGTCCCTCTTACCAGGCTGGATAAGGAGAAGGCTCCAGTTAGCTGCCTATCAGAGGCCAGGATCCACCAGATCACACAACTACTGAGGTCACTTACCTCCAAGTACCAGTTTGACTCTAACATTATCCATGTGGGTGTGAATGTTCTGAGACATACCCCTTTGGACTACATGAAGGGAGGCCTGACTGAGCTCTCAGAATGTGTCACAAGCAGGTATGAGTCTAGCACTGATCAGCATTCTACTGTCTCCAAGTATTAATGCCACAAGATTAACAGAAAATGATTGACTTTAACAACTGGCTTAGTTACTGGTGTCATTCTAAAAAGGTCCAATACTTGTCAGCCTGGGAGGACATGGCTGACATGCTATGCTGCTTTGCCAGGGATGGTCTTCCCCTGTCGCCATTAGGTTTTTGGATATTGGATAAAACATTATCCACCCCTATAATGCCTTCTTAGGCATTGCCAAGCAGACAAACCTTCCAGCACAGCATAAGCTACTCAGAACAAGATAAAGGTGTTACTACTCAATGCTAGGAGTCATAAAATTAAACTGCACTCCCTGGAAGTGTTCCTCACCCTGGAGAATACTGATGTCTGTACAGTTAATGAAACATGGTTCAAGGCCATGGAAATCACTATGGCTGTGCATTGCTATAATGCTTTTCATATGTTCCGACCACCCACTGAACATGAAAGATGAAAAGGAGGAGCGGTATCTATCTATCTACATAAGAGATAAACACACCTCAATGCTGGTCAAACAATATGACATACTTGAGCTACTCCATGTCCAGCTAATCATTTGGAAAATCCATTGCCATATCTTTGCTAGCTACAGGTCCCCCACCGTGAACCAGAAAACGCATACATTATACCTAAAGTTACTAGGATCATTCACCATCCAGCCCAGTACCATTCTCATGGGTGATTTTAACTACCCTTCCATTAACTGGGAGGCATATATGACCATGAACATGGAGGCCCAAAGATTTCAGGACTTAATAAACTCAAATGCTCTGGAGCAGCTAGTCTGCATCCCCAGTAGGAGTACAAACATTTTAGACCTGGTACTCACAAATACAGATGAGCACTGCACTCCCCCAAGTGTGGTGTCTTCACTGGTAAGATTAGATCACAAAGCAGTCTCCCTCAAAATAAAGGTTAAACTAGACCCCCCCCCCACCTAACTCCTAAAACTTTGAGAAATTTTCTAATGCAAACTACCTTGTATTAAGTGATGGCACAGGATCATAGGATCATAGGAAGTTGCTAGACTATTGGTCCTGAAGCCCTTATAAACTTAGCCAAGAGTTTAGCCCATGTTTAGACAAATCAGCACCTGATGTCCCTGTCCAGCAGGAACACGGTGGAATCCCAGGGATGTATTTTCTGTTTCCCATCCAGTTATCCAGTTTGCACTTAAAAAGGGGTAAAGTGGTACTCTGCTTGATGTGAAGACAGGGTTTATTCCACAGATGGGGGAGTCTCTGGGACACAAAACTGTCCTGCCAACAAGTCCTATTGATGTCACAGACCAGGCTGAGGCTGCGCATGAGGGTTACTCAAGTGGAGCTTGACTTGTGGATATGCACCAGTCCCATCAAGGTGTGGTCCGAGATTGCCTTGTATGCCAGACAGAGGTCACCTCTCAGGAGTCTGCATGAAACTGAGTAGAGGGATATGGCTTGTAGTCAGTCTGTGTATGGTAGATTTTTGAGGCCCTGGATTCTCCTGATGAGGAACTACTGTGGTCTCTCCAGCTACTGCATGTGATTTATGAGGTACATGCGGAATGGGACATTGTATTTAATAACGGGCCTTATAAGGGAAGAATACAGAGACATTATGACCTCCTTGTCCCTCAGTGAAATACCCTTACTTATGAGGTGGGCCATGTAGAAAGCTTTCCATACAACAAAAGCAACATGGTGGTCAAAAGTCAGGTTGCTATCAACCTGGGTACCCAAATACCTCATAACTGATTGCGTGCTTAGGACACTGTTATTAATGTGATAATTTGTGGGGCAGCACTCTCCCCAAAGAGGATGATAATGCATTTTTTGGTATTCAGGTTGAGGCCATGTTTCTGGCACCAGTCAATTGTTTGGGTGAGACTCTCTTGGAGGATGCCCACATCACTAAGGGAGTTGATGACAGTGCCCAGCTTGCAGTCACCTGCAAACTTGGTCAGCCATAGCCCACTGGTTTTGGCCTGCACCTCAGAAAAGTATATCCCAAATAACAGAAGCCGCAAGACCGAACCCTTGGGTACACCACTCATTACGGGTCTGCTGCTTGAGGTGGCTTTCCGTATTTTTGACTAGATAGGTTCTATCAGTGAGCCAGTTAGCTACCCATCTGGTAACATATGGATTGATACCTAGTTGAGGGAGTTTATCTATTATGCCTGAGTCTGGAATTGTGTTGAAGGTTTTGGCCAGGTCAAGGTAGGTGGTGTGCACCATCTTCCCCTCGTCCATGACTTTGGTGACTGTCTTAAAGAAGTCAACCAAATATAACACACATGGCCTCTCCTTGACAAAGCCAAACTGTGTGGGATTAAGTGTTTGTCAGTTGCCAATGTTCTTGTTAATGAGGTCCATGATAATCTGTTCCATGGCCTTGCAGATCAGGCTAGTTAGGCTGATGGGTCTATAATTTCCCTTGACCGTTGGATGCTCCACCTTTGTGCAAAGGGATGACAGTGGATGTCCTCCACTCAGCTGGGACAAAGCTGGTTCTCAGGCTTTGGTTGAATAGGGTGCCTAATGGTGCTGCAAGTTCCTGCCTGAGCTGATGTAGGATGCAGCCTGGGATGGCATGTAGTATGCAGCATGGGACCATACACATAGCTAGTTTCCAAGCTTCTCAAACCAAAAAACACAGAAAACTATGCAGTGGTGTACACAAAATCCCTGTATGATCATATAAACAACTGCATAGAAACAGCAGCCCGAGACCAATATAAGCACTGGTCAAACCACAAAAACAAGCCACCCTGGTGAACCCCTGGTATTAATAGATTTACAACAAAATAAAGAAAATCCTGTCAAGAAGTAAGCAGGAATATGCACAACAGAACAAAAAGCCCCTCATTAGTCTACACCTGCAAATCAGGGAACTAGTCAAGACTCTAACAGTAGACTTTCAGGCAAAAATAGCCTCCAAAGCTAAGCATAACCATGAGGCTTTTTCAGTTACATCTACAGTCTTAAGAGCAACACCCAACAATGTGCAGAATTAGTTGTGGATGACATCACCTATACCCAGCCAGAAGACATAGCAAATCTACTGCCTGATAAATTCAGCTCAGATTTCACCTCCTCATTACCCTCAATTCTCATACCCTTCACCACTTCCCTGCCAATTTTCACTAAAGAACAGGTTGCCACTGCATTGTCTAAAGCTAAAAACAAAGCTTCAGTAGGGTCTGAAAATATACCAGGTTGTCTTAAACAGCTTGATTCAGGACCTATCAGGACCATTGGGATCTCTATTTAACTACAGTCTCCAGACTGGCTTTGCCCCGATAGAGTGGAGGACAGTAACAGTTATCTCTTCACAAAGAGTGACTGCCAATTGACCTGCATAATTACAGAGCCATATGTTTGACTCATCTTAGTTGTAAGGCCATGGAAAGTATAATCATAGACCTGATTAATAATGGCACAGAAAACCTCTAAACACTGGACACAATCCAATTCAGCTTTGTCAAGGGCCTACTGAAATTAGTGGACTTTTTTGGAAAAAGTCACTAGGGCCATGGATGGGGTAACACAGTGCATACTTCCTACCTTGACATGGCAAGGCATTTGACACAATTCCACACTCAGGTATTATAAATAAACTCACAAAACTGGGCATAAATTCCTATATCACCAGATGGATAACCAATTGCCTCATGGAAAGGACACATGTGGTTAAAGTGGGTGAATCCAGCTCCAGCAAGAAGGTTAGTTACTAGTGGTGTGCTACAGGGCTCAGCGCAGGGACCCAATCCTGTTCAGAGTATACATCTCTGAAGTCAAGGCTAATGTGGAAGGCATCTGGATGACAAAGTCTGCCAATGACTGCAAGCTGGAGGCACTCATCAAATCCCTCAGTGATGAAGATATCCTTCAGCATGGTCTAAATAAGACAAATGATTAGCACTAGAGTAATGGCCTAAACTAAAATGTAAAAAAAAGCATTATCATACAGTTTGATAAGCCAAAGACCCGGGCAAATTACAACATTAATAACACAATCCTAACAGTAAATTCAGAAGTGAGAAATCTAGGTACACAGACTGAATTTTGAGTGCCATGTATTCACACTGGTAAGGAAGTCATTCTATGTGGCACAGCTTATAAGTAAAGGTATAGCATCCAGATTCAAGGAAGTTATAGACTGTACTCAGCTGTCATCAGATCAATAATGAAGTACAATATACCATTTGGCCTGTACTGCACTAGACACTTACAACAGCTGAAGTGACCCCAGAGGTTCCTCTCAAAGAAAATGCTGGGTGTTAATGACATGTCCTATGTGGCTATTCTAAAATCCATATTCCTTTACTCCATCTCCTAAAAACTATTAGGGGATGACCTATGCCTAACCTACAAGACACTCACAAATCCAGCCCTAATGGAGCTGCTACACATCCACAAGACCAACAGCATGAGGGTCACCGATCTTGAAATCTAAAGCTAGTCAGTGACTCAAACAATTCATGCTGGAGATACAGATATGTGTCACAGAGACTACCCATTCTTTGGAACAGGTTTCCTGTTTATGTTAAACAGAATCTTTCTCTAGCCATCTTCAAATGCAGTTTGGATCAATGGATGGAGAATCGCAAATTCACACCTGGTGTAGTGCTTATGTCAGGGACAATCTGTAAAATACTGAAGGTATATGCACAAACCTATGCTATCTTCTTGCCGCTAGGGGGCAATTACTCTAATAATCTCCTGTGAACCTACGAACTGTATATTAACCACAAGCAGCACAGGAAAAGTCTTACTACAGCTGTGAGACAGAACATATTACAGGGAATGACATCATCACTGCAGTTTAAAGCAGTTGTTTGAGGTAAAAGTACTGGAGAAGCCCCTCCCGCTGTAACTGTACACATTACAACTGTGGTGGTTGTAATTCATGCACAGCAGTATATTGACAGGCACTCATACTGCTCAGTCACTGCTGATTTCAATCACCTACATATCTAACTACACAAGCTACAAGATGTCTTGATGGCACACTCCACAAGGAATGTTACTACAAACATGAGATAGGGTCTATGCTGCAAGGCATATGTGTGCCTTTAAATTGATTGAAAAAGTGTTGTGATCTGTCTCTTTGTTACAAAATATTGCATGACAGTAGGTGTACCCTATCACACATGCTACATAATGCATTCATTCCTGTGACTGTAGAAGCTCAGTCATGAACAATGCATAGATAATCCTGGATTCAAAGTCAACAAGCTACAGAACTCACACCACATGAGAAGGCTTACTACTACGTAGAGATTAAGCAAATTTCAACAAATGGCCTCACCTGTGTTTAACAAAGCAAATGTCTCTGCTAAAACTGAAAGAAAGTAGTGAAGGAGCCCACTCTGGTTATATGTGTCTACATCAGATATGTGAGTGACACCGTTCTTGTCTACTTTCACACTCACAAACTGACACAACTAAGTCTGTGTAGTAATGTTTGGGTTTGAACTGGCTACCTAACTGTGATCACAAGCTAGAGGATATTGCATAAATTACATGTGCCACATAAGGCATTTGATTGCAACTGTAACAGTGCAAATTTGAAGGGATGAAATTACTGTTGTTTTAATAGGGTGATGTGTCTGCTAAAAACGGACTACCACTGTAAAGCTATGCATCTTACCTGTAGGTGAAGCCATTTCTACCAAGCAAGAGAGAGAGAGAGAGAGAGAGAGAGAGATGCACATGCTCACAGTAGTCACTCACTGCTGGATTCAAACCACCTACCTTTCTAGTTACACTGTTTAGATAACACAGTATCAACAGTGCCACAGGAAAAGTCTGAATATAGCATTGAGATAGTGCACATTTGAAAGTATTACTCTTTCAGTATGTTGCAAAAAATATGTTCTATTAAAAATGTAACAAATCGATGGGGGAGCCCTCTCCCATTGTTAATATGTCTTGTATGTGGAAGTGTACAAAATTAATATTTTGATACAGCCAATTCGATCTGGCAGAACAGACAAACATACACACTCATAGTATTCATGTAATGCTGGATTTGAACCATCTACTTCTTGAGTTATACAATCTAGAGCACACAGTATCAACCACAACTGCAGCAGAACAAATGGTAGTATAGTGTAAGAAACTGACGTGGGAGCACTTTCCCAGTGTAAATGTTTTGCCTGAGTGGCAGTGTACACATCAGATCTGTTGATGAAGCCATACTTTTCTGACACTATTTACATACACACTCACACAAGATCAGCACTGTTGGATTTGAACCACCTGCCTATCCAGTTATACAATCTAGAATACACAGTATCAACTGCAAGTTCCACATGAAAAGTCTTAATGTAGGTATGAGATACAGCACACTTGAAAAGATTACTTCAACAGTGTATTGTAGAGAAGATGTTTGTTAAACAAATGAAAGAAATTGATGGGAGAGCCCTCTGCCCTCTCTCAGCTTACATGTTTATCTTGAGTGGAAGTGTACACATCAGATGTTTGGGTGAATCCAGTCCTGCCTACCAGTACAGATGCAGAAACACTCACGAGAGTCAGTCACTACTG
The DNA here is from genome assembly GCF_019279795.1 of Protopterus annectens. Taxonomy (NCBI): domain Eukaryota; kingdom Metazoa; phylum Chordata; order Ceratodontiformes; family Protopteridae; genus Protopterus; species Protopterus annectens. Next base: position 1,048,784,742 of record NC_056733.1, read on the forward strand.
CATTTGATCACCTATCTATCAAATTACACAATCTAGAGTACATCACATGAACTGGAGGCACCACAGCAGAAGTCTGACTTTAAACGTGGGATAATGCACATTTGTAAGTATTACCACAGCACCGTGTTGCAGAGAAGCTTGTGTGTGTTACAGGTTTGGGTGAAAAGGCATGTGGCTTAACAAGCAGAAGTAACAGCAATGTGTTGATTGCAAGTTATTAAGTACTATTTAGAGAACAAATATATTCTATCATTCATGTAGATTGCAGTAGTGTGTATGACATGTAGCTGTTTCACAGTACAATGTATTGATGTCAATCATACTTGTGAAACAGCAGGTTGATAAACAAGCATTCCCGAGTGATCAGCTCAGGATGATTGTATGCATGCAGTAACCATTTGTTGTGTCATTTTCAATATTTCATCATATTTGGACAACGTGCAGTGTAAATGAAAAAAAACAGACAGTGCAGTGCTTAATACCACTGAGCAAGAATGTGAGAAAAGATCCTACACCATTGTTCATCATATGCAAGTCTAAATGTGTTGGAGTACAGGCATAACTTTACAGAATGAAGTATGTACCCAGCATCACAGTTTATTCCACATATCTTGGGTACAACAGTCCATAACAACATACATTACTTTTTTTTCAAAATTGTTCCCTGCAGTGCACCATTAACAAGCTCATTTGTTCAAGTACTCGCAAAGTATTAGTGCGTGCATAGCTATACTCTGAGGTTTTGACTCTAGAATGTGAATTAATGGTAGTCTATGGTGTTCCATGCCCACTTTCATAGAAATAAGGGCTACAGACATACAAACAGTTTTGATTCTGATCAAGTTGTGAAAATATGTCTATGATAATGTTTTGTGTGTCATGATTTATGCATTTTTCCTGATAATTGCAGTAAAGCACTTATTATATGGATATTACAGGTGGAAAAGTAGACAGCCCTCATATGTGGTGACTGTCCATGAATCTGAGGTATGCTGTATTGCTTCTTATGCAAGTGTATGTGTTTGTATGACATCTCTGAGCAATACAGTCACTGCATGATATTATGCATATAGGTATCATGATTAATAGACTTCAAAAATGGATGGAAATTCAAAATCATTCATCCTAGCATCTTAAGTCTGTATAGTAGCAATAGTATTCAGATGTGCCTAGTGTACCATGCTTCGTAACACATAAAGTCTTGATTGTAGCAAAGATCTTGAACTTAGTTCTGGGAAGGTATGAGCATTTTATGCCTAATTATGAAACATCTAAGGGACCAAGCATGTTAAGGCTGGTGGAATCCCACAATATGAAAACACCATGAAGCAAGGAACTTTGTATGTAACATACTTCATTGCAGTAGTTACAATTGCAATATCCCATATCATGTACATTCAGCTCTGCAGCCTGTCCAACATATGATAATGATAACTGTTTCTTCATAATGCTATCAGTCTGTCTTTCCATAGCATCTGGAGACAAAAATGCAGAAGTTTTTGCCATGAGATGGGAACTGCCATTTACTGTCTGTTATTATTGCTGCTTGGTGCCAGGCATTGTGCAAATAATGAGGAACAAAGAATGGCCAGACATTGTGCAAATGCGGAGGACAAATAATGGCCAGACATTGTGCAAATGCAGAGGACAAAGAATGTCCAGACACTGTGCAAATGCTGAGGACAAAGAAGGCCATACATTGTGCAAATGATGAGAACAAATAATGTCCAGACATTGTGCAAATGCTAAGGACAAAGAAGGCCAGACATTGTGCAAATGCTGAGGACAAAGAAGGTCAGACATTGTGCAAATGGTGAGGACAAAGAATGGTCCGACATTTTGCAAATGCTGAGGATAAAGAAGGCCAGACATTGTGCAAATGTTGAGGACAAAGAATGGTCAGACATTGTGTTGATGCTGAGGACAAAAAGTGATGAGGTAGAAGGGGGAAGAGAAAGAGAGATTGGGAGACAGAGACAGAGTCACAAAAAGAGTTTTGTTTTTGAAATATTTCTGACCATCTTTGTGTTGTGTTACTCTTACATGTGTCATCATAATAATTCTGTCATGCTCTGTACAATAAAGTCTTGAATAGGGAGCAAGCAGGGCTAGGAGAGAAGAAACATGATTAAGACACAAGTAGGATAATGATGGGTTAATATATATAGAAAATAGTTACACACGTAATAGTAATATAAAAAAAGTCATTGTTTGACATACTTCTTGATTTGAACCCTTGATAATATGCACAGATGTGAGTATTATCTCAGCATACCACAAAGGATCACATACTACACAAAGTTAAAAACTAACAACTGAGGCAACATTGATAACAGACTGAAGAAGGGAGAATGTAGACATTGGGTTTCTTCACAGTAATGACAATTGTAAAATCCAGTAAACTGTACATTTCATCCAGCAGCCTAATAAATACACAAGAGTAACTGTCTCAAAAGAATAATTTCAGTCCTTATTTCTGTAGCACATTGGGGTTAAGCACATTTGTGCTTAGATAACAGGAGTAGTGTGGGTGACTCATTAGTTTTTGCCACAGGACATGACACACCATTTACCATCTCTCAGCATGGTGTGCAATGCCAAGTGTTGTGGAAACCCCCTTCTACCCCCCTATTGGCTATCCAAATTAAGTCTGTGACCCCCACTATAGCCCCCCTAGCTACTCGCTCCCTATCTGCCCCCCCACTCACTCCAGTACTCTTAGACTTTCACAGTCTGACCTCTTCTCCTTGGCTAACTGGTAAGTTCCCTATAGTAAACAAGCCTCTAGCAAGACTACCTGTTACATTGTTTGAATACCAGCCTAACTCTGTTTCCTCCATAAAGCACAGTCTCCTGCCAAAAGTTTATAGATTGTTTCTGTAAGTCATCTACCTGCATGGCTTGGTGTAACCCCACTCCGTTCGCCCTCACTAACACTCGGGCTCACTCCTCTCCCCTTCCCTGCCCCCTTTTCCTACCCACCCCCACTACTCATAGATTTATCCTTACCCCATATCACCTGACTCGCCTGCCACACCCACCACCCAATCACAAAAAACCCTCTACAACTATTAGCCACACCCAGACTCCACTAAACCACCATCCCCCTCTCCTCCAACCAACCAGTTAGTAAACACACTCTTCTACTCAACTAAACCAACTCTTTTCATACCCATTCTCTCCTCCCCCACACTCACCACCACACTACACAGACCTCACCGACACCATGACACCAATTCTCTATTCCTACTACCATACTATCCCCATACTTCTGCTTTCCCTAACCACCTGTCTCTACTAAATCACAATTAGTACCACTTACCACCACCCACTCATCAATATGCACTGGAACAAATCCCACACCTTTTCCCATACCATAAGTAACCCTTCCATACTTACAAACACATATCCAGTCACCAATCACCCTTTCCTTTTTCAACTCAACTCCCCTATCCATTACACCTCACAAACCAAAAAACATCCCAACCTCAAACATCACTTCCTAATGATACTCTACCTTAAAACCATTACCAACATTGCAGCCCAACTACTACTGGGAGGGGACATCCATCCCAACCCCTGTCCAACAACTAGCTCCAATGGCACATCCAACTCCAACCTTCCTTTCAAGCACAAACCCACTGACATGCTTATACTGAACGTAAACCTTTGTAGCATCTTAAACAAAATACAAGAGTTACATTCAGCTATCTCTCTATACAATCCAGATATAACGGTCATCAAAGAAACATAGCTTAAACCCCATATTAAAGACAACACTATAACCCCGCCTGGCAATAACATATTAAGAGTAGATAGAGCACAAAGAAGAGGAGGTGGCATCACCCTTCTTTATAAATTCAACTTAAAAGTCCAGCTCCTTCAAAAAGAAACCCCAAATTTCGAAAATGCTGAGACCCTTTTCACCAAACTCCTATTAAACCAGCACAGGCAACTAAACTTACTCAGTATTTATATTCTACCAGGAAACAACTTAATATCTTAGAATCTATACTCCACTGGGCATCCCACTCCCTCTCCCAAGAAACTATAGTCTTAGGTGACACCAACATCTGGAACAGCATACACTCACAGCTACCAACCACATAAACCTGTATAACTTCACTCAACTCATACACTCACCCACAAGAATCAACAAGACCATCAAAAGAGAATCCTTCTTGGATTGGATCCTCACTAACCAACCCAACACTGCCCACCAATGTGGGGAACTACCTGACTCTCTCAGTGACCACAATCCAACTTTTCTCCTTCGGCACAAACGTAGATATACCAACCCACTCTCCCTGCTACAAACCCACTCCCGAAATAACTTCCCCTCAGAGCAATTCTCAGAAACCCTAAAATTCTGCAGCTGGGCCCCTCCTAACCCCCCCCCCCCCGGATAATGCAGTAGAATACTTTAATTCCACATTCCTAGAGATTCTAAACCAATTATCCCCACTCAAAACAATTAGGTTATGCAGCAACCCTGCCCCTTGGCTAGACAAAACCACAAAGATATTACTTAAGGATAGGGACAAAGCCTGGAAAATCTGGCGACAATACAAAATACCTGAAACTAGGCAAAACCTTTTCTGAACTTAGAAATAAAGCAAAAAAGCAGGTCAAGTCAGACAAACAAAATCACCATATTTCCTTACAAAGGAAACACAGCAACAACCCACAAAAATTCTGGGCTGCAGTGAACAGCATCATCCAGCCAAGAAAAGCCACTACAATGCCACCAAACATCAAAGGCACTGACCATAACATATCCACAAACTTCAATAGCTATTTTACCTCCTCCATACCGAAACTAGTAAATGATATGTCACCCACAACCCAACCACAGTTCCAAAATGCCAAACTAACTCCCCCTTCTCACTCAAACCAGTACCAACATCAACCATTCAAAAACTCTTAGCAAAACTCAAACCAACCACCCACGCTGCCTACCACCTACCAGCCAAATATCTCCAAATTGCATCCAAGGCCATCTCCCTACATATCAATAGGTCCATTTCTATGTGCACCATTCCATCCTTGTAGAAAACCTCATATATATCATCCATCTCCATAAGGGTGGCCCTTCAACTGACCTCTCCAACTACCACTCCACTGAGATCCTATCATCCTTATCTAAGATCCTAGAAAAATGTATCCACCAACTCCTCTCCCACCTACTAACCAACAACCTACTATCTAAAACACAACATGGATTCAGACCATCCCATAGCACCAACTCTGCCCTAATTAACTTCTCTTATACCATAAACTCACACAGGAATCAACGTAAACTGGTTTCTGCCACCTTCCTAGACCTATCCAAAGCATTTGCCACAGTTTCCCATAACAAACTCCTTACTTGCCTCTCTGAGCTCAACCTTGATAACCCCTCCCTCCAATGGTTCAACAATTACCTAAGCAACCATGCACAATCTGTCAAATGGGACAACTCCCTATCCCCCTCACTCCCCATCACATGCAATGTCCCTCAAGGCTCAATCCTAGACCCCTTGTCTGTAACATATTTACAAACAATCTCCACCTAGCAACCACTAAAGCTGGTATTGTTTAGTATGCAGATGACACAACCCTAATTTGCTCAGCACCCAGCATCCATCTACTACAAAGTAAAGCCCAAGAATCCTTCACTGAGATAGAGAACTGGCAAAACAACTACCAACTGAAACTACCCCCCCAAAAAAAAACCCCCAAAAAACACAGCTAATGCTATTCCACCCAACTAAACACTGTGACCCCATCTTCACCATCCTCTCAGTCAAAAGCACCTTCATCACCCCAGTAGCTGAGGCTAAACTACTAGGTGTCAATATTGACCAACAACTTAAATACAATAAACACATATCCTAAACCATCTCCAAAGTCCATAAAAAGCTAGGATGCCTGTATCGTAGCAAACAGTTCCTTACCCTCAAGTCTAGGACTACCATAGCCAGAACTCATCTCTTATCAACATTGCTCTATGCCTGCCCAGTTCTAACCAAAATCAATAAAACCAATCTGAACAAACTATCCACTTGCTACAATAAAATAGCTAGGTTCACTGCCAGCACTAAATCACACTCCCACCACTGCCAGTCCCTACTTAAGCTGCACTGGTTAGAATTCCCAAACCTAGTTTGCTACCACCAACTCATCATCACTCACCAAATTCTATACCAACCAGAGAAAAACCCTGCCCTAGCTGGCATAGAAAACTTCCACAACTCAAGCAGGGAACTACAATCAAGTAACAAATCCCTGACTGAAGTTGTTCCATGCAAGAACAGGTCTGGAGAAGCCCTATTCTCCCATGAGGTTGCAAAAGCATAGAACACTCCCACCCCCACCTGACCTCTGGATACAAAATCATGCAACCACATTTAAGGACCTACTTAAAACCCACCTCTATGCTAACACTCTTTGAAACTGCAAAGACCTACCCCCTGAATCCCCACCAGACTATAGGCCAACTAACCCCTGAAGCCTCTGATGCTTGCATTATACTACCACCTATGTACGTTGTACATTTTGTAAATATTGTAAATATGTACCTATGTCTGGGTACCTCAAGTTCATATATCATAGTGTTACTGTAAGATTTGAGATCTCCTGACTGTATCATGAATTTGTTCTTGCATTTAACTGTAAATATTACAAATATGTACCTACTTCAGGGTACCTTATGTTGAACATTGTACTATCACTGTAAGATTTGTGATCTCCTGACTGTATTATGAGTTTAGTAAGAAAAAGCAGACCCGCATCAGAAGAACCATCAGCTTTAATGTAAAAAATTCACACTGATTAAGCGCTTTCACCCACAATTGGGCTTCTTCAGAGTCAATACACAGTAACAAAATAATCACTTAAATACCAATTAAACACAGTTAATCACGAGTACCTACAAATATTTAAAAAAATTAACCCTATAATGTCCAGTTCATTTCAACGCTAGTATTTGTTTGTACATCAAAAATACATGTCTAAATGTATCATTAAAAAAGCATATGAAACACTAACTGAACACACTACAACTGTTAAATTTAAAATTCAATCGTAAAAAATAGGTAATCATGAAATATACATAAAAAATGTGTTTTATATAAACTGAGATTTGTATTTTAGTACACAGGCTATAGAAATGCTGTCATTAATGCCTGGTGCATTAGCTGCATTGAGGCTTAGCTGCCACAGGCATTCCCTGACTTCTAATAGAGTTTTTAAATCTCCCCCAAAGTCCCTCTTTGGCAACTTGTCAATCACAAAAAATAGAATTTTTTTTTAAATGAACACAACACTTACTGTGATTGAAAAGGGCTTTGGTAGTTTTTTTTAATTTTTTTATGTCCCTGTTGTGCTCCAAGATTCGAAGTCTAAGCTTCCTTGTGGTCATCCCAACATAGAATGCAGTACATGATAGACATGTAGCCACATAGATTACCATCTTAGTATTACAATTGCAGTGTATGGTCCATCATTAATATAATTGCACACACTACATGTACCGCATTTACTCATTCATGTAGGTCTGTTGTCCTGATGCATAGAATTTTTCTCAAATAATTATTTTAAGTTACAATCTCTACTGTTAATAAACCTAGGAGCTGGGCCTAGTGCATCTTTAATTTCTTGGGTAAAGATACTATCCCACGCACTATTCATGATATTCCTAACATTTGTTCCTGTTGGATTGAACTCCATAACCATACCTGAAGAATAATTTTAACTGGGGTTGTCTGTAACAGAAGTGTGGGCATTGTTATCTTTTCTCGTACTATCCAATAGGATGGGCTTAAAAGCACAGTGTTTTCACCTCTCAATTTCTGTATTAAATGGGAATGCTGAACATTCATAAATTAAATGGTATAAGATACACTCACTCTAGAGAACTCAACCTGGTATATGACATCAACAGGACTTGCTGGAGACACAGATATGTCTCACAGAGGCTCTGGAACAAACTTCCAATTCAGGTGAAGCAGAGTCACTAGTTGACCTCGTTTAAATGTAATTTGGATGACTGAATGCAAATTAACCCCAGGAGTTTCATCTGATTCCGTCTTGGACAGGCGCAGTAGTTGATGACTTAGTTCCGGTTAATACCTTAATATTCTTGGGAACAGAGGTTGTACTTGAATAAGTTTGTAAAGGCGCTAGGGCAATTAGCCTATTAACCTCCTATGATCCTATGATAAATAGTATTTCTGTTACACATCAGGCTTTCGGGTAATGACAGTTCTTGAGAAAGGAGTGACACAGGAGATTAAATATGGATCATTTCTGAGACAACAGAAAAGTAGAAATGACATAAATTTAAAGGAAATGTATTACTGTTTTGATTATATTTTGGGAGATATGGATAACTAATCCAGAATATAATATTTCAACATTCATTATGTTACATTCATTACACAGAGTTGGGCCATTTAATTCCTTGAAAAAGTTCTGTGACACTACTTATTCTGACCCATCAGTAAAAGTGTCAATAACCTGAACTCAGCATTACCTCCGCCCTTTCACCAAACTCACTGAATTAACACCTTGAGCCACATAGATTTGTAGTTGACAGCTGCATTTTCTTTACTCAGTACTGTCCAGAGTGTTGCTAGAAGTACACTAGTGCCAATCTTTTTTGTGCTACTGATGGTGTTCCAAATAAAATTTTGAGTTTTTTGCCTTGGGAAGTGAACCACTGCTACTCAGTGCTGACAGTTACAGGCATCAAAAGCTTGGCCTCCTTTACAGAAACTAAAGATATCTCACTTCTGACTCTAGGTCACACTTGCCAATACTTACCTCATTCCCAACCTTTTCTACAGTTCACACATCTTTACTAACCTTCAGTCATCTGTACCCTCCAAACTTGAAACTATATATAACAAAGCTGCAAGATTTGCTGCTAATTTGCTTTACCAATCTCATCGATGTCTGGCCCTTAGATCACTCAACCGGCTTGAGTTCCCTAACCACCTCAGATCTACCCAACTACTTATCATCCACTCTATCATCAATAAACCCTCATCCTGTCCAAGTATTTCCTCTCTAGTCTCACTTTATAACCCATCCCACCCCCTTAAGAGCTATGATTAATGTTTATTACAAATCTACAAACCACAAGAATCTGCAGGACAGAATCTGGTATAGTTAATCACCTTCTTTCCTTTGGAACAAGCTTCCCCTGGCCTTAAGAATCATAACACACACACACAAATTTAAGAAATCCCTCAAACATTACCTAAACCACATCTGGACATGTCCCTGTAACCTACCTCCACATATCCTGTCCTAATCCTATCTATTACCACTCTCCTTTATTTGCCTCCTCCTTCTACCTAATACCCAGTACAATTCTTCGACATCTCAACATCCTCTACATCCCAACTTTTTTTTACCTTGTTGATTCTGACTCTCAACTGACACCTCACTTATCTATTCTGGAATTCTGCTGTACTACCACTTATACTAACATCTATTATCATTCCAATTCTACTGGACTCACTAGGAATTCACCCCTACTAACACCCCTCCATAGAATACTACTACTAACCTGCTGCTCTTATTCATTGTTTCTTGTCCCTGAACTATGTGTCACTCTTATGACAACCTGTTTAAACACAACTGTATAATGTGTCTCTTTTGCCTTCATTTTTGTTAATGCATTTGTAGAAAATCACACTGTATTTTGCATTCACTGTAATTTGAAATATTATATAATATTATTTGGGAGCTTTTCTCCCTGGGCCTCTGCTGTAAAAGGGCATTTGCCCAATTGGACTATCCCAGTCAACAAATGACAAATAAATAAATAAATAAATAAATAAATAATGTTACATAGCTTTATAGCAATTTCTTCCTGAGGATATAAACATAATGTGAGTACAGTTTATATGAGAAGTAGCAATGTGAAGGTTGGATTTCAGACCAAAAACAGTGTTATGCCTGTTGTATATGCTTGACATCAACAAAGCTTATCCCAAATGGTTACATTTTTTCATTTAATTCACTTGATTAATTATTAATTCTGCTATCTATTATGGAGTTGCACATTTTTTCAGCATTATCACTTTTTGTCATTGCATAGTTTGTTGGAGGGGGTTATAGTCATGTATTACATGTTTGTAGTTATATGGATTATTTATTTAATTTCTGTTAATGATACCTGTAGAAATGTATATTTGTTTTGTTGTATTTAATTTGCTTCTTGTTCTGATACACATTTATTATTTTGTGGTTTATTAAATCACATGCGGCGATATGACTTTCCAAACATTTGAGCCATGTAAATCTGCATTCTTAGATGATGAGACTGAGGTAATAGTGCATGCACTTTGTAAACAAGCATTACATTTCTTACCGATGATTGTAGCGGACAAGCCTTTCCGTGACTATGTTTAGTTGCAGATGGTCACTAAAGTCAATGCTGTGGGTGGCCATGGGAGTGATTATCCCACCATCAGACATCTAGCTAGTCACATGATCACCAAGGCTAAGAAAGATTTCATGCTATAGCATGGGAACAGATGGCTTCTGGTGGTGGTGGTTCTGCTACTGAATCACTACTTATTGAGATGAACACATTCCTGTCTAATATAAGGGATCTGGGCAGCACATTGGGGGTGCCCAGTGTAATGCTTGACATATGTGCAGAGGTGGAGAATGACCCAAGAGTGTCTATTATTTATATATATATATATATATATATATATATATATATATATATATATATATATATATATATATATAGAGAGAGAGAGAGAGAGAGAGTAAGGGGGAGACAGAGTGAACTAGAGATATATATAGAGAGAGATAAGAAGGGGATAGAGAGAAAAGAGAAAGACCGAGACAGGATAGAGATATGGCTATGTAAGGTCATTACTTATATGCATAAGCAGGTGATGTTTGTCTTTAATGTGTCATCTTCATTGTAATGCTTATCATCTCTATTTCCATATCCATTTTATTTGTTGAAGTATATGGGTCTATATTAGAAGAACGAAAACCCAAAACCGCGAACGCTCACATGAACGAAAATGCCGGGAACCGAAAGTGGGATTGCGGGGTCGTGTTACAGTAAGGAGTGGGATATTTGTCCTTTCCTCACTGTAGTGCGACCTCAGACTTAGAATATATAATTAGCAGGGGGTGTGTGGGGCGCAGCCCCCCACAATAGCAACCTCGATCACCGGTATTTTCGCTCATGTGAGCATTTGCGTTTTAGGGTTTTCATGCTAATAATATAGACCTGAAGTATATCTGGTACCGAGGTTCTACAACTGCAAATGGTATGACCATGACTTTGGCTAGTTGAACTACTATGTAGAATGTTTCTTTAAGTCTACTTAAATTCTTTTTTTAATTGCACTTGCATCTCTTATTGCTTAATTCAAGTTTCTATAACATACGTCTATTCATTTGTTTTTGTATTTCTGTATTTGCTGTGTTTTATTTGTGTTTTATTACTGTTATCAAAGGTGAACATCTATCATTTGATGTTTGGCATTGCTAGCCTGTAATGATGATGGCGATGATGAAGAGACACAGTCTGAAGATGCAGAGGGTCAGTCTGACACTGAGATTGTGGCTCCTATATCCTCTGTCCTGGAGTTTGGACCTAGTCAGTATGCCTATGCATACCCAAGACACAGAGCCATCTTAGACAGGACTGGTTGAGAATGACACAGTTGATCAGGGTAGTGTGGTTACTCCAGCTGCAGGGCTGGCAGAGTCTCCCCTAGCCACTGTAAAGGTGAATTATCACACAGGAGTTTTAGCAGAATTGCTCGGAAGAGGCCTGTTGTCTGCCCTCCCCCTGATGTTGGGATGTCAGTTGGTGCCACGCAATATACATTTGTAGGGCCATCATGGAGGAACAGACATGTTCCACCAGAGCACTGGAAGAGATAGTCAGAGTACTGAATGTTGTGCATTCTGGCATGTGAGACTGGCTAAACTGTGTGGCTGACTTGGACTGGATGCATGACACACTGGATTGTGCAGTGTCTGTAATGGAATGTCTGCTGGGGGGTCAGCATCCACATGGTCGGAAAGCCAGTACATTGTCAGTTGTTAGCTAACATAGCCATGCAAGAGCCTGCTTCTGTACTGGCACTACTTCTGCAGCTCTGTCAGTGATTGAGGTATCCATACTCAGACATGGTAGGTCACATTCAGGTAGTACCCAGACTTCTAGCCAGGGACATGGAACTAGGAGTGCAACTCCTGGAAAAGGTAGTTCTCATGGTCTGGTGCTGCAACTGAGAATTGAATCTCCTACCATGCATACTTGTCTTGGATGCCAGGGTGTAGCAGACCAACACCCATTAAAACTCATCCTGGCCATAGCACCTCACAAACACACACACACATGTATAATAACATACTATTGAATGATTTGTATGTGTTGTTACTGACTCTGACAATGGATTCTTGCTGTTAACTTTCTTACTCACATCCACTCACTTTTTTGATGTCAGACTTGTCCTCCTGTAAACCCCCCACCCTGTGCAAGTGATGATGATTAAGCCTGCCATTTGCATATTTTTTGTCATTTGGGGTTGCCTATGCCTGATGCATAGAGTGGATAGCTAATGCTTGCTTAGACAGATACTTGCTTTAATCAAAAGTAGACATGTTTTCATTTTTCTCAAGCTAATCATTTTCAGAAATGATTTTGTTATATATTTCTTGATCCTCATAGTATTTATGTTGCATTCTTAGTAATGCAGTCCTCTGACTTAATAATTATTGCTTGCACAGAAACTTGAGCGAAAGATGCTGAAATTACCCTAGTCGCTGTTGGGGTGTATACATCCGGGTACTTTAATCCGTGATGCACATTATTGGACAGATTAATATTTATGTTGCATATTTTACTCATGAGTTACTGCTGAAATTCCTGTACAGTTGAGCCTTGTTTTATCTTACTGACGTACAATACTTGCATGTGATGCTAACCATTTCTATCTCTTCTTCTCAGGTTCATCACTTACCCTGGTTAATACTGCTGGTACAAGTTGTGTCTTCTAGGACTGACTCTGTCTGATGCTCACAACCTTTACATGGGTAAGTAAAGGTTGCTGATTTTGCATGCATCACTGTTACTGTTTATATGTGTTTAGTTTCTTAGGATTTCACTTAGGTATTAAGTGTGTGCGCTATCTCCTGCCTTTTAGCCAAAGCCACAGCAGCTCTCCATTTGCAAGGATCATCTTTGGCTGCTAGTTCTTCCTCAGACTTCTCATCTGTGTCTGTTTGCCTTGCTGGCCCTCCATGTGGTGCTGGGAACTGTGGTCCTTGGGCTTGTCGACATTGTTGCAGCTGTTTCCTGACATTTATGTTGTGTAACATTGCAGATTATGTAAGTACTTTGGTCGAGGTGGCTGAATTTTACTACAGGGCACCACCATAAGTGTCTAGTCATCAGAACCTTGATTTGAGCAAGCCCAAAACATGCTCAAAGATATAAATGGTCCGAGTGTGGGCATCATTGAATCCTTGATCAGTGGGTTTGTGCAGGTTTCTCAAGAATGTCATGAGCCAGGGCTCCAGTGCATAACCTGCATTCCCCGCTAGATACCCTAGTGGAAAACCACCCCCTATTAAACCTTACATACAAATTACAGCTGTGCCATGTGTGTGTCATAAAAACTGCCAGGATTAACTGCACACATATTGTAGATGATTACTTAGGCATTATCCATTACCTGACATTTGATAGACCTCGTTCTCTCTTCCCTGGGTGAGGCTTTTGTTTCGATGTATGTGCAGTCTATGCCCCCAAGAACCTCAGACAGGTGTGCTATGGCATACACATTTTGCATGGTTGTAGCTCTTTTTTCCAGAGTATGTCAAAACCAGACATGATCTCTTACAGGTTACAGCATTGCATTTAGAAATTGATATATTCTGGAGGGTGAGGCCTGTGACACCCGTAAAATATCCCCTGTGGATCTCTCTGAAAGGATAATGTAGCTAGTATATGTAATGCTGCACATATCTTGGTTTCCACTGAGATGGATTCTCCAGGATTTCCCTGTGGTTAGGTGAGGGCAGCACAGGTTGCATATTTCCTCTACGGCATCCCTGTTGGCCCTGTAGCACTCTACAATGTCTGTAACATGGAGTCCATTATAAATCAACTGGGGGTCTGAAATATTTTTCTTCTTCTGGGATAAGATCTGGCAGCAGCAGCATCTTGTATTAAAGCCTGTTGCACATATAGGTGAATGATAGCAGCAACAACCCCAAACATTTTCTTTTGAGTGTCTCCATGGATGTATGACAAAGAGCACTGGAACTGAAGTCAAAAGGGAGAGAGCCTGTACACAGGCCTTTTATACATTCCTGAATTGCTCTTCCATGTTGAATTGCATGATTAGCATGTATTTCACCTGTTTATACCTTCATTAGCATATTCTTCTGCTTATCCTTGAAGGCAGGTGCAGCGTGTAGAACTATTTAATGAATAGCAATTAGTGCACTCACCAGTGAGCATCATGCATGCACACTTAATGAAAAGTGTAGATGTTCATGAATCCAGGCTTATGCCTTGTGGCATTCATTTTTTTTTCCTTCTTTCTTTTTGAGGGTATTGTGTGTTTGGGATTTTTATTTGTTGGTTTAGGTATTGTCAGTATTTTGCTGTTGGCATTTTGTATGTCTGGATTTTTTTGTGTCTGTATTGTTATGTCTATTATTTTCTGACTGTTTCTGTAGCTGGCTTGGTTGAAATGGACATCCTGAGACAATGTAGCAAACGTCTCATGTTTACTGACAGACACCTACTACTTAAATTGATACAGTGTGTGAGATATGCAGTCATACGTTTGGAGGCGAACTCTCACAGAAAGACAATACAAATAACAAGCAGGATGTTAGTACCACACAACACCACACTAAGCCTACAACACACGGATGTGGCCAAACTCATAGACCTACAAATGTTGAGGCTGTTAAATATAACCTACCTAAACCACAAAGGCTTCCTAAATGTAACCTAAAAACAAGTGCACTCAGCACCCTCACAAACACACAATATAGCCAGCATCCACCACAAAACATACATCTAAGTCTCACAGTGTCTCAAGTCAAAAGCCCAGAAGACAAACCTCCACACAATCTAACATTGTAATCATAGGTGACTCCATTGTGAGACACCCTGATGCACCACTCTTCAGGCTTTGCAACAGAGTGTCATGGTCCATTGCCTGTCAGGTGCCATGAATTGCAACATCTTATCGGCATTCAGGTCCTTGTACCACAAGTGCACATATGATACAGTCATAGTATGTATGGTGTTAATGACGTGAGATGCATCTCCCTGAACTATATAAAGAAAGATATGATGGAGTTGTTGGGCTATGTGTTCATTTCAGGTATGAACCTCATCTGAGCAGCATTTTACCATCACCAAGAATGATGCTGCAATATGCACAAAAGATTATTGACTTCAACAATTATCTTAGTTTCTGGTGTCATTCAAAGGGATCCAATATATACGGCCTGGAAGGAAATGGTGGATAGTCCTAACTACTTTGCCAGGGATGGCCTACACCTATCTCCCCAAAGCTTTTATATATAAACTTTGTCCATCCCCATAGTGCCTTTTTCAGGCAACACCAGTCTTTAAAGCTTTCAACATAATAAAGCATAATCTGGATAGCATAAATGTAATGCAGCTCAATGATAGGAACCTTAACAAAAAACTCCACTCCTTATAAGCACTCCTTGCCCTGGAATTCGTTGATATACACATCCTTATGGAGTCCTGGTTCAAGAACATTGAAAGTATCAATACAGGGCTTTAACTCTTACCACACGTTTAGGCCCACTGCACTAGATTTTATTTTTTTATTTATTTATTTATTTGCAGTTGATTTACCAGGTTAGTCCATTGGGCCAAAAAGAACCCGTTTTCAATGGAGTCCTGGGGAGAAAAGCTCCAGTACAGAAAAATTAGGTACATACACAAGATTGCTAAATAATTATACAAAATGGTAGAAAAAGTCTTGGGGAGAAAAGCTCCAGCACATACAAAATTAGGTTCATACACAAGATTGCTAATATTTATACAAAATGGTAGATAAAAGTCCTGGGGAGAAAAGCTCCAGCACACACAAAATTAGGTTCTTACACAAGATTGCTAATATTTATACAAAAGTGGTAGATAAAACATTTAAACTCAAAGTTCAAAAACATTCAGAACAATACAAACAATGAGGATTAATGTGAAGTAAATGAGCTTGGAAATAATGTGAAATACATAACAGAGGAGTTATGAAGACAATAAAGGCAGCGGTGTCTCCATATTTGTAAAAAAAAACACATCACCTCCAGACTAGTAAGACTAGATAACAGTAACTTTTGTATAGGTTATATATGTGCATGGAACAGAGTATTAACAGTATTAACATGTATTTCCCAAAGCAACAGACAGATGATTTGTAGCGGCACTACAATTCACTGACTTGGTCTGGTTTGTTTTCTCTTCTGTGACAATATGCAGAACAAGTAGCAAGTCGGACTAGACATATGTAGGAGTAAGCACCAGGACGACAGCAGTACAGACAGAGTGACAATGAAAACACGATTAAGTAGATCTGTATAGGCACATAATGAGGCATCAGTGTGCATTTACAGAGGTAAACCCTGAAAGTGTTAGTCAGAGGTGCAGCTACCTAATAGTGGATATCTGCTTATTAAAATTATCCATGAAATGTTTACAGGGCAGGTTTCATTTATATAATTCAGTAGCTATGTCCTAAAGGTAGGATACTTCACTTTGTAAAATGCTTATTATCCTAGCTGATTTTATAAAATAGCAACATGTTTATGCTTGAGAATGAATACTTTGTACATATGAGAAGCATGACAGTGGGCACACTGATGGCCCCTACACATGCATGTGCATATCGACAGCGGCACACTGATGGCCCCTACACATGCATGTGTATATCGATAGCAGGCACATTGATGGCCCTAACACATGCACATGCATATCGACAGGGGCACACTGATGGCCCCTACACATGCATGTATATGAATATCGACAGCAGGCACACTGATGGCCCCAAAGCATGCATGTGCATATCGACAGCGGCACACTGATAGCCCCAACACATGCATGTGAATATCGACAGTGGGCACACTGATGGCCCCTACACATGCATGTGCATATCTACCATTTAAAAAATACAGCAATTTTTAGGGCAGACACTTGATTCTGTGCTATTCTTCAGTTGTTTTATTGAAAACAGGTTACTAGTAGTAAGATGGGCCATGAACTAGCTTACTAAATATCTGATTTCCCAAAAGTCACATATGTAATTCTAACAAAGAACTGTTTTAGAGTTCAAGCAGTTAGGGCAATCCCTTCAGCTTATAATCTAGCTTTCTCTAATCATGATGCTACTATAAATACTGTCATAGAGGGGGCACAGTACACTGTGGGGTTACCCAGTTCCTCCTGATTGGCTTTTAACCTGCTCAGAATGAAGACATCTGATAGGATGTTAGACCATCCTCATTTGCATGAAGATGCTCACAAGTAGTGCAGTCATTCATCATAGCAACGTTCACCTCAATGCTTGATTACGTTGGTGGTTTTAGTATTATAGGCATTGGTGGAGTACAACAGAGTAAATTTTCTTTTTCCCTTGATCTACGCACTAAATGTTTCTCAAACGCCATAAGATTGAATTAAGCCACTCTGTTTGCTGATCTCTGCCCAGTGGGAGATCGCAAGCAAAAAATCACAGAGTGCATACAAAAAATCCACGATAATTACCTCCTTGACGGACTAGAGGAGCCTGCATGAAACTTGCTGCTCTCACTGAGCACCAATCACCACACTGAGATGGAAAGAAACGAATCCTCCCTGAATGCATAAACACGCGGATATCATGCGGCAGTCAGCCACAGCCCAAACATTGAGCTGGAAAGTGAAGAAAAAGAAGAGCAATACCAGGAGGGAAGCGCTAGTGATTCTTGCTCTGATGATTTTGAAACAGTGGCTTCCAAGCACTGTGTCAAAAGAAAGAGAAGGACTGAAGAAGAAATATTCAGCATTGAGACTAGAAATCAGTTTGAAAGGCTGAACACAGAAGGCAGGTGTGAAGAGCCAAACGAGATGAAGAAGGCACCCGAAAACACCAGAAGCAACAAGATCCCACCAGTCATTCTCAGAACAGAGGAAAACTGGACCCAACTTTCCAAAAAAATAACAGAACAGGGCATCTCAATAAGCAACTCAACAGTAACTAGAGATGGAATCAAGCTCTGTCCAACATCTGCTACAGACTACAGAGCCTTAACCAATTACCTAAGAGATGTTAACCTGGAACACCACTCTTGGCTACTTGACTCAGACAAATCCATTAAAGTGGTCATCAGAGGGATCCCCACCTCAGTGTCAGAAAAAAAGGTAGAAGAAGCCCTGCTGGAGAGAGGGTTCCCCATCAGAAAGGTCAACCGCATGAAAAGCGGCCCCTCAGGCAAGCCCTGCCCTCTTGTACTAGTACAGCTTTACAGGAGTGATGCTGGCAAGCACATTTTCCAAATTAAAGACCTGCTCTCTCTCAGAGTGAGAGTCAAGACCCTAAACAACAAACCTAGAGTAGGCCAGTGCCACAAATGCCAAAGATTTGGGCATGCTGCCAACATGTGCTTTAATAAACCTAGATGCGTAAAGTATGCTGAAGAACACTGGGTAAGGTATTGCAAACACCCAAGAGATGAAAGGGCTACCTGTGCTAATTGAGGCTTGGACCACCCTGCAAACTATCAAGGATGTGCAGCTCACCCCTCTAAGCGCCCTTCTGGAAACAGAAATACTGGATGCCCAGATCCACACAATGTCAAACCAGACCACAGTTTTTCAGCAGCAGTCAAAATGGGAACCTCTGCCCCTGCCCCCACCAGTGAGGAAAACCACAGGACCAAACATCCCAGCATGTCGAGCCATGAAAACATAACTACCAAAAACAATAGTCTTCCTCCTCGACCTCACTCAGATCCCTCCTGCGGTCTCTCTGCTGTACAAGAAAACAACTGGATCACACTCCTAGCAAGCCTACTGACAAGCCCAAAGGTCCAAAAGCTTCTAGAGATCGCGTGTTTGCAGCTACAAAGCATTTGTGCTGCAAAGAACAGAATGGAAATTCTGACATCCATAACCACGGTGATTCCTACAATCCTAGTCGCACTACAAAATGAACCCTAGAAAGCTGCAAATTCTCCAAGATATTAATATGCTTTTTGGAATGCCAATGGCCTCAAAGAAAAATCTGAGGAGCTACAGGAATTCCTACATACCCACTCCATCGATGTTATGCTCATATGTGAAACACATCTACGCCCAAGTGTGGAAATCAAATTTAGAAACAATTACGTCTACCGCCAAGATCGCAAAACTGGTAAAGGAGGAGGTACAGCAATCCTTGCAAAAAAGAATACGGACCACTCAGAACTCCGTAGCATCACACTGGGGCACCTAGACGCCAACATGGTGATCATTAGCACTGCAGAGGCCCCATCAGAATAGCTGCAGCATACAACCCACCCCTAAAGAAACTGATACACAAAGACTTGGACTTAATTTTCTAGTCTGACCTACCAACAGTGCTGGCCGGAGATCTCAATGCCAACCACTCTACCTGGAACAGCAGAACCACAAACACCAAAGGGAGATCCCTAGCCAACTACTTGGACAACAGTCAAGTAGTGGTACTCGGTCCAGATGAACCAACTCACTACCACCCTCACGGTCACCACCCAGATATCCTGGACATCGCTTTACTAAAAAATGTGGCACAAACGCCCACCATCTACACTATCAGCGAACTAAGCTCAGACCACAACCCTGTAATACTCACCCTAGAAAGTCCCAGAGCAAGCCCAGAAATTGCCAATCAATCAGCAATGGAAAAAATCTGCTGGCCAGCATTCACTGATACCTTGGAGTCCTGCCTACCTCACATTCCTACCATCCTAACCTCGATACAGCTGGACAAAGCAACAACCATTCTTACAGACTGCATCAAAGCAGCCATGGGAAAAGCAGCCAGGAAGCTCTCCTATTACGCAAAGAAAAATCCTCACCAGATACCACCGTGGCTGCAGGAAAAGATCAGAGAAAAGAACAGAGCCCACAGAAAGTGGCAAAAATACTGCAACCCGAGGGATCACTCGGAAATGAACCAGCTAACAGCCGAAATCAAAAAAGTGCTAACAGAAATCAGAAATCATAGATGGACCCAAACCATCTCAGAATTAGAAAATCATCCAAACGCTAAATGGAAACTCTCAAAAGTGCTAAGACATAAAACGGCCCCGATGCCTGCCATACATGGGCTAAATGGACTAGTCTTTACCTGCCAGAACAAGGCTGAGGCCATTGCAGAATGCTTGGAACTGCAGTGTTCTCCAAACTTTCAGGAGGCAGATCTGGAACACATCGAGAAAATCCACAAAGCCACACATAAATACCTGCGCACGAAACACCCAGAAAGAATAGATTTTACAACACCAAGTGAAACTTTGAAAATACTACAAAAATTAAACATCAAGAAGGCAGCTGGTTCAGACAACATCCCCAGCAAAGCCCTACGACACCTACTCACCAAAGCCGTAGTTGCAATCACCAACATCGCCAATACGTCAATGAGACTTGGATACTTCCCTGCGTGCTGGAAAAACGCAGACGTTGTAGTCCTGCCTAAACCTGGCAAGGACCACGAGCTTTCCCACAAAACTACAGACCCATCAGTCTCCTAAGTGCCCTAGGGAAAGTGGTAGAAAAAATCATTTTACAACGGTTACAAAAATATGCCACTCAAAAAGAAGCAGTCAACAATGAGCAACACAGATTCAGAATGAATTACTCCACAACTCACCAGCTACTTTGAGTTGTCGAATGTATCACAGAAGGATTTAACACCAACAGGGCAACAGGAGCTGTTTT
The DNA here is from genome assembly GCF_019279795.1 of Protopterus annectens. Classification (NCBI taxonomy): domain Eukaryota; kingdom Metazoa; phylum Chordata; order Ceratodontiformes; family Protopteridae; genus Protopterus; species Protopterus annectens. Next base: position 1,048,805,710 of record NC_056733.1, read on the forward strand.
CCTAGATGTCTCCTAAGCATTTAACAAGGTGTGGCATGAGGGCCTTGTATACAAACTGATCTCAAAAGGCTTCCCTTCATACCTGATCTGACTAGTCTCTTCTTACCTTCAAGGCAGAACCTTCAGAATAAAAACAAATGCTACCCACTCAAAGGAAAAGCAAATCACAGCCAGTGTCCCACAAGGTTCCACCTTATCACGGCTGTTATTTAACATCTATGTCAGCGACATACCAAACATAGACGGAACCATGCTGGCACAGTATGCAGATGACACCACAATTCTGTACAAATCCAAACATCCCTGGCTGATCTCCAAAAGAATCCAAGCATCTGCAGATGCTTTAGAAACGTGGTACCGCACTTGGCACATAGAGATCAATCCAGAAAAGAGCACCACAATATAGATGAGCAGACGATTATTAAATCCAAACAAAAAGATCACCATGTTTGACAAGGACATCGCATGGAAAGAGTCTGTCAAGTACCACAGAGTTACATTGGACAAACGTCTCTCCTGGAAACCACACATTGAAACCAACGCGGCAAATGCATGAAATCCCCACAACCAACTTTATCCACTTTTGAACAGTAGAAGCACTCTCAGCACCAAAAACAAACTTCTGCTCTACAGGACCACAATCAGAGCCCATATGCTCTATGCTTCACCAGTATGGGGATATGCAGCAAACAGCTACATAGCAACTCTCCAGAGACTATAAAACAAGTCCCTCAGACTCATCCTAGATGCCCCATGGTATGTAACAAACAAACAACTGCACAGGGATACCCACTCACCATCTATGAAACAACTTATCCAGAACTCAGCGACAAACCTATTTGCATGGCTGGAAAACCGCTCACAGGAGGACGTCAGGAAAATGATGGACTACAACGAAGCACACCACAGAAAACATAAAAGACCCAGAGCAACTCAGGCCTGATGTCTGCCAGAAACCAACCAGAATACAGATCAACCAGGCTAGACACGAAGACAAGAAGATGCCACAAATGCAAGAAGACCAAAACCACAGAGATGAAGGAGAGAGAGAGGCCAAGCCTTGGACCTCCATTGGAGCAGAAGATTCAAGCAAGTGCCCAACCCTTCGAAATCTTACGAGTTTCTAAACTTTGTTATTGACAGATTCTCTATGACCGTAAAGTCTGTCCTTTTTATGTAGCAGCTCATAATCAATCAATTTTACTTGTGTGGCTACCAGAATGAATTTTACAAAGTAGTTTACAGTCACTTATTGTCATTAAGAAACATCACAATGTTGTTTTAACAAGTCACTTGTCCTTTGGCCCTGTAATCAGCTGTTGGTTTCAGGTTATTGCATCTTGATTATTATTGTCATTTTTAGTTTTTCTGTTTACTGATATAAAGAACTATTCACTATCTAACAAACATTTAAACTGCCTGAACAAAACAACTATTCACTATCTAACAAACATTTAAACTGCCTGAACAAAACAACTATTCACTATCTAACATACATTTAAACTGCCTGAACAAAACAACTATTCACTATCTAACAAACATTTAAACTGCCTGAACAAAACAACTATTCACTATCTAACATACATTTAAACTGCCTGAACAAAACAACTATTCACTATCTAACAAACATTTAAACTGCCTGAACAAAACAACTATTCACTATCTAACATACATTTAAACTGCCTGAACAAAACAACAGCCTCCCTTATTTAACAGAGCCTGTTGGTGGGCTCTTTGAACCAGGTAGTGCCTTTGCTTGCTCGTTGCATGCTTCCTCTGATCCCAAGATAATTGTGAATAATGCAGTGGTCAGATCATGCCGAAGTATTAAATGTATTGAAGTCAGTTCACAGTAGAAGGTATTTCACAATACTGCATTGAAGAGTGTTATTAATAATAATGTTATTTCACGCTGTAGTAAGGAAGATAAAATGATACTGAAGAAATAACAATTATGAGAATATGCTATGAGGTCATAATAAACTTGACTTGTAATCTGATTCTCTAGTAGAAGTTTAACTTTAAGCATGAAGCTCTAGCAGAATTCCAGAGACGTGCCCCAAGCAATGGTAGGGAAAATGATCCAATGATATAGCAGTAAAAAATGATGATATAAATCCACATATAGTAAATCTGACTCTGAATGTTATTCTCTGGTGGAAATTTGACTTAGAGTGTGGATCTCTAGTGGAAGCCATAAGGCTTTTTTAGCAGAACAGTTCGTGGTTTAGGCTCCATAATTGTAGAATGCTTAGTGGAAAAGCTGTTGTTTAGTCCAGGGGTGTTGTATACATTCACTGAGACTTGTCACTCTAATTCTCTTTTTGTAGTACAGATTTCATTTCCTGTTACAATTTATGGAGACTCCAATCTCATTCCATTATAGGTATGCAAAAGATCTTTCTATCCACTCATGGAGGATGGTCCTCCAGCAATAGATTCTGTATCAATCTTTGGAAGTCAGTGTGAAGGTGAAATGGTTTCTTAGGAGCACACATACTCACCCTTCAGCTAGACTTTCCAGTTCCGCCTTGGAGCTGAATTAATGGTAGGCATGAAATCCCTCTGCTGTGGGTGTATTATTGCTGTTCTGTACCAAAAAAGCTTAACAGTGAAAAATAATTAATCCAATGACCATAGTTGGCCAACATCATGAACCAAGGTGGGGGGGCTGTACCCCACACCACCAATGCAATGGGTTGCGACCCCCACATGCCCCCTAACTATATATATATATATATATATATATATATATATATATATATATATATATATATATATATATATATATATATATATATATATATATATATATATATATATATATATATATATAGATAGATATAGATATATATATATATATATATATACATATACATGTATATATATATATATATATGTATATATATATATATATATATATATATATATATATATATATATATATATATATATATATATATATATATATATATATATATATATATATACCAACTCCAAGATCACACTACAGTGGGGAATAGGGCAAATTTAAACATTTCCTTTGCTTACCTTATGCATTGTGGTGCTTCCTGGTTGTTGGAAAACTATGGCCATTCCATGGATTATTTTTCACTGTTAAGCATGTTTGGTACGGTAAACTTTTGATGTTTAACATTTGATTATTAGCCAGCCACTGTAATCTTTTTTCAATGCATGAATATAGACCCATGTTTTCTAGGGTTAAGAATGCCTGTAATGCAACATTTTTTTCCTAAGGCTTTCAGCATTGAACAGTGCCAACTTAATATTGTTTTAATTTTGACTGCAATAATATTGTTTTAATTTTGACTGCATATATAGATAATTTGAGGATACTGATATTGCCAAAAAGGCACTATAAGGGAGGAAAAAGTCTTGACCAATATACAGAAGCCATGACGAGAGAGATGTAGGCCATCCACAGCAAAGCAGTTGGGGTTATCAGCCATGTCCTCCAGGCTTATATGTATATAACACCAGTAGCTGAGACAATAATTAATGCCAATTATCTTTTGCATGTATTGTGGCATCATTCCTGGCAATGACAGAATTCTGCTCAATACTAGTATCACACCCAGTTCAGATAAAAACTCTGAGAGCTTCACTGTGGCCATCTTCACATAATCCAGGAAGGTGAATCTCAAGTCATTTACTCTCATGTGCACGACAATCAGGTTAAATGTGTACGGGGGTGAAGGCACTTGGGAGCCAAAGTGACATTGCAGATCCTAGCACCTGTGAGACAGCTGTCACTCTGTCCTTGTTCAGCCTAGTGAATGGAGCATGTGTTTGTCTAACTATGGAGTCACACATGACCAGCCTGCTGTCAGAGACAGTATGCAAGGTTGGTCCTGCTGCCTTAAGGGTTTCAGCATGTCAGTTGTGTGGCCCCTTTTCGTGTCTGTGTTAACTCTACAGTCAGAACATGCTGTAGGTTTGTTTAGACTTTTTGATGCTGAGAAGCATGCAGGATGTTGATCTGAGGGTTAAAGCTGATGCCTATATTTATTAGTTTTACAAGGCTTGGGTAGAATATTTCTAACTGCATTAACACAAGACAGCTTTCTGTTTACTGAATGTGGATGTTGCATAGATGTGTGTGGGGGTAAGATGGTCTTAAACTCACTGCATGCTACCAGTTTTGAGACAAACATCTCCAATTTAGTTAAGTATTTACACCTCTCACAGAGACAGCTTTTTTGGTTAAGTAGGAATTCATTTTCAGTGAGCATGAGACAGTTCCTACGCTGCCTTAGGATACCATGTGATATAACGCTAGCAACAGAATGAGGATCAGCCATCTATCTCCCCATGACAACCATTGCTGCCATGTAATGAAGATATGTGAGGGCTAGAGAAGAAAAGGAAAAAATAATACAAGGGGGAAGTTTGCTGGACTTGAGAAATGCATGACCAAACACCTAAGAAAAGGATTGTAGAAATCCTTTCAAGTCAGGTCTCCTCAGTATAGCTCCATGTAGCTCAGCTTAGCAAAGGAAAAGGTGTTTTGCAGAACAGGAAAGGATAACTCACTGACAGGAGTTAGAAGACGGTACCCATTGAATAGGTCAAGAAGAGAGAGATAATTTGTTTACTTGCATGTACTACCCACTATGTAAATACAAGTACAGTGGTAATGCAATCAGCACCACTATGTGCATTAAGTAACACTCAAGAAAACAACATGACCAATGAAAAACAAGTGAAATCTGAAATCCAAGTCCTATAAGTTACGCGAGACTAGCAGTAATGTATCTGACTCTCACTTAACTCAAATCAGTACTTAAATTCAAGATGACCAATATACAAGGCCAAACAGATTCCTCAAAGCAGAAAATTAAAATGCAGATTTAGTCAAATGGAAAATAAAACACAGAAACGGCATCAGGCACATGGAAAGGAGCTCTAAATTACCATAACTTTCTAATTCCTTGCCACTGGTATGTAACATGGCTACGTTTGCATCTGTAATCAATGCTAAGTGTGAAAACAGTATATCAGACTTGTATTTAATTCCATTACATGACCCTACGAAGGACCTAAAAACACCGGTTTGAAATGCCATGGAACTAGCCATTTCTGAATACCAAACCTGTATTTATTAACCTTCTATATCTTTCTTTGAAGTTTTTTTTTCTCAGTGGTATATATTGTTGGTGGAGATTGTCTGTTCTTTCTGCTGCTTTATCCATAAATTAATATGTGGTTTGTAATATTGTTAATATTCTTTGTTCAGTCAGGTGTATGTTATTTATTTATTTAATTATTTATTTATTTAACATTTGTTAATCGGAAAGTCTGACTTGGAACGAGCCAATTTTCAGTGGTGGCCTGTGGAGAAATGCTCCAGATGTTATGTCAGTACATACTACTGATGTGTCTTGCATGACTTACCTTTCACATTTGTGCTTTTTAAAAGCACTTATTGCATGAAAAGGCAGTTATTTGAAACACCAGTTTACTACAAAATCATTGTAGGACTCACTTTTATGAAAGCCTTTAGTTACAGGACTAAAAATGATCAATACATGTTTCAGTTTGAAGCTGTTATTGTCTAAATTTGTCAATGTTGACCAAACTACAAGCATACATAGGAACTAACAGATAACATAACAAATAAAATGCTTGGTCTAGCCAGGAAATAATGTATGGTAGACACGTTGACAGTAGAGAATGTTCCAGACTCTAATCTACCACTGTAATAAATGGGAACAAGGTTCTGACTTTAAATCATGTCTCACAGGACAGCTGGGAAGATAAACAGCATTTTACTTCTCTTGTAGCATATTCCCTTCATATCTTTTCTTATACCAATGCCAGCATACTGATACCGCAGCTATAAAACTTTGTTCATGTTATATATCTATATCCAGAGTAGTGAAAACAATCCTGAAAATGTCTTTTGAAAATACAACTCAGTTATGGGGGGGGGGGGGGTGAACGCTATGTATTTTTGAAATAAAAGAACACACTAAGATTGTTGTAGGAAAGTGAAGCCATGAAACGAATTATATTCCTAAATCTGTACTTCCTAGCAATGACCTTTTAAGCTGTAGTGATAATGGAGCTATGAATGTGTGATCTCAAGTGATCAAGTTATGTAGAGAAAATAGTTTTCCTCATTGTTAATAAGCTTACTGATGCTAGAAAGCATTGTCCCTTCTCATTAAAACATCTGATTTTTGTACTGCAGTGTTAGAACTTAAAGTATGAAGAAAATAATATAAAGAACAAGGACTACTTACAGCATTTTATTTATTTATTTATTTATTTATTCATTTAGTTGGATGTCAGGTTTTAAGGGATACCCTTGGAACACTGTCCAGCTGTATCAATTGCTCTAAACCATAGAGTAGCAAATGAGAGACTGAGAAAAGCAAACCAAAGACTGTAAAGCAAAGTTTATTAGCTAATCATATTCATGGCTGTCTGTGCTTTAGTGCCAGACACTCATAACATTTTTATTTATTTAACGGGAAAGTCCAACTTTGAACAAAAACAATTTTCAGCGGAGGCCCAGGGAGAAAAACTGTAAAGGCATGTTTTTGTAACATGGGAGCAAACCGGAGCACCCAAAGGAAACCCACACGAACACAAGGAGGACATGCAGACTCTGCACAGAAGGAACCCCAGCTGAAAATCGAACCAGAGAGCCTCTTGCTGGGAGGCACAGGCAACAATGCTACCACTGCACCACTCATGTTAAAATAAATTAAACTATTAGCACAAATACATGATTATGTTAATTTATAAATAACATATTTGAAATCCTCTAAAATATTACATAAAACCAATGTGTATGGTACCTAACCTGAAATACTGCACTATCTGGTATCTATATCTTGATATCACTCTATTGGCATCTAGTGCGTATGTAAACATCACAACATTTGTATGCATTGCACTTCATATCACTCTATTGGCATCTAGTGCATATGTAAACATCAAAACATTTGTCTGCATCGCGCTTCATATCACTCTATTGGCATCTAGTGCGTATGTAAACATCACAACATTTGTCTGCATCGCGCTTCATATCACTCTGTTGGCATCTAGTGCATATGTAAACATCAAAACATTTGTCTGCATCGTGCATTCATATCACTCTATTGGCATCTAGTGCGTATGTAAACATCACAACATTTGTCTGCATCATTCAACTTCAAAATAGAATCATTGCAATTTAAAGCAAAAGAGAACAACACAATATTTGTATGTACTGTGCTCTACAGCACACCGTACATTATAGCAAACCATATTCAGTGTTATTATGATATGTTTAATGCACTTAATTCTGACTGCATAGGTAGGTATTTAAAATAACAACAATTGCTACCATTTGCCACCATTAAATGAGCCATTGATCTGTCAAGATTATTTATTTATTGGTGTCATCCTTGGCTTTATCTGTACCCTTTCAGCACTTTAGAAGTCCTGCAGTTATCAAAATACTGTGCCAGAACACTTAGCAGTAAGTTATTTCATATCAACCTTTTTGACAAACCATAGGAAATGACAGATGTTTCTGCCAATGGAAACAGCTAACTGTTGGTATTGCTATGACATTGAAACATGAAGGGAGGCGAGTGCTGTTATCAACCAGGATGGTTTACAGTCTTGTTATGGAAAAGTGCTATTAATGTTTCCCCTTATCTTGAAAACAGATTTCAGTTGCAGTGAAGAACTACAAAACACTGCACTAAGATTTCCTGACTATGTCAGTCTGAAATTCTATTTGAGGGAAGTCACACAGTGCTGTACTTTACATGGCCGATCCAGTAACCCTAACTAAAGTAACCTGGTTTTACTAATGTCTATGCAATGCCTCCCAAAATGTAATCATACTCTGCATAGTGTGAGACCATTGGGAAGGGATTCTCAGCTCCCTTTTCCAATATACATCAGCTCTAAGGTTCTCACAAGTTATTTGACAGGTGCTGCATGTCACCAGGGGGTGAGTTTCTTTAACTATCCAATCAACTGCCTTCATGTACAGCCAGTTTTCTAATAGCACTCTAGTATGCCCATCTGTCCTCTTCCATTATTTTTTCACATAAAACCTGTAATGTGCACAAATGCTTCAGTATCACGTTCACAAGCACTTTGCCATTCCCTTTTTGAAATGTTTAGCACATGTGATTTTATGTATTCTAACTTAGTTATGTGCATGTGGCATTCCATGCACTCCCCAACTGGACATCCCATTCAAGCATATGGTTTATATACATGCACAGGATTTGTCAATCAGCATCCTGCCTCTTCAGCATGGCATTCTCCCACCTTCCCTGCATTGCTGTCTCATTCTGTCACTGAATCTGGCATGTGCTTCACCAGGTATTACTTCAGTGAGACACCAGTCTGATGACAGCCATGCAGTCAAAGTGCCAGGGACAGCTGAAAACTGCTCTTGGTACTGTGGAGGGCCATAGTCTCTTTATGCAACTTCATGGCTCCACATTGCTTCTTGAGACCACTTACCTGCAGCACACACCACAGTGTTCACATCTGTATAAACTGTCTCCAAGCTTTTCTTCCATGCCTCATTATCTATCATTGTGCCATAAGAAGTGCCTATTTGTGCAGTCTATCATGCACTGGACCTCTATCTCTGACCAATAAAGTTCCATTTCTGGGTCTGCACTGGCATTTCTTTCATCAGGCTGCATACATCTATATAAAAGCTAGTAGATGTGAACACATATCTATATATACACCAGACAGCATTAGCATCTGTGATAATAAACTTAGAAGATACCTGCATATGTTGCACGTTTATACCTATATTTTACATGGCTATTGCACATGTGTGGTCCATAATGAGACACTCCTTGGGGCAGGTATACTTTGGATTACATAAAGCAGAAAACATGTGCGATGCAGCTGTAAAGATTTTTTTTTTTATTTTTCTCATTCATTTTATCCTTTGTTAACGAGATACGCAGACCCTTTTCAGCTACAAAATGCAGCACATATCTGGACAGTTTAGTACAGCCCATAAAACAGCAGGTTTTTGAGAAGTGTGAAGGCAATGGAGTACTTGGGGAAACCAGTACAGAAAAAAATAATAAAGCACACTGAGCCAAAAGCAGTATGACTGTAAAAACATTTACTGGTGCTTCCTGGTACCCCAACTGTTGCCTTCAAGGGAACAAATTGCGCCATATGAACAACCCATCTTATATACAAAGCAATTTTCACTCTATTATTCAATTATTCAATAAAACATTAGAGTGCAAACACCCTCATTTAAAGTGCCCACATATAAAGTGGATACTCATATAATATTCTAATACTAATCCCCTCAATTTTCCATCAAAAACCATACAATATGAAAATCTTTCATCATAATAAAATGTTAAATTCCTTAAATATTTAATATATATATATATATATATATATATATATATATATAGAGTTATATTACGATATATATGGTACATTAGGAAACATTTACAGCATTGTAGATAGGATTGTTTGCTGCTTTAAAATATGTGTATATTTAATTGGGGTTAATTAATCTAACTTATTTTTATTAGTGTTTGTATTTAAGCAGTGTGTGTTGTGATGAGAATTGTTCTGATGAAGCCTGGTGGATCCGAGTGAAAGCGCTTAACCTGTTTGTTTGCTACTGTACATTGCTGTGATATTAAATTTTGCATTGCCGAATACTGCTGTGGAATCACCTTGATTTTGGTGTTTGCTGTGGAACTATCCATTTGACATACTGGTGTGTTAACTCTAAGAATTGGCTCTGTTGTCCTCCCTGGCCATGAGTTCTGTCTGCTTTTACATAGTTTTGTGGAACTGTCTTGGTCTATATGTTTCTAAGTAATGCCTACCAACTTCTTTCCTGAATAAGTTTGGACAAGGCCAACAATAACAGGAAATGAAGGCTCAATAATTAATTTCAAATGTAACAGAACAGGTTAAACATCAACATGCATTTTCTAAACAAAAGAAGTATTAAACTTCAATGTCTGGCTTTAGTGACTGACTGTAATCCTCTGCATAGCTCTCATCTTTTGCTTAATAATTCTGGACAAAGCCAAAAATAATGGGTGATAAAATCAATGACAGGCTTCAAATATTGTTCTTGTAAACCTAGAAAGCTACTTGAATAAGAGGTTTTGTATTAGCATGCATTTTCTGAAGGATGTGAAGTCTTAGACTCAAATGTTTTATTATATAATGAGAACCATCCAAAGTGCTTTGACAGAAAATCACACAATTTATAAGAAACAGACCAAAAATATGAGGCAATAATCTGGAATGTTCTGCAAAATTCAGAACAGTTTCTTTATTTGCTGATTGCTATTTCTTGGCTGGCCTATTGACCCTTTTCACCCACAACCTTAGATCAAGAGAAATAAAGACAACAATTTTCACAGGTATGATAAGACATTACATTCACATACAAACTTTGTATAATTGAAAGGTTTGTTCTATAAGCAAAGATGATTTCCATAAGTTGTGATTATATACGATAAACAAACATTATTAGAGATCAGCAGTCGGTTTTGTGATGTGATGCTTATCAGATGGGGGACATCTTCTCTGAAATGCCTGTAGACAAGGTCTACAAGCAGGGGGGGTTGTGTGATGAAAGAAGCTGGAGGAAGGAGTGTATCAAGCGAAGGTGTAGCAGGGCGAAGGTGTAGCAGGAGAATCAGGAGAGGCAGGAAAGGTGGGCGACACATGAAATTAAAGGTCAGGGCCAGTAGACCACCCCTTCCCAGCCTGCTGCTTGTTAATGTTCAATCTCTTGAGGACAAAATGGATGATCTCCGAACTAGAATTGTGACCCAGAGAGAAATGAGAGATTGCTGTGTACTGATGGTTATTGAAACTTGGTTATCGGATAATATTCCTGATTGAGTTGTCCGGTTGCATACTCACTCTAGCCAATGTGGGGACTGCACGGAGGCATCTGGTAAAATCAAAGGTGGAGGTACTTGCATCTATATTAATAACAGATGGTGTTCAGATGTGCAGTTTGTTAGCAAACACTGCTTGAGTGATATAGTGCATGTAATGCTGAAATGCAGACCCTTCTATCTACTGAGATAATTTACAGCTGTTTGTCTAAGCTGTTTATATCCCTCCACAAGCCAACTGCTTGGCTGCATTGGGGATATTTATGAGGCTATAAATGCACAAGAAAATAAACATCCTGACACAGTGTTTATAGTGGCTGGTGACTTTAATTACTGTAACTTACAGTCTGTGATGCCAGCATACCAGCAATATGTTACCTTCCCTACACGGGAGAAAAATATACTGGCTCATGTGTGCAGTAATGTGAAGGGGGCATACAGGGCTGTACCATATGTACAGTAATGTGATGGGGGCATACGAGGGTGTACCATGTGTGCAGTAATGTGAAGGGGACATAAAAGGCTATACCATATGTGCAGTAATGTGAAGGGGCATACAAGGCTGTACCATGTGTACAGTAATGTGAAGGGGCATACAAGACTGTACCATATGTGCAGTAATGTGAAGGGGCATACAAGGCTGTACCATGTGTACAGCAATGTGAAGGGGGCATACAAGGCTGTACCATGTGTACAGCAATGTGAAGGGGGCATACAAGGTTGTATCTCACTCTCAGTTTGATCAATCTGATCTTACTTCTGTATTTCTCCACCCAGCATATAGACAGCTCCTGAAACAAGCGCCCATTGTAAGAAAAACTGTTAAGGTGTGGACAGAGGAATCTGAACAGGAGCTTCAGGATTGTTTTCAGTGTACTCAGTGGGATGTTTTTAAAACAGCTGCTATGAGTGAGGATGGTATTGTTGATCTGGAGGAATACAGTTCAGTGGTTTCCAGCTACATAAGCACATGCACCGACCTCACTGTGCCCCATAAAGACATCTGGATATATCCAAGTAATAAACCATGGATTAACTCAGAGGTTTGCTCTGTGCTTCATGCCCACTCCAAGGCATATGCATCAGGCAATATCAGCGAGTATAAAAAATCTAGATGTGACTTACTCATAGCTATCAGAACAGCAAAGGAGAATTACAGTCGTAAGCTGGAAGGCTATTATTCAACTACTGATACAAGGCATGTGTGGCAAGGCCTGGAAAACATCACAGGCTACAGAAACAAAGGCAGAGGGATGACTACTGACAGCCAGTTTTCACCGGATAATTTCAGTGAATTTTATGCCTGGTGTGAGGTCCAAACCACAGAGTTAAAGGGTACCACCATAAGAGAAAGAGGCAGAGAGGAGGTGCCACCTTTCATAATATCACCACCAAGTGTGGTAAAGTCCTTGAGGAGGATAAATCCCTGGAAAGCAGCCAGTCCAGATAATATAGCTGAGGGACACTCAAAACCTATGCTTCAATGCTTGCTGATGTTCTGGCTGATAAATTCAAACTCTCCCTTTCATGAGCTATAATTGCCACTTGTTATAAGGCAACCACTATAATTCCGTTGATCAAAAGGGCAAAGCCAACTGCCTGAATGACTACCGCCAGTTGTGTTCACTCCCATAATGATGATGAGACAATCATTATGAGTCATATTCAGTCAGTTATGCCTGATACAATAGATCCCCTGCAGTTTGCGTGCAAACTGAATAGGTTGACAGAGGATACAGTCAGTACCACACTGCATGCAGTTCTTACTCATTTGGAGAATAAGAACTGTTACGCTCGATTGTTCATTGATTATAGTTCAGCTTTCAATACAGTGATACCAATGAAGCTTATTATTAAGCTGTCCCAACTGGGTGTGCCAAGGACTATTTGCAACCGGATCTTGGATTTTTTAACAAGTAAACCACAGTCAGTCAGGCCTGGGGAATAATGGATCTATATTATAACATCGACTGTTGAAAACAGCGAACACCCTTACCTCGACAGAGTTTACTCGAAACACTAAACCTCGAACAGTGAGAGCAGCAATTTTTTTCCCAGGGAAAAAAAATCGCTGGGCCAACAAAAAAAAAAAAAAATACCAATAAACAAAACAAAGTGGGAGGCTTTCCACCCACACCCCCACTACTTAAATATACCAACTCTGAGATTGCACTACAGTAGAGGAAATGCCAAATTTCTGACAATGGCCTAGCAATTTTTTTTTCTCTGGGAAAAAAAATCGCTGTTCTGGCCATTCGAGATTTAGTGTTTTGAGTAAACTGTGTCAAGGTAAAGGTGTTCGCTGTTCTTAACAGTCGATGTTATAATATAGACCCGGGAATAACTTCTCTAAAACAGTAATAATAAATACAGGAGCGCCACAAGGCTGTGTGCTGAGGTCAGTGCTGTAGACCCTCTTCACTTATGATTGTGTTGCTTCTCATCATGACATCAGTATGTCAAATTTGTGGATGATAGAGCAGTCATTGGTTGGATCTCCAGGAGTGATGAGTCAGCATATATGAGGAAAGTGGAGAACCTTGTGAAGTGGTGTCAGAACAGTAATCTGTCTTTTAATACCAGCAAATCAAAAGAGATACTCACTGATACAAGGAGGAATAGAGGGCAGCACTTAACATTATATATTGATGGGTCTAAGGTGGAAAGAGTGGCTACATTCAAATTCCTCAGTATTAAAAAAAAAGTAAAAAAAAAAAGTTTGCACTTTATTCATCTGCTTTTACTGTATTTGTGTTTCTTTCTACTTTACTTGGGACATTGACTACAACTCTGATCTGAGATATATAACAACAAATATCCTTTTCTGTGCATTTAAAGTGTTTTTTTGATTGTATCTGCTTTATTTTCTGAAAAAAAAAAAAAAAAAAAAAATATATATATATATATATATATATATATATATATATATATATATATATATATACTTGTTTCCCACCTTTCTAAGCTAGTATAGTCCAGTTTTCAGGTTAGTGCTGAATTCAGGGCTGTGTTACAAGTCTCTGTGTTTGTCCATAATACCTTACTTGGATAGAAGAAAGTTTCTCTGTTCACCTGTAAGAGAGGGGAGCTTTGAGCAGCCTATCTGTCCCTGGAGGAGTGATATCAGCCAAGAAATTAGTAGTTTATTGGCCATTTTGGGCTAATTTCTATCTATTTAATTTCCCTGCTATAAAAAATGCATTTGCCCAGTTTTGCTCGCCGGGCAGCGCCGGTTAGCTAGGGTATAACCATGCCCGGCTCCACATAGTCTCCTCTTCAATTTTTCCCTTGGAACTAGACAAACTTTCAACTTAAGCACTCAAACCATTAATTTCTCAGCCCAGCACTTGCTCAAAACTCATAGCAAGCACTTAGAAACCCTAGCACTAGACCCCCCTATACTGTATAGAAGGACACGGCTCTCTATTCGACCTTACCATCAAATCAGTAAAACACTTCACTGTACCTATCCAGGCATGTCCAAATGGCAATTTCAGGTGTACTCTCCAGTCCAACTGGTGAATCTGGGCATTTTGAGGCAATGTTACAACTGCCTCATGTTTCACAGACAACCCTCTCCTCCTACCACCAAACACTAATACATGTGAGAGATGCAATTATACAGCCAAACTAGAGGCTAAGCTCTCTCAACCCAAGACTGGATCAGACAGTCAATAGGAGAAGGGAAATACTTGCATCACATCACCAGTCTCACATAGACCCATTAAACCAGCACCGGCAAAAAACACACATAAATACAGGAAAATATACTCAGAGGCTCTAAATAAAAATCTGCAAAAGCAACAGAGACCTCCAAAGCAGACATCCAAGCAACCTCCACCCCCCAACACAAACCTTGAAACACATACTTCACAAAATTAGTGTGCCACGCAATCACAGCCCTTAAGGCAAAATAACATACCCAACATACTAGTAATAGGTGACTCTATAGTCAGGCACACTGACATCTCATTTACTAGGCTGAACAAGGGGAAGGTTACTGTTAGCTGCCTGTCAGATGCCAGGATCTGCCACATAACACAAGCACTCAGGTCACTCCAGAACAAGTACAAATACGACTCTGTCATTGTCCATGTTGGTGTGAATGACCTGAGCCGTACCTCCTTGGACTACATGAAAAGAGACATGGAAGAGCTCTCTGATCACATAGCCCAGGCCAGTATGACCCTGACCCTGAGCAGCATCCTGCCCTCACCAAGAATGATACCACGGTATAAAGAAAATATTATCAGTTTCAATAATTGGCTAAGTTTCTGGTGTCATTTAAAGGGGTCCAGTGTCTGTCCACCTGGGATGACATGCTCAACAAGCCACGCTGCTTCACTAGAGACGGCTTGCACCTGTCACCCTTAGGCTTTCGAATACTGGCCAAGGCTCTTGCCACCCCAATAATGCCTTTTTAGGCAAGGCTCAAAAGACAAACCCACCACCATAACAAAAAACTGAGGGTAATACTACTCAATGCCAGAAGTCTAAACCTCAAAATGCATGCACTCGAGGCACTCCTCAGTATGTTGAAAATCAATATATGTGCAGTAACTAAAACCTGGTTTAAGGCTCTAGAGAGCACCCCAGCACAACCAGGCTGCAACTTATACCACACATTTCGGCCACAGAATCCGGACCAAAATACAAAAGGCGGAGGCGTATCCATATTCATCAAAGATACCCACACCTCCAGGTTAGTGGCACAGCACGATGCTTCAGAGATCATCCATGTGCAACTAACAATGGACAAAACTGCAATTCAAATTGTAGCTTGCTACAGATCACCCACCATGACCCAGGACCCCCATTCCACGTTTTTGGAAACATTGGGAAACATAAAGTTCCTACCAAGCACCCTAATATTGGGTGATTTCAATTACCCAAACATTAACTGGAAGAACTACTAGAGTACTAACTCCCTTGACCAACATTTCCTAGAGTTTATAAACTCAAATGCCCTGGATCAACTGGTGAACACTCCCACCAGAGGTGACAACATATTGGACCTGGTCATCACCAACATGGGCGACCAGTGTTCCACACCAGAGGTCAAACCCTCGCTGGTTAGATCTGACCATAAACAAATCACTCTGGATATTCACATTCCGCCCCCACCCCTGGTCAAGGAAACCACAGCGAAAAAACTTTTCAAAAGCAAACTTCACATTACTTAAGACCGATGTGGAAAGTTTCAAAGCCCCCATGCTAAAGGTTTATGCTGTCTAAGCTGCAAAATCCTTTACTAATGCAGTCTATGGGCACCTACAAGAATGCATGGTTCTTGCTATCCCAAACAAAACCAAGACTCACTCCTACAAGAAAAGGAAACTAGTCTGGTGGACCCCTGCCATAAAAAAGCTATACAACAAAAGGAGGAAACTAGTACAGAAAAGAGTAAAATTACAAGAAGGGATAAGGGAAGACATCCCTGATCAGTATCAGCAAGAAACTACGATGCCTCATAAAATCATCTAAGGCTAGCTTAGAAAGAAAAGTTGCCAAGGACTCCAAAGATAACCACAAGGCATTTTTTAGCTATGCCAAGAATCTAAGTGGCAATGCTCAGATCTGCTCGGAGTTAGTGCACAATGGCACAAAATACACTGAACCAACTGATATCGCCAACATCCTGGCAGATAGGCTCAGTGCAAACTTCACCCCCCTCTCACCTCCAAAAGGGCCCATAACCATACCAGAAGAATGTAGAGCCCCTGAAATCATAGACACTCAAGTTAAAACAGCCCTCTCCAAAGCCAAAAACACAGGATCAATGGGACCGGACGGTGTCCAAGGCTGCATCCTAGATGAGCTCAAAGACAAATTAACCCCTCACCTAAACACACTGTTCAAACTCAGCCTCTCCACAGGCTACGTACCCATAGAGTGGTGTACAGCAATGGTTATTCCACTCCACAAAGGTAGAGCCACAACAGACTCCAGGAACTATTGCCCTATAAGCCTGACTAGCTTGATCTGCAAGGCTATGGAGAGCATCATCATGGAACTCATTAACAGAAACATTGGGAAACTCCAAACACTGGACCCTACCCAGTTCGGCTTTATTAAGGGCAGATCATGCCTCCTAAACCTGGTGGACTTCTTTGAGACAGTTACCAAGGCTATAGACGAGGGAAAGATGGTACACACAGCCTACCTAGCCCTCGCAAAGGCCTTCAACACCATTCCCCATTTTGGTATTAAAGACAAGCTCACCAGCTTGAATATAAACCCCTATGTCACAAGATGAGTTGCCAGCTGGCTCATGGACAGAACCCACACGATGGGAGTTGCAGGAGCTAGGTCCGACTCTAAACCGGTTACAAGTGGCATTCCCCAGGGCTCAGTCCTAGGACCCCTCCTGTTCAGCATATACTTCTCAGAGGTACAGGCAAACACAGGAGGACTATAGCTGACCAAGTTCACAGACGACTGCATACTAGGGGCTATACTTGGCTCTCTGGCTGACAGAGACATCCTCTAAAAGGGTCTCACTGAGACGGATACCTGGTGTCAAAACCATGGCCTCAAGCTAAATGCCAAAAAGTGCATAGTCATCCCCTTTGGAAAAAACAAAGTACTCACAAACTACCACATAGGTGGTAGTCCCCTAAATACAGTAGATGTAATAAGGGATCTGAGGACCCAAGCAGATAGTAATCTCTCCTTTGATAATCACATTGCCAAAGTGGTTAGAAAATCCTTCTATGTGGCCCACCTAATCACAAAAGGGTTCGCATCCAGATCAAAAGAGGTCATTGTGCCCCTCTACTCATCACTCATCAGACCCATCATAGAGTACAATGCCCCATTTGGGAAGTACCTTACAAGACGCCTGCAACAGCTGGAAAGATCACAGAGGATAACTGGCCTCAAACAGATGCCCTATGCAGCTCGACTAAAGAAACTCCAGCTGTACTCAGTTGCATACCGCCTACTCAGAGGTGATCTCTGCCTGACATACAAAGCCATGTCCAACCCAGAATTGATGGACATGCTCCACCTAAAGAAAATCATATCCCCTCGAGCCACAGGATCTAGGGATCTAAACCTCACTGCAACAATAAATAGGACATGCTGGAGGGATAGATTCATGTCCCACAGACTTCCTATGCTTTGGAACAAGATTCCAATCTACATTAGGCAGAGATCCTCACTAACACTCTTCAAGAGAAGCCTTGACGAGTGGATGGGAAACAGAAAGTTTACCCCGGGGAATCACTTCAGTGGCTGTGCTGGATAGAGGCACAGGGAACTAATCTAAGGGGGCAGCGAATGCCAACACATTCTGGCTAGGCTTATAAATGCCTTCAGGCAGATAGCCTAGTACCTACCTATGAACCTATGAACCTATTAACATCTCTGAGGACCTTAACAGTTTTCATAACATCACAGACCTGGTAGGGAAAAACCAGCAGCAACTGTATTTCCTGAGAAGGCTGAGGAAGTTTGGCATGTCCAACACCATCCTCAGCAACTTCTACAGATTTACAGTTGAGAGCATTCTGTCCCACTGTATTACAATATGGTTTGGGGGTGGTAAAATACAGAACTGCAAGGCTGTGCAGTGTGTAATAAAAATTGAGCAAATATCACTGGAGTACCACTCCCTGCATTAGAGGACATGTGCACCAAAAGAATTTTTAGGAGGGCAAAAAACATTATCATGGACACCACCCACCCACCCACAACACAAACTGTTTATGCTGCTACAATTGGGGAGACATTAGAAGAGCATGGTGGCCTGAACAACCAGGCTGAAAGACAGTTTTATACCTCAAGCTTTTAGACTGCTAAATAAAACTCACATATTACCTCTCTCTCCAGTATTGTAGATTGGTTCACAATTGGCATGAATGGTTATTTTGCACAAATGCGCTCTTTTGCACAGTTATATATATTTACTGATGTTGGTATTTATATTATTGTCTATTTGTTGTCTTAGATTGCTTCTTCTTGTTAATTGTCATTTTATAAGTTGCTGGAGGACTTACAGAATAAGAATTTCATTGTACTTTGTGATGTTGCCTCTAGTACACATGACAATAAAGTTGAATCGAATTGAACTGAATTGGCAGATGCCTTCATGTTTATTGCCTTTCACCCACTGGGTAACAGGATAGATTTTGGTTCTGCTGTCTAATATCCTGTTTTAGGCAGAATTTTTCACAGAGATTTTTTTCACTAGAGCTAAACTGACTACCAAGATCATGTTACTGTATTTAATTATTTATTCATTTTCTTAGACCCACTTATACTATTCAGGATCATTTTGGGGCTAGGCAGATGTTTTATTTATTTATTTTTTTACTTATCCCATACTTTTCTGGGAAGCTATGGGAGCAAGCCATAAAAAACAGTTTAGATTCATTGATATTCCATGACCAGTGAATATTATGACTATTCATACCCTGCCAGTACCCTCTCTCAGTCAGCATCTTCTTTCCATAGGAGGGCCATCTCAGTCAAACCCAGAGTAAATTTATGGATAACTATTCAGTCACCTAATTTATATTTAAAGTGACAGATTGAATCGTACTGTTTAACATGTAGGGGAAGTTTATCCAAAGGTTTGGAAGATGCTATAAGAATGTCTTTCCACGATGCTGTGTTTCTGTTAGTGAAGATAAAGGTCCCTAGTTCTAGTATTGGTAAGATACCGGACTTGCAGAGAAACAGGAGATCTGGGACAGATGTCTCTCTAATGGTACAGTAAGTGAGACTGAGATCTCCCCTCAAAAATCTGTAAGATACTGAATAAAGGGATAGAACTTCATAGATCAGGGACTTTAGGCCTGTGATCTTTCTGGTTAGGAACGTTTGGGACCTTGATAATTGATATGATTAAGGAGATGCACCCCAAAGGGAGCATCTCACTTGATAATTGCCTTGATCAATTTCTGGACAACCCTTGTCACACTATGGTTAAAAGAGAGGGGGCTATCAGCCCAAGTACTACTTCCATGACAAAATTTTCTTTTTGTAGTGATATGTCCATACAGTACAATGAGGGGAGGGGTTGTTTGCGAAAAGTGATGATGCTATACTTTAACATTTGAGGTTAGCAGGGAATGCTCATTCAGGAGAGTTTGGGTGTCATAGGGTCATATAACAGCCTCCAGTTTGAAGTCATCTGTAATCTTTTATAGCCAGAGGTCTTGGCTTTCCTTTTTGAGATCTAAGAAGTAAATATTAAAAAGGAGAGGTCCCAGCACTGAGTCCTGAGGGACACCACTCGTCTCTTTCATACTTACTGATGAGATATCTGTAGCTCACACTCTGTGGGCTCTGTCTTTCTGACAGTTTACTATCCATCTTACAACATATGGGTTGATTTTTAAAGCAATTAGCTTTAGTATTATGTCATAATGTAAAATGTTGTTCAATGCCTTCACCAGGTCAAGATACACCATATGCACTGCATGGCTGAAGTTAAATAGCTGGGATATACACCTCACAAAGCCAAACTGTTGGGGGGCAAGTCTAACAAGAGTCTTGCTTTAACATTTTATGAGGTCACCTATAATACACTCCACAATTTTGCACATGAGGTTTGTAAAGCTGATAGGACTTTAATTACACAGGTCATTTGTAAAGCCACCCTTATGGAGGGGCACCACTGCAGTGTGCCACTCATCAGGGACAAAGCCTGGAGCTAAACTTAAGTTAAATGGTTGGAGGGGTGTGTCTGCAAGGCCATGTTTCACACTATTTATTATGCAACCTAGTATATGTTATTAGTAGTAAATAAAGATACAAGCAAAAGGATCATTGTATACCAGAAATCTGACAAAACCTAGTATCTTGTATGTTTTTTATCAAGATGTTAGTGTTCTAAAATATTTTTTATCCAGATGTTACAGTGTTATAAAATATTTTATTAAGCGTAACAAACCTTTGTTGATAACATATGTGAGGAACATAAATGGGGCAGTCATGAATATTTTGACTCTCACCTTTGATTAAATGACACTGTAGGGAAAGGACCATGTGGGCAACAGCTGTCCACTGTCCCCACTGCAAACTCCTAGTGTGCAACTCACTTCCTACCATCCTGGCCTTGTTACATCATTCAGATCAGATCACTTTTTTCTTTTTCTCATACTTTGTTGTACACTTCAGATTTTCAGGCATTCTTTTAATGTTTCCTATCTAGCCAATGTTGCAATATAATAAAGAGGAGAAAATAATCAATTAAACCAGTGGTCTCAGCTGCCCAGAAGCTATTGGGTTCTAGATGTTTTGAGTTGCAATTCTGAGCCTTTTTTTTCTAATCATTTTAGTCAAAGACGACCTAAACAAAAATCGTGGCTAAAGAAATAAAGAAATTCTTACTGCTCGTTTTCTTCTCTCATCCTTAGGCCACTCCCTAAATGGTTAAGACTGCAGTGCAATAACTGTGTCCCATCCTTAGGCCACTCCCTAAATGGTTAAGACTGCAGTGCAATACCTGTGTCCCATCCTTAGGCCACTCCCTAAATGGTTAAGACTGCAGTGCAATAACTGTGTCTCATCCTTAGGCCACTCCCTAAATGGTTAAGACTGCAGTGCAATAACTGTCCCATCCTTAGGCCACTCCATAAATGGTTAAGACTGCAGTGCAATGACTGTGTCCCATCCTTAGGCCACTCCCTAAATGGGTAAGACTGCAGGGCAATAACTGTGGCAGAATTAATACAATTAATAATAACTGTGGCAGAATTAATAATAACTGTGGAGGAATTAATACAATGACGCTAATTATATGGAGACTGTTTTAGCCTCTAAAGACGTGGGGTCCCAGATGTTGTGAGGTACATTTTAGAGCTTTTTCTCAAGCCTTTTAT
This sequence comes from Protopterus annectens, assembly GCF_019279795.1. NCBI lineage: Eukaryota > Metazoa > Chordata > Ceratodontiformes > Protopteridae > Protopterus > Protopterus annectens. The sequence goes on from NC_056733.1 coordinate 1,048,827,437, forward strand.
TAGAATTATGGCCTGGACAAAACTTACAACTAAGTAAAGAAATTCAGTCCTATTTTTCCTTTCAAGGAAGAAAATACATTGTGCCCAAGGCTTGATGATCAAATTGACCAAAACGTTCTCAGTAAGCTTAGAGTATAAATGCTTACAGAGCTACAAAAATCATATCTACTGTCTGTCTACTCCTCAAAAGAAAAAAAAATTCTGTGTATCCCTCTGTTATTAGATTGGGATGGAAGTGAATGAACAAATAGCCTCAGTCATATATTTCAATATGGCTGCTTTTACTCATTACACAGCTTGCCCCAGCCCCAAAAGACAGCTACAATCTGTATCCTCTCTGACAACCAGAATATAGTAACATATTTTAAATGGTTGATCTCAGACCTATATTCACAATATGGCTCCTTATCCCTATCCCCAAAAGTTATTTACCTGTTTTCATTTCTGATATGTGATTGTGAGAAAAGTGAAAAAGAATAATCACAATCCCGTATTCCGTCCTGTTGCTGCTGTACAGTGCACTGCCACTACAAAAGCTATAGTGATCTTGTATGCATTCCTCTGAGGTCTGATCATGAGAAAAAGTTAAAGAACTAATGACCATACTGGCACAGACCTATACAAGCTATAGTGACCTTCCGTGCATAACTCTGAGGTTTGATTGCGAAGAAAATTAAAGAAATAATTACCACACTTTTCCCAGTTCCAAACAAATTATAGTGACCTTCTGTGCACTCCTTTGAGGTTTGATTCAGGGTAGAATTTAAGAAATAATAATTTTGTTATTCCCTGCTCTCACCACCCCCACACACAATCTATAACAACCTTCTATGCACACCTTTGAGCAGGGTCAGGTGTAGAACACATGGGTCCTAGACAAAAGCCCTCACTAAGCCTGTGCTAAAGCCGACACTAGGCCTGTGTCAAAATCAACTGCTACAACCTGAGTTGTGGGCGCTGCTATGATCTAAACATTCTGCAATGCATTTTATGTCTTATTTTTGAAATAATTAGTAGTATAAATACCACCTACAGTTCTCCACTGAAGAGAGGGTACCAGCCTAATGGGACTAACTCAGTCAACAAAGAAAAAATACATAAAAAGATAATGACTTATAGTGTATGGATTAATATGATTCTTCTCTGAAAGTGGAAAAGTGGGAAGGGGGGATGGATGGAATGTTTCAGTCTGAACACTAGTAACTAAAGCTCAGGAGTCAAGAAGACCTTGATATTCAGACAATTTTAAGAGTATAATAAAACTGTACTCAGTACTGGTACCTTTCTCCTTTCTTAGGTATGAGTTAGAACCTTAGGCTGAAATGACTGTTCATTTTTTCTTGCTGTCTTGTTTCTGTCTATGTTTGTTTATTTCATTTAGTTAACCACAGCCTGTATAAAATGCTGACTGCACACAAATTCCAAACATCCTAAGCTGACATTTTTTCAACTGTTTTTTTATTTTAGTTACAATGAGTAACAAATGACATACCCCCTTTTCTATGCACAAGTGGATATTAAAAGATCGCATTTAACATAAGGCACTGCCAATGAAAAACTGTTACGCCACTAGCTTGAGTATTTGTAAAAATCTATGTTGGTCCACTTAACCGTATTACATCACCTCTGTATTCATAGGTTCATAGGTTCATACTAGGCTATCTGCCCTAGGGCATTTATAAGCCTAGCCAGAGTGTGTGTGGCTTTCACCACCCTTTAGGATGAGAATACTATACCCATTAGTTTGCTGTGCCTCTGTCCAGCAGTGATACAGAGATGATTCCCGGGGTAAACCTACAATCTCCCATCCACTCGTCAAGATTTCTCTTGAACAGAGTCAGTGAGGGGCTCTGCCTCACATGGACTGGGATTCTGTTCCATAGTGTAGGGAGTCTCTGGGTGATGAATCTGTCCCTCCAGCACGTCCTATTTATATCCGTGTTGAGGTTTAAGTCTCTTGCTCTTGTGGCTCTGGTGGATTTGGATTTTTTGAGGTGGAGCATGTCCATTAATTCCGGGTTGGACATGGCCTTGTATGTCAGGCACAGATCACCTCTGAGCAGACGGTATGCGACTGAATAGAGCTGGAGTTTCTTCAGTCGGGCATCATTATGACATATGTTTGAGCCCCTTTATCCTTTTGGTGAGGAACTTTTGGGGTCTTTCCAACTGCTGCAGGTGTCGGGTAAGGTACATTCCGAATGGGGCGTTGTACTCAATCATTGGTCTGATAAGTGAAGAGTACAGGGGTACAATGACCTCTCCTGATCTGGATGTGAATCCCTTCATGATCAGGTGGGCAATGTAGAAGGTCTTCCTAACCACTTTGGCAATGTGAGTGTCAAAGAGAGGTTACTTTCAACTTGGGTCCCCAGGTCCCTGATAACTTCTTCCGTGTTTAATGGATTACCACCTATGTGGTAATTAGGGGTTACCTTGTTTTTCCCAAAGGGTATGACTATACATTTTTTAGCATTTAGCTTAAGGCCATGGCTCTGGCACCAGTTATCCATTTCTATGAGACCTTTCTGGAGGATGTCTGTGTCTGATGGAGTGTCAATTATGGTGCCCAGTTTGCAGTCATCTGCAAATTTTGTCAGCCACAATCCCCCTATGTTTGCCTGCACTTCAGAAAAATAAATGCCGAACAAGAGGGGGCCCAGGACTGAGCCCTGCGGGACACCACTCATGACCGGCTTAGAGTCTGACATGGCACCAGCAACTCTAACCCTGTGTGTTCTGTCCTTGAGCCAGTTTGCAACCCATCTTGTGACATATGGGTTTACATCTAAGCTGGTGACCTTTTCTATGATCCCCGAGTGGGGTATTGTGTCGAACGCTTTTGCTAGGTCAAGGTAGGCTGTGTGAACTGCCTTTCCCTCATCAATGGCCTTAGTGACTGTTTTGAAAAAGTCGACCAAGTTCAAGAGGCAGGATCTGCCCTTGACAAAGCCAAATTGGGTAGGATCCAGTGTCTGTAGGTCCCCAATGTCTTTATTTATGAATTCCATTATGATCCTCTCCATAGCTTTGCAGACAAGGCTCGTCAAGCTTATGGGGCGGTAATTTCAGGGTCCGTAGAAGCACCGCCTTTGTGGAGTGGGACCACAGTTGCCGTATGCCATTCTTTGAGTGCGTATCCTGTAGTAAGGCTAAGATTAAACAGCAGCCTTATGTGTGGGTTTAGTTCCTCATTGAGTTCATGTAGCACACAGCCGGGGACACCGTCCGGTCCCATTGATGCTGTGTTTTTGCTTTAGAGTGCAGCTCTCACCTGGGCATCTGAGATGTTTGGGAGGCTAGACTTTGGTGGGATAGATATTTCTCCTTTTGGGGGGAGGAGGGAGGGAGAATTTGCACTGAACCTGTCTGCCAGTATGTTGGCAATGTCTGTGGGTTCAGTGATTTTTTATCATTTTGGACTAATTCTGAGCATATCTGGGAGTTTCCACCCAGGTTTCTAACATAGCTAAAGAAGGCTTTATGATTGTCTTTTGTGTCATTAGCGATTTTTCTCTCAAAGTTGGCCTTGGATGATTTTATGAGTGATCGTAGTTTTTTTGCTAGTATTGATCAGAGATGCCTTCCCATTTAGGGATTTTGCTCTGTCATGTAGTAGCTTTCTCCTCTTGTTGTAGAGTTTGTTTATGGCTGGAGTCCACCAGACCGGCGCCTGCCTTTGGTGGAAAGGGTCTTGATTTTATTAGGGATTGCTTGATCCATACATTCCTGGAGGTGCTCGTAGAAGGGATTTGTAAGGGTTTCAGCAGCGTGGGTTGTGGTTTCCACTGGCTCGGGGGCCTTGAAGGATACCACTCCAGTCTTAAGAAGTGTGAAGTTTGCTTTTGAGAAGTTCTTCACTGTGGTCTTTTTTGCTGGGGGTGGGGGCGGGATGTGGATCTCCAGTGAGATTAATTTATGGTCTGATCTCACCAATGAGAGATATACTTCCGGTGTGGAGCATTTTGTTCCCATGTTTGGGATGATCAGGTCTAGTATATTTTCTCCTCTTGTGGGAATGGTGACTAGTTCTTCCATAGCATTTGAGTTTATGAACTCAAGGAACCTTTGGGCTAGGGTGTTGGGGCTTGAGTAATGTTCCCAGTCTATGTTTGGGTAGTTGAAGTCACCCAATATGATGGTGTTTGGAGAGACATTCATACTCTCCAGTGTCTTCAGGAAGGCTGTGTGGGTTTCCTGAGTTTGAGAAGGTGGTCTGTAGCATGTTACAAACTGTAGGGCAGTTTTACCTATGGTTAATTGCACCTGGATGGTCTCCGATGCTTCGTGCGTTGCCACTAACCTGGAGGTGTGGGTATCCTTTATGAATATGGATACTCCCTCCTTTTGTGGTTCGGTCTGGATTTTGGGGCGGGCATGATATGAGGTATAACCTGATAGTGCTGGGGTGCTCTCAGGAGCCTTGAACCAGGTTTCAGTCACAGCACAGACATCGATGTTCTCCATACTGAGGAGGGCTTCGAGGGCGTGCATCTTGAGGTTTAGACTTCTGGCATTGAGCAGTATTACCCTTAGTTTTTCTCCATTTTTGTTTTCTAGGGCGGTAGGTTTATCATTTGAGCCTTGCCTAAAAATGGCACTATGGGGGTGGCTAGAGCCTTTGCCAATATCCGGAAGCCCAGGGGTGACAGGTGCAAGCCATCCCTTGCGAAGCAGCGTGGCTTGTCAAGCATGTCATCCCAGGCAGACAGACATTGGATCCCCTTAGAATGACACCAGTAATTAAGCCAATTATTAAAGCTGATAATTTTGTCTCTGTATTGTGGCATCATTCTTGGTGAGGCTAGGATACTGATCAGGGTCAGGGTCATACCGGCCTGGGCTACATAATCTGAGAGCTCCTCTATGTCTCTTTTCATGTAGTCCAGGGAGGTACATCTCAGGTCGTTCACACCGGCATGGACAATGACTGAGTCATACTTGTACTTGCTGTGGAGTGACCTGAGTGCTTGTGTTATGTGGCGGATTCTAGCGACTGACAGGCAGCTTACTGTGATATTTTCCTTGTTCAGTCTGGTGAGTGGGACGTCAGTGTGTCTGACTATGGAGTCACCTATAACAAGTGTGTCTGGCATTGTGTTTGGTCTTAAGGGCTGTGACTGTTTAGCACACTGACTTTGAGAACTATGTGTTGCATGTCTTATGTCTTGAGGTGGCAGTTGCTTGGGTGTCTGCTTTGGAGGCCTCTGTAGTTTTTGGTAGATTTTTGATCAGTGCCTCCAAGTATGTCTTTGTGTGTTTATGTGTTTGTTTTGCAGTTGTGATAGTTCTATGTGAAACTGGGTTTGTGTTGTGCGTGGTTTCCTTCTCCTCCTGTCTGGTCTTGCCAGTCCTGAGTTGAGAGAGCTCAGCCTCCAGTTTGGCTCTATAGTTGCATCTCTCACATGTATTTGTGTTTTGTGGGAGAAGGAGTGGGTTGTCTGTGTACATGAGGCAATTGTAACATTGCCTCAAGATGCCCAGATTCACCAGCTGAACAGGAGAGGACGCTAGCAACTGACCCTTCGACATGCTAGAAAAAGTGAAAAAGTTTGCTGTGTAACTGAGTCAGAAGGGACCTATAGGGAAATGGGTACTCAAGGGGATTCTAGGCTAATGTAGTACTTTGTTTAGTATACAAGTACTTTACCTATATAAAAATGCTTTAGGAGCAAGTGCTGAGCTTTACCTATATAAAAATGCTTTAGGAGCAAGTGCTGAGCTTTTGAGATAGAGAATAGACTGTTTAGATTGCAAGTAGAGAAGTTCTAAGGGAAAAATTGAAAAGCAGAATTACAGTAATTTTATGCCTATCCTAGATATATGAACAAGGACATACATGTGCATCTTGTGATCCTCATCAGTGTCATGCAACAAACACGATAGCTGAGAAATGTTGTGTGAGTATGCACATACGTATAAAATACATATATACTGCATGATATGTCATTCACCTTAACCACACACTCAGAATACTGGTTGCTACAATATATTATTTCAGATATGCGCTAAGGCTTCATGTGGCTTTGTTGCGTAACAGTGTCAGGGCACTTCACATGTAGACATGTATGATGGAACCATCATGTTCCTGTCATTCAGAACATTAACAACCATTCATGGTTGTGAGCATGCCATGGGCAGCTTAGCAAACTTCATCTTACATCAACTAATTTGTTGTTCATTATGCATGTATGGAAAGCACCAGTGTGCTCTCACAGGCATCTGATACATTGTACAGACTTCTAGAAATATACACAGACAATAGGGGTGGAACAACATTTAGTCTCTAATATTTGTATTCACAGACAAATAATACGGAGTATAAGCAACAGAAAAAAATCAAACAAATACAAATTAGAATCCCAAACTCTACTAACCCCCTCCCCAAAGAATAGTAACATTTACAATGTGCAAAAACTGTATTCAGTACTCAAACATGAAAAAATGGTAACTTCTTGTGATCTATAGGGTTGTTGCTAAAATTAAGTTTATACCAAGTTTGAAAATTAGGCATGTTGCAGGGCAAAGGGCAGTACCTCGTAACTCAGAGGTTATTGCGACTAATTTGCAGTAACCATACAGTAAGAACAATGAAGTAACAAGTTATGGTGAGCTACTAAAGACCCCTTACATTTTCAAAACCCTTTTTTCTTATAGATAGACCACAGTCAGCCCCAGCCTGTACTATAGCTATCTTTCCTAAATATTAACCCATTCAAAGGACTGGCACAAACTTATATGGTGGATACCATAACTTAGAATTTATAAAGTTTGATCTCAATTTTTTTAATTTTTTTCAAAGGTTATGTATTGCTCATACTGCAGACATTGCATTAATCACTCTTTGGGCAATTTGGTTTAGGGAGGATGTATCAGACTGTCAAGTAGTGCCACACAAATGCAAAGGATGTAAATGATTCTGTATTAGAAGTAAAGGATGCCCGTGAAGCATGTAGTGACATTAATACCCTGGGTACACAGTGCTTATAGTTTAGGCTGAGGTGCTGAGCAGCTTTTATTCCAGGTAGATGATTTTACTGGTTTGCAGAAATCATGAATATTTACAATGAGATCTCATGTCATATTATGGAGTTGGCTGAATTTATTAAAGAAAAAAAACAACAAAACAGAAAACACTGTTCATAAAAGAAAGCAAAATGTGATTGACCATATTAAATCAGGTTATAGTTGGGTGTAAAACAAGAGAAGTGTTTGGGGAAACTAACTGTGCACTCTCATTTATGCTGCCATCTGGTAATATGAATGCAGATTATCTAACCGCCATCACAACTACAGAAGTAAAGGGTTATAATGCATCACAGTAAATAAATAGCTTTGCACTCTGGTTGTTCAGTGGTTAGAACCACTGATACGTTCCTCATCTAAATAAACAGAATATCACTATAATGTGTTACCCCAGGGCCAGAGTTGAGGCAATTAGGAGCTAAGCACTGCAAACGGACACAGTAAAATGCAAACTTATTATAGCGTATGCAGAGGTAACAAAGCGCAGGTATTACTCTCTGTTTGAAATGCAGCAGCAAATATTGTTTTTTTTTTCAAAAAAATTCAAAGCAAAACACAGTTGTTACCATGGTGTTGTGGCAAACACTGACCTCAATTATTGGCTATAGAGATAGTGCCTGAAACATTCAGTAACATATGCTGGGAGAGGGTACATGATTTCCATGAATGACCATCACCTTTTCTTCAAGAGGGTATAGTCTCTGAATATGAAATTCAGTAAAGTTATACAATGTTTTCTGATCAGAAATGTTATAAAACTCATTTAAGACTGAAGCAAAACTAGTTTTAAATGGTTGATCTCAGACCTATATTCACAATATGGCTCCTTATCCCTACCCCCAAAAGTTATTTACCTGTTTCCATTTCTGATATGCGATTGTGAGAAAAGTGAAAAAGAATAATCACAATCCCGTATTCCGTCCTGTTGTTGCTGTACAGTGCACTGCCCCTACAAAAGCTATAGTGATCTTGTATGCATTCCTCTGAGGTCTGATCATGAGAAAAAGTTAAAGAACTAATGACCATACTGGCACAGCCCTATACAAGCTATAGTGACCTTCTGTGCATAACTCAGGTTTGATTGCGAAGAAAATTAAAGAAATAATGACCACACTTTTCCCAGTTCCAAACAAATTATAGTGACCTTCTGTGCACTCCTTTGAGGTTTGATTCAGGGTAGAATTTAAGAAATAATAAATTTGTTGTTCCCTGCTCTCACCACCCCCACACACAAACTATAACAACCTTCTATGCACACCTTTGAGCAGGGTCAGGTGTAGAACACATGGGTCCTAGACAAAAGCCCTCACTAAGCCTGTGCTAAAGCCGACACTAGGCCTGTGTCAAAATCAACTGCTACAACCTGAGTTGGGTATGCTATGATCTAAACATTCTGCAATGCATTTTATGTCTTATCTTTGAAATAATTAGTAGTATAAATACCACCTACAGTTCTCCACTGAAAAGAGGGTACCAGCCTAATGGGACTAACTCAGTCAACTAAGGAAAAATACATAAAAAGATAATGACTTATAGTGTATGGATTAATATGATTCTTCTCTGAAAGTGGAAAAGTGGGAAGGGGGGATGGATGGAATGTTTCAGTCTGAACACTAGTAAAAAAAGCTCATGAGTCAAGAAGACCTTGATATTCTGAAACTTTTAAGAGTATAATAAAACTGTACTCAGTACTGGTACTTTTCTCCTTTCTTAGGTATGAGTTAGAACCTTAGGCTGAAATGACTGTTCATTTTTTTCTTGCTGTCTTGTTTCTGTCTATCTTTGTTTCTTTCATTTAGTTAACCACAGCCTGTATAGAATGCTGACTGCACACAAATTCCAAACATCCTAAGCTGACATTTTTTCAACTGTTTTTTATTTTAGTTACAATGAGTAACAAATGACATACCCCCTTTTCTATGCACAAGTGGATATTAAAAGATTGCATTTAACATAAGGCACTGCCAATGAAAAACTCCTGTTACGCCACTAGCTTGAGTATTTGTAAAAATCTATGTTGGTCCACTTAACCGTATTACATCACCTCTGTATTACAGTAATTTTATGCCCATCCTAGATACATGAACAAGGACATACATGTGCATCTTGTGATCCTCATCAGTGTCATGCAACAAACACGATAGCTGAGAAATGTTGTGTGAGTATGCACATACGTATAAAATACATATATACTGCATGATATGTCATTCACCTTAACCACACACTCAGAATACTGGTTGCTACAATATATTATTTCAGATATGCGCTAAGGCTTCATGTGGCTTTGCTGCGTAACAGTGTCAGGGCACTTCACATGTAGACATGTATGATGGAACCATCATGTTCCTGTCATTCAGAACACTAACAACCATTCATGGTTGTGAGCATGCCATGGGCAGCTTAGCAAACTTCATCTTACATCAACTAATTTGTTGTTCATTATGCATGTATGGAAAGCACCAGTGTGCTCTCACAGGCATCTGATACATTGTACAGACTTCTAGAAATATACACAGACAATAGGGGCGGAACAACATTTAGTCTCTAATATTTGTATTCACAGACTAATAACACGGAGTATGACCAACAGAAAAAAATCAAACAAATACAAATTAGAATCCCAAACTCTACTAACCCCCCCCCCCCCCCAAAGAATAGTAACATTTACAATGTGCAAAAGCTGTATTCAGTACTCAAACATGAAAAAATGGTAACTTCTTGTGAGCTATAGGGTTGTTGCTAAAATTAAGTTTATACCAAGTTTGAAAATTAGGCATGTTGCAGGGCAAAGGGCAGTACCTCGTAACTCAGAGGTTATTGTGACTAATTTGCAGTAACCATACAGTAAGAACGATGAAGTAACAAGTTATGGTGAGCTACTAAAGACCCCTTACATTTTCAAAACCCTTTTTTCTTATAGATAATTTATGGTTTGTGAGAATTCACCACAGTCAGCCCCAGCCTGTACTATAGCTATCTTTCCTAAATATTAACGCATTCAAAGGACTGGCACAAACTTATATGGTGGATACCATAACTTAAAATTTATAAAGTCTGATCTCAATTTTTTAAATTTCTTTTAAAGGTTATGTATTGCTCATACTGCAGACATTGCATTAATTACTCTTTGGGCAATTTGGTTTAGGGAGGATGTATCAGACTGTCAAGTAGTGCCACACAAATGCAAAGGATGTAAATGATTCTGTATTAGAAGTAAAGGATGCCCGCGAAGCATGTAGTGACATTAATACCCTGGATACACAGTGCTTATAGTTTAGGCTGAGGTGCTGAGCAGTTTTTATTCCAGGTAGATGATTTTACTGGTTTGCAGAAATCACGAATATTTATAATGAGATCTCATGTCATATTATGGAGTTGGCTGCATTTATTAAAGAAAAAAAAAAAAAAAAAAGCAGAAAACACTGTTCATAAAGAAAGCAAAATGTGAGTGACCATATTAAAACAGGTTACAGTTGGGTGTAAAAGAAGAGAAGTGTTTGGGGAAACTAACTGTGCACTCTCATTTATGCTGCCATCTGGTAATATGAGTGCAGATTATCTAACCGCCATCACAACTACAGAAGTAAAGGGTAATAATGCATCACAGTAAATAAATAGCTTTGTACTCTGGGTGTTCAGTGGTTAGAACCACTGATACGTTCCTCATCTAAATAAACAGAATATCACTATAATGTGTTACCCCAGGGCCAGAGTTGAGGCAATTAGGAGCCAAGCACTGCAAACGGACACAGTAAAATGCAAACTTATTATAGAGTATGCAGAGGTAACAAAGTGCAGGTATTACTCTCTGTTTGAAATGCAGCAGCAAATATTGTTTTTTTTTCAAAAAAATTCAAAGCAAAACACAGTTGTTACCATGGTGTTGTGGCAAACACTGACCTCAATTACTGGCTATAGAGATAGTGCCTGAAACATTCAGTAACATATGCTGGGAGAGGGTACATGATTTCCATGAATGACCACCACCTTTTCCTCAAGAGGGTATAGTCTCTGAATATGAAATTCAGTAAAGTTATACAATGTTTTCTGATCAGAAGTATTATAAAACTCATTTAAGACTGAAGCAAAACTAGAAAAAAAAAACACAAAACAAAAACGATAATAATATACAGCAAAGACGGTGACAAACGAAACAGTCCAGATAAAAAACAAAAAAGCAAAAGTTATTGTCAGTAGAAAAACAATGCACCTCCAAGATTTCACAGATTCCACACTCCTGCCTGCCAAATTACCCTCTGCAGGTCGATCTGTGGACTGTGCAATATATTGTTCCATAGTCTTTTGAGTGGAATCCACACCTTCATACCAAAAGATGCGTGGTAGCTGTAACGAAGGTTCACTGGCTATATATACTGCAAAAACCACAAAACAAAAATGATAATAATATACAACAAAGCCAGTGATAAACGAAACAGTTGTTGTTGTCTTTTCCCGGTTAGGGGTCGCCACAGCGGAACTCCGGTCCACTAATGATTGGCAGTAGATTTTCACAAACGCCGAGGTGCCAGCTCAATGTTCAACCTTCAACGAAGGCACACCCATTTACACATGTATTTCGAACGCCCACTCAACCATGGGGAGGACATGCAGACTCCACACAGAAGGCACTCCCCGCACTCCAGCCGAGAATCGAACGGGAGAACCTCTTGCTGTGAGACAACAACACTACCGCTGCACCACCGCGGATACAACAAAGCCAGTGATAAATGAAACAGTCCAGATAAAAAACAAAAAAGCTAAATTTATTGTCAGTAGAAAAACAATACACCTCCAAGGTTTCACAGATTCCACACTCCCGCCTGCCAAATTACCCTCCACAGGTCGATCCCTGGACTGTGCGGTATATATGGTCAGTGACAATAAATTTTGCTTTTTTTGTGTTTTATTTGGACTGTTTTGTTTATCACTGGCTTTGTTGTATATTATTGAAGCAATTTGAACCCTAAGATAGTAGTTATAATATTTAATAGTAGGAGTCTAAATAGAAAATGGCCATCTTGGGTCATTGTTTGTCTTTGTTGGATACTACAGCACATACTACATGTGAAACATGATTTAATGAGAAGAGCAGTACAATGGAGAGCCAAGATACAATCAGTTTATTAGACATTATTACAAATAATCAGCAGAAACTGATGCAAAGCAGTCGATTCTACCACACATAAAACTGGGACTAGGTAACTTTAACATTTATTTGTTATCATTAATGTTTGTGCAACGGTGCACATTCTTTTGTGTGCCATACATTGCAGTATTTTACAACTAAGGGTCATATAGATTATCTTGTGACTATGGGAAGTAAATTGCTTCAGACTGCTTCACAGTGACCTCAATTATCCCAATACAGATTGCAAGCTGTCATTAATAATGACTGGAAGACATTTCAGGACTACTAATCTAAACATCTTATAGTGCCTGCATATTTGAACTGTTTCTTACTGAAATTGGTACACCTTGTTTGCTGTAGCATAGACTAGATCCAGGCCTGCTGAATCTAGCTTTGTTTGTATGCTTGTTGTTTGTTTGCTTGTTATTTCCCTGAAACACTAATTCCACCTAAAACGCGGCTTTTCAGCGTTTCTGTGGATCCCTAGTGATAGCTGCATTGCTTACTGTACTTATTTCCTTGTTTCACCTGAAAGAAAGTTACTGTTTGTCATTTTTGCATTTAAGTTACCTGTAACACATTGCATTTAAGTTACCTGGCACTTGCTCACTAAAGCAATTGTATAAGTCAGCACTAAAAAATTAAAAGCACTACACCCTCACAAACTCCCCTTGAGTACCTTGTTCCCCATTAGCCCTTTTTTTCAATTATAAAGGAATTCCCAATACTATTCTAGCATGTCCAAAGGTCAGTTGTCAATCTCCTCTCTGGTCCAGCTGGTGAATCTGGGAATCTTGAGGCAATGTTACAACTGCCTCATGTACACAGACAACCCTCTCCTCCTCCCAACAAATTCCAACACATGTGAGAGATGCAACCATATAGCCATACTGGAGGCTAAGCTCTCTCAACTCAGTACTGGCGAAGCCAGTCAGGAGGAGAAGGAAACCACACTCACTACAATTCCAGTCTAACATAGACCTACCACGACAGCAAACCAAACACATAAGCACATAAAAACATACTCGGAATCTCTAAATAAAAATCTGCCTAAGCAGCAGAGACCTCCAAAGCAGACACCCAAGCAACCGCTACCCCAAAACAAAACACGTGCAACACATACCTCACAAAGCCAGTGTGCCGAACAGTCACAGCCCTTAAGGCTAAACAACACACCTGATACACTTGTAATAGGTGACTCTATCATCAGGCACACTGACGTCCCGCTCACCAGGCTGAACAAGGAGAAGGTCACGGTGAGCTGCCTGTCGGGTGCTAGGATCCGCCACATAACACAAGCACTCAGGTCACTCCAAGGCAAGTACAAATATGACTCAGTCATTGTCCATGCTAGTGTGAATGACCTGAGACGTACCTCCCTGGACTACATGAAAAGAGACATAGAGGAGCTCTCTGAGCATGTAGCCCAGGCCGGTATGACTCTGACCTTGAGTAGCATCTTACCCTCACCAAGAATGATGCCACAATATGAAGACAAGATGATCAATTTCAACAATTGGCTTAAGAATTGGTGTCATTCAAAGGGGATACAATGCCTGTCAGCCTGGGATGACATGCTTGACAAGCCACAATGCTTCGCTAGGGACGGCTTGCACCTGTCACCCCTGGGCTTTTGGATATTGGCAAAGGCTCTTGCTACCCCCATAGTGCCTTTTTTAGGCAAGGCTCAAAAGACAAACCCACCTCCATAGGTATCACAAGGGATAAGAAACTAAGAGTAATGCTACTCAACGCCAGAAGTCTAAACCTCAAGACGCATGCACTCGAAACTCTCCTTAGCATGGAGAATATCGATATCTGTGCAGTAACAGAAACCTGGTTCAAGGCTCCCGAGAGCACCCCAGCACTATGGCCCCAAAACTTGGACCGAACCACAAAAGGAGGGGGAGTATCAATATTCGTCAAAGATACCCACACCTCCAGGTCGGTGGCACAGCACGAAGCATCAGAGACTATCCATGTGCAACTAACAGTGGGTAAAACTGCCTTCCAGTTTATAGCCTGCTACAGACCACCCTCCCAAACCCAGGAACCCCACTCGGCCTTCCTGAGAACACTGGAAAATATGAAGGTCTCTTCAAACAGCATTATATTGGGAGACTTCAACTACCCAAACATAGACTGGGAGCATTACTCTAGCTCCAACACCCTAGCCCAAAGGTTCCTAGAATTTATAAACTCAAATGCTATGGAACAACTTGTTACCACTCCCACAAGAGGGGAAAACATACTGGACCTGATCACCAACATGGGGACTCTATGCTCCAGACCAGAAGTGTATCCCTCATTGGTAAGATCAGACCATAAACTAATCTCACTGGATATTCACATCCCGACTCCACTCCCTGCCCTGAAAACCACAGTGAAAAACTTCTCTAATGCAAATTTCACACTCCTCAAAACCAAGGTGGAATCCTTCAAAGCCCCCGGGCCTGTGGAAAATACGGCCCAGACCACAGAATCCTTTATAAACGCATTCTATGAACACCTTCAGGAATGCATGGATCATGCAATCCCAAATAAAACCAAGTCCCAATCCTCCAAAGGCAGACGTCCTGTCTGGTGGACCCCAGCCATAAACAAACTATACAATAGACGGAGGAAGCTACTACATGATAGAGCAAAATCCCAAAAAGGGAAGGAATCTCTGATCAGTATTAGCAAAAAACTACGGGCACTCATAAAATCGTCTAAGGCCAGCTTTGAGAGAAAAACTGCACAGGACAGTAAGGATAATCACAAGGCTTTCTTTAGTTATGTTAGGAACCTGGGTGGGAATTCCCAGATATGCTCAGAATTAGTCCAAAATGACAAAAAATACACCGAACCCACATACATTGCCAACATCCTAGCTGACAGGTTCAGCGCAAACTTCTCCCCCCCTCCCCACCAAAAGGGCAAATATCTATCCCAGCAGAGTGCTGCCCCCCTGACATCTCAGATGCTCAGGTAAGAGCTGCCCTCTCCAAAGCAAAAAAACACAGAATCAATGGGACCAGACGGTGACCCGGGCTGCATCCTACATGAACTCCAAGAAGAGCTAAACCCAAACATAAAACTACTGTTCAATCAGCCTTACTACAGGATATGTACCCAAAGAGGGGCGTACAGCAACAGTGGTCCCTCTCCACAAAGGTGATGCCTCAACGGATCCTGGAAACTATCGCCCCATAAGCCTGACTAGCTTGGTCTGATCATGGACCTCATAAATAAAGATATTGGGGACCTACAGACACTGGATCCTACCCAGTCCAGCTTTGTTAAGGGCAGATCCTGCCTCTTAAACCTGGTTGATTTCTTTGAAACAGTCACCAAGGCCATTGATGAGGGGAAGGTGGTCCACACAGCCTTCCTGGACCTCGCAAAAGCCTTCAATACAATACCCCACTCGGGCATTATAGATAAGCTCACCAGCTTAAATATAAACCCCTATGTCACTAGATGGGTTGCAAACTGGCTCAAGGACAGAACCCACATGGTTAGAATTGCTGGAGCCATGTCAGACTCCAAACCAGTTACAAGTGGCATCCCACAAGGCTCAGTCCTGGGACCTCTCTTGTTCGGTATATATTTCTTGGAGGTACAGGCTAACATGGAAGGACTGTGGCTGACCAAATTTGCAGATGACTGCAAACTGGGCACCATAATTGACACTCCAGCCGACACAAGCATCCTCCAAAAGGGCCTCATAGAAACAGACAACTGGCACCAGAGCCATGGCCTCAAGCTAAACGCCAAAAAGTGTATAGTCATCCCCTTTGGCAAAAATAAAGTGCCCACAAATTACCACATAGGTGGTAGTCCATTATGTACAGAAGAAGTAATTAGGGACCTGGGGACCCAAGTTGATAGCAATCTCTCATTTGACAACCACGTGGCCAAAGTGGTTAGAAAAACATTTTATATAGCCCACCTAATCATGAAGGGATTCACATCTAGATCAGGGGAGGTCATCGTGCCTCTTTACTCATCCCTCATCAGGCCCATAATTGAGTACAATGCCCCTTTTGGGATGTACCTTACCAGACACCTGCAGCAACTGGAAAGACCCCAAAAGTATCTCACCAAGAGGATCAAAGGGCTCAAACAGATACCATATGCTGCCCGGTTAAAGAAACTCCAGCTCTACTCAGTGGCATACCGCCTGCTCAGAGGCGATCTGTGCCTGACATATAAAGCCATGTCCAACCCAGAATTAATGGACATGCTGCACCTCAGAAAATCCAAATCCCATCGAGCCACGCTCGAGACTTGAACCTCAGCACTGAAATAAATAGGACATGCTGGAGGGACAGATTCATAACCCAGAGGCTCCCTTCACTCTGGAATAAAATCCCAGTCCAGGTTAGGCAGAGTCCCTCATTGACTCTCTTCAAGAGGAATCTTGATGAGTGGATGGGAGATCGTAGGTTTACCCCGGGTATCACTTCTGTGTCACTGTTAGACAGAGGCACAGTATACTAACCTCGAAAAAGGGCATAGCAAAATTAATTTAAAATGGGTGGCGAAAGCCAAACACATTCTGGCTAGGCTTATAAATGCCCTAGGGCAGATAGCCTAGTATGAACTTATGAACCTATGAACCTATGAACCTATAAACAATTTGGAATAAATACTTACAATTCCATGTAAAAGTAGTTATATTTTTGAATTAATTGTTACAGTTTTGGCTTCTAAATATGTAAACCTGGGACTTAATATGTTTTCTTCTATGGAAACATGTCCCAATACTGCAATGCTTTAATGTACTACAGACTGCTAGTGTTAATATGTTTCACAGCATGCACAGAAGTGATAATACAGTACTGAAGCAGCTATGCTACATACCACAGTTGTCCTCAGAACCTGCATTACCACGAAGTTACAGGTGATTAAAGGGGTCCAGTGTGCTACTGTAAAAGCACAGCTGATGACCCTTTAGTCACCCTGCATTCACAAACAGAAATTATACAATGACTCCCCATCAATATTCGAAAATGTGCATGCTGATTGGACAGCCCAAGCAGCGTGCCTGTTGTAGATCCCACAATATACCAATGGAAAAAGGTCCGGTCACCCTGAATTCTTTCCAATGGTATAGTGTTTAAATTTAATTTTTATTTCTTAAAAAATAAAAATAGAATCTTTAGCCCCGACTCTGGACATACCAGAGAGGCAGCTTGGACAAAATATGAGGGAAATCAGGTACATTATTTAAAATTAAACACACGTACCTGATATCCCTTGTATTTCTTCCATGCTGTCTCTCTCCTACCCCTAAACTGCATTACATTTTTTTTTATTTAAAAAAAAAAAAAGAAAACAAAAACAGAGCAACAGAGACTTTCTTTTCTCCGTTGCTTCCGTTTCGAAGCATTGATGTACTGGGTATGCATGGGAATGCAAGTCCCAATATGCCTGTGCAGTACATCAACACAAGGAAGCAGTATACCACCACTGGCAGAAGAACAGTAATGCGCCATTATACAAAGACATTATTTAAGAAAAGTAAGTATTTTTTTCTTGAATAATGTCATTGTATAATAGCAATAACCGACTCTGTGGTTGTGGTATATTGAAATTTACGCACGGCTGGCTTTATTTAATCACTCAGGCTTCACCCTCATGATTAAACCATGCCAACCGTGGGTAAATCTTCAATATACCACATAACCTCGTTGGTTATTGCTTAAATAATGTGTTGCATTAAATCAGGTAAGAGCTCAGCATCTCTCTTCACTAAGTGGTGAGATGGGTCAGATGTTTGCTGCATTGTCTGGACAGACTCGGAAAACACAATCATGCATAATGGAATCCAGGAGATGCCTAGCAGATGCTTTTCTATTGGAACAGTTCATTGTCTACCTCTAGAAGTGCTTCTCCATATACCAGAGGATGTAATGGGGATATGAATTCTAAATGGGCCATGTTTAAGAGTTTAATAAGTGAGTGGGCTGTGAGAAGATATAGCTGAAAGGCTATCACTGCTTGCTATAGCAGTAAATATAGGATCCACTGGTGCACAGGAGTCATGAGGGAAATCATTGTATTAAAGAAAGAAATATGTTGTTCACTGCAAGCAGTGGGATATCTGGATTTAGTAAAAGGTACTACAAAGCTGTTAAGGCAGGAGTCTTGTGGTTGTTGATGTGACGGCTGAGGTAAGGAGGCATTTAATGAGGCTTTTGAGAATGACGTTTAGATGTCTTTAAAAGGGCAAACTTCCACTGAGTATTGGTATGCCATTATCCTAGCTACTCTAAGATATACCAGGTCACTAACTTTGATTGAGAACATTGTCATAAAGTGGATGGAACACTTTGAGAAACTCTGTAATCCAGTGTAAATGTTTTACTTTGAGGAGGCAGTCACAGAAATATCTGATGGGATTGTATTCATTTTAGTAGATGAGGTCACTACTGTGACTGAACAGATGTTCTGTGGCAGGCCTGTGGGAATATGTGAGATATGACTATAAATGTGGAAGGTGCTAGACAGTGCAGGGGGTCATGCTTAATTTTCATTTTAATGTTGTATGAAATGTATAGACAGTAACTCTGTGTTGGTAAATGTGGTTGGTGGTACCCATTTGGGAGCAATAGGATGTGTTCCAGATAGAGAAGGGTCACATCCCTTTGTTTCCCAAGGAAAGCCTATGCCGGTGAGCTGGAGAGGAGATGTTATCTGCAGGTTCGGCCTTAGGTCAACTGATGCCCTAGGCAAAAGGACTTCATGGTGCCCCCTTTGCTGCTTACTGCCCCCAAAACATCAGACAGGCACCTTCTGTGTAGCACAATGATATTGACTGGGACAAAGCTGAAAGAATAAAGAGCACAGTCATATTTCAGCTTGTTGCAGTCAAAAATAGGCAAAAAACATGCCTCCTTACCTCTGTTCTACAAAATATAGCTAATTGTATGCATGTCTGATTTGTGATTGCAAAAAAAGTAAAATAAAAAATATCCCAGTAATGTAGTCCAGTTTATTGCACCTAAACAGTATTTTGCTAGGTCAGTAAGGAAAGTTAAGAGATAATGACCACATATCCCCTGACCCTTCAATGCACAGCTCTGATCTGAGCAGGGCTGGTTTTATACTATTTGGCCCTGGGTCAAAATCCACTTATACAGCCTGGGGTATGGTGGTCATTGGGTCGCCAGAAGCTGTGAAGGCCTGACATTTTCTGCCTTATTTTTCAAAAATTATATGCCAGATTTATTAACGGCTACACAAAGTACTGCTGTTGTGCTGGCAACACAACATAGCACTCTGTTTGGAATTCATTAAATGGCTCTACAGGATGTGTAGAGCTGCAAAACAAAGAGAAATGGCAAAGTATGCTACAGACAGCATAAAGAGCAAATCTAACATGGCAGAGCTATTCAGGAAGCTATAAGGCAATTGTATACACTCAGTGTAGCCATTTGCCATTAACACCAAAACTATGTGAAATAGAGGCACAATTACATTTAGAAAAAAACATGTTAGGGCTGGTGCTGTTATTACTAAGCTGTATGTGGAATGGGCTTTAAATCAGGGTGCTGCTGCCACATACAGCATGTGCAGAGCTGCAAAACAAATGGGCTTTAAATCAGGGTGCTGCTGCCACATACAGGATGTGCAGAGCTGCAAAACAAATGGGCTTTAAATCAGGTGCTGCTGCCACATACAGCATGTGCAGAGCTGCAAAACAAATGGGCTTTAAATCAGGGTGCTGCTGCCACATACAGGATGTGCAGAGCTGCAAAACAAATGGGCTTTAAATCAGGGTGCTGCTGCCACATACAGCATGTGCAGAGCTGCAAAACAAATGGGCTTTAAATCAGGGTGCTGCTGCCACATACAGGATGTGCAGAGCTGCAAAACAAATGGGCTTTAAATCAGGGTGCTGCTGCCACATACAGGATGTGCAGAGCTGCAAAACAAATGGGCTTTAAATCAGGGTGCTGCTGCCACATACAGGATGTGCAGAGCTGCAAAACAAATGGGCTTTAAATCAGGGTGCTGCTGCCACATACAGCATGTGCAGAGCTGCAAAACAAATGGGCTTTAAATCAGGGTGCTGCTGCCACATACAGGATGTGCAGAGCTGCAAAACAAATGGGCTTTAAATCAGGGTGCTGCTGCCACATACAGGATGTGTAGAGCTGCAAAACAAAGAGAAATGGCAAAGTATGCTACTGACAGCATAAAGAGATGGCCTGCGCCTGTTGCCCTTGGGATTCCAGATACTGGCTAAGGCTCTTGCCACCTCTATAGTGCCTTTTTTAGGCAAGGTTCAAATGACAAACTCACCACCATAACAGGTACAAGCAAGCAAAATCTGAGGGTAATGCTACTCAATGCTAGAAGTTTAAACCTCAAAATGCATTCATTCAAGGCACTCCTTAAAATGGAGAACATCGACATCTGTGCAGTTACAGAGACATGGTTCAGGGCTCCAGAGCGCACCCCCTGCATTACCAGGCTATAATATATACCACAACTTTTGGCCACATAACCTGGACTGAAACACTAAAGGTAGAGGCGTGTCCGTATTCCATTAAGGATATCCACACCTCCAGGCTAGTTGCTCAGCAGAATGCATCCGAGATTATCCAAGTGCAGCTAACTCTGAGCAAGACCGCAATCCAAATTGTAACTTGCTACAGATCCCCCACCATGCACCAGGATTCCCACTCCTCATTTCTTGATATACTGGAAAATATTAGGGTACAACCCAACATCCTAATAATGGGTGATTTCAACTACACCACCATTAACTGGTAAAACTACTCATGTACCAACTCTTTTGCTCAATGTTTTCTGGAATTCATAAATTCCAGTGCCTTGGATCAACTTATCCACACCCCCACCAGGGGCAGCAATATCCTAGACCAGGTCCTTACCAACATGGGCGACCAGTGTTCCATACCAGAGATCAATTCTTCATTGGTCAGATCCGACCATAAGGTAATCAGCCTAGACATCCACATCCTACCCCCACCGCTATTAGGGAACCCACCGTAAAACTTTTTCCAAAGCCAACTTCATACTTTTTAAGAAAGAAGTGGCGGACTTCACAACACCCATGCAGACGGACAATAGAGGTATGACTGCTGAATCCCACACAAATGCACTTTATAAGCACTTACATGAGTGCATGGATCGTGCTATCCCTAACAGAACCAAGATGCTATCCTCCCAAAAAAAGAAGCCAATCTGGTGGTCCCCTGTCATAAACAAACTCTACAGCAGAAGAAAGAATATGTTGCAAAAAAAGAGTAAAATCCCATGACTGGAGGAGCTCCCTGGTCAGCCTCAGTAAGAAGCTGAGATCCCTCATAAAATCCTCCAAAGCTAGTTATGAAAACAAAATCACCACTGATTCTAAAGACAACCACAAAGCATTCTATAGCTATGTCAAAAACCTCAATGGCAACACTCAGATCTGCTTTGAGTTACAGCACAATGGCATTAAATATACAGAACAAACTGATATTGCCAACATCCTGGCAGATAGATTCAGTGCTAACTTTACCCCCCCCAATCCCTAAAGGGCCCATCTCTATACCAGAAGAATGCAAAGTTCCTGTAAGCACGGCTGCTCAGGTAAATACCACACTCCAAAGCCAAGAACACAGCATCCATGGGACCTGACAACATCCCAGGCTGCATTCTACATGAACTACAGAATGACTGGCACCCATCTAAGCACCATGTTCAATCATAGTTTCACCTCAGGCTTTGTGCCTACTGAATGGTACACAGTGACGGTCATCCCACTCCACAAAGGGGGAGCCACCACAGACCCCAGGAACTACCACCCCATTAGCCTAATGAGCCTGATCTGCAAGGCCATGGAATGTATCATCATGGAACTTATAAACAAAAAGACATTGGTAATCTCCAAACTCTGGACACTACCCAGTTTGGGTTTGTAAAAGGCAGACCATGTCTCCTAAACCTGATAGACTTCTTTGAAGCATTCAACAAAGCCGTAGACGAGGGTAAGGTGGTTCACACAGCCTACCTAGATCTCGCCAAGGCTTTTGACACCATCCCCCACTCTGGAATTATACATAAACTCATTAAACTAGGCATAAATCCCTATGTCATAAGATGGGTTGCCAACTGGCTCACTGACAGAACCCACACTGTGAAAGTAGCAGACTCCAAATCCGATTTCAGACCAGTGACAAGTGGAGTACCACAGGGTTCAGTCCTGGGTCCTCTCCTGTTTGGTATCTACTTTTCTGAAGTACAGGCTAAGACAGAAGGTCTTTGGCTAATGAAGTTCACAGATGACTGCAAACTAGGAGCCATAATTGAAATGCCTAATGATGTGGACAGCCTACAAAAGGGCCTCACTCAGACAGATGCCTGGTGTCAAAGCCATGGCCTCAAGCTCAGTGCCAGAAAGTGCATTGTCATCTTCTATGGTAAAAACTCTGTACCCATGAGCTACCACATAGGTGGTAGTCTACTTAACACTGAAAGTGTGATGAGACCTTGGGACACAGGTGGACAGTAGTCTCTATTTTTATAATCACATCACCACAGTAGTCAGGAAATCCTTCTACGTGGCACACCTCAACACAAAAGGTTTCTCTTCCAGGAAAAAAAGAGGTCATTGTTCCCCTCTACTCGTCAGTCATTAGACCCATTATAGAGTACAACTCCCCTTTTGGTATGTACCTCACAAGACATCTACAACAACTGGAAAGGCTGCTACAATACCTCACAAAGAGGATTACTGGCCTCAAACAGATGCCCTACGCAGACCGTCTCAAAAAACTCCAGCTTTACTCCGTCGCATATTGCCTACTCAGAGGCGATCTCTGCCTAACATACAAAGCTATGTCAAACTCAAAGCTGTTGGACATGCTTCACTTAAAGAATTCCCAATCACTCTGAGCTACATGCTCTAGGGACCTAAACCTTGTAACCACAATAAACAGAACATGGTGGAGATAGATTCCTGTCCCAGAGACTTCCCATACTCTGGAACAAACTACCTATCTATATCTAACAAAGCTCCTCATTAGCACTCTTCAAGAAAAATCTTGATGATTGGATGAGAAATAGGAAATTCACCCCAGGGATCACCTCTGTGGCCCTGCTCAACAGGCGGCACAGGAAATTAATTTTCTTGGGTGGCAAAAGCCAGGGTACCTTTTTGGCTAGACTTGTATAGGCCTTAGGGCCGATAGCCTAGTACCTAACTATGAACCTATGAACCTAAGAGAAAGAAGGGTATTTAGACACCATTTGACTTATCAAGGAATGAATGACACAGAAATTGTTGAGAGATACAGACTGGACAGGGATGCACTGGAGGAAATATGTAACGTCTGCTGTCCCCACCTCAGGTCCCAAAGAAATTGTGGAGAACTTATCCCAGTGGAAACAAAGGTACATAGTCATTAGATTTACTAGCTACTTGTACTTTCCAGTGACCCACAGGGATAGATTAGGGGTTTTACAGGCACCAGCCTTTGGAATATTATATCAGTTTTTAAATGGAACACTACTACATTACTACATGCAAGGGATCAAATCTGCTTCCCACACACCACACAGGAAAGAGCAAGAACCATGCAGGAATTCTACATAGTAGCACACTTCCTTGAAGTGCTTGGGGCCATAGACTGTACACACATAGAAATAAAAGCCTCACCTGGTGAACAGGGAAGGAGATATATCAACAGAAAAGGTTTCTACTGTATAAACTGTCAGGTGGTCTGTAATGTCCAAGTGATAATCTATAATGTCTGTGCATTAATCCAGGCAGTTTCCACAATGCACACATAAGGCACACCTGTGAGTTGTACACCAGATTTGTTAGGAATGACATTCCTCACGGGCATCTAGTGTGGGATGCAGATTATGCACTGGAGCCCTGGCTCATGATACCCATGAGAAACCAAAACAACCCCACCAAGTAAGGATACAATGAGGTCAACGCTCAAGCTAGTGATATTATAGAACATGTTTGGATTTCTCAAATCAATGTCCTGGTATCTAGCCACATCAGGAGGTGCAGTACGACCTAGGCACCTCTGCCAAAATAATTATAGTTTATGCCATGTTACATAACATAGCTCTCAGGAAACAACTTCAAAAAGGTTAACAAGGGACAGGAGCACAGGTTCAGGGACTACATGCAGGGCCAAAAGTTGCAGCAGGAGCGGATATAGATGAGAAGTCTGAGGGAGAATCACCATTAGCAGGTGGTGCTGGCTGATGGAGATGTGTACAGTATGCCATGGTTCTGGCTAACAGGCAGAGTTGAGCACACACAATCACTCCCTAGGTCAAAGCCTAGGATCCCATGTGCACACACATATAGATATAGATATAGATATAGATATAGATATAGATACAGATATAGATATAGACATAGATATAGATATAGATATAGCTATAGATATAGATATAGATATAGATATAGATATAGATATAGATATAGATATAGATATAGATATAGATATAGATATAGATATAGATATAGATATAGATATAGATATAGACATAGATATAGATATATGGGTCCCCTATAAAACATCTAAAACCCATAACATCTAATTTCATAACATTGAGGCCAGAACATCTAAAACTCAAAACATCTAAAACCCATAACATTGAATTTCATAACATCTAACAGTACAAATCACATGAAAATAACATCCCCCCAGATATAATGACATATAATGACACCAAACTACTAAACACACTTTTTACTACGTTTCTGCAGGGGGGCTTGATACAGTGGAGTTAGGAAATTAACTTTTTCCCACTGTAGTGGGATCTTGGAGTTGGTATATTTAATTTATGGGGGGTGTGTGGGGGGTGCAGGGGGCTTGCCCCCTGCATAAATGTAGTAAAAAGTGTGTTTGGTAGTTTGGTGTTGTTATATGTGGACAGGATGTTATTTTCTTGTGATTTGTAGTGTTAGATGTTATGAAATTTGATGTTATGGGTTTTAGATGTTCTGGTCTCAATGTTATGAAATTAGATGTTATGGGTTTTAGATGTTTCAAAGTAGACCCATACATATATATATATATATATATATATATATATATATATATATATATATATATATATATATATAGGTTCATAGGTTGGTACTAGGCTATCGGCCCTAGGACCTATACAAGCCTAGCCATAACAAATCCCTGGCTATTTCTTCCCACACTATTTACTATTTACTTCCCTGGACCCCTGTCTAGCAGGGTGACTGATGTGATCCCTGGGGTGAATTTCCTATAGATATATATACATATATATATATATATATATATATATATATATATATATATATATAGGAAAACTGTTCCCTGTGCTCTGATCGCATCAAACAGGGACAATCCCAATGACACAATTGTTACCTGCAGTAATGACAATGTAATTGTGGAACTTGTACTGAAATTAAGGATACATAACAGAATACTCTCATATGGAAATATGTATATGCCCCTAAGCAGATCATTTTTCTGAGGTGTACATTTATCTCACTAATATCTCCTATGTCTGATTTTTGCAATATACAGTTACGTATGCTTAGCAGTACTGTCCATCAAGCATTTCAACTGACCACTGTCCATAAAACATAGAACAGGTCAATTATACCCTCATTTGTACAGGCACAGCAAGAAGCAAGACTGAAGTGCTTAGTGGTTCGACTGCTTTCCTCACAACGCTAACTGAAATGAGATGAGGTTCTACAGTTATATAAGCGATCATTCGCAAATGAGTAGGAACAAGAAATCAATAAAGCAATACATTTTCATCTGCAATTCATATGTGCAAGCATTAGCTATCCCCTGTGTTCATAGGTTCATAGGTAGGTACTAGGCTATCAGCCCTGGGGCCTATATAAGCCTAGCCAAAAAGGTACCCTGGCTTTCGGAACCTAAGAAAATTATTTTCCTGTGCCCCTGTCGAGCAGAGCCACAGAAGTGATTCCTGGGGTGAATTTCCTATCTCCCATCCAATCATCAAGATTTTTCTTGAAGAGTGCTAATGAGGAGCTTTGTTTGATATAGATAGGTAGTTTGTTCCAGAGTATGGGAAGTCTCTGAGACAAGAATCTGTCCCTTCAGCATGTTCTGTTTATTGTGGTGACAAGGTTTGGGTCCCTAGAGCGTGTAGCTCGGAGGGATTGGAATTTCTTTAAGTGGAGTATGTCCAACAGCTCTGGGTTTGACATAGATTTGTATGTTAGGCAGAGATTGCTTCTGACAAAGCGATATGTGATGAAGTAAAGCTGCAATTTTTTGAGACAGTCTGCGTAGGGCATCTGTTTGAGGCCGGTAATCCTCTTTGTGAGATATTTCTGCGGCCTTTCCAGTTGTTGTAGATGTCTTGTGAGGTACATACCAAAAGGGGTATTGTACTCTATAATGGGTCTAATGAGTGATGAGCAGAGGGGAACAAAGACCTCTTTTTTCCTGGATGAGAAACCTTTTTGACAAGGTGTGCCACGTAGAATTTCCTGACTACTGTGGCAATGTGATTATCAAAGGAGAGACTACTGTCCACCTGTGTCCCAAGGTCTCTTATCACACCTTCGGTGTTAAGTAGACTACCGACTATGTGGTAGCTCATGGGTACAGAGTTTTTACCAAAGGGGATGACAGTGCACTTTTTGGCATTGAGCTTGAGGCCATGGCTTTGACACCAGGCATCTGTCTGAGTGAGGCTCTTTTGTAGGATGTCCACATCATTAGGAGTTTTAATTATGGTTCCTATTTTGTAGTCATCTGCGAACTTCATTAGCCAAAGATCTTCTGTGTTAGCCTGTACTTCAGAAATGTAGATACCAAACAGGAGAGGACCCAGGACTGAACCCTGTGGTACTCCACTTGTCACTGGTCTGAAGTCGGATTTGGAGTCTGCTACTTTCACAGTGTAGGTTCTGTCAGTGCGCCACTTGGCAACCCATCTTGTGACATAGGTATTTATGCCTAGTTTAGTGAGTTTATCTATAATTCCACAGTGGGGGATGGTGTCAAAAGCCTTGGCGAGATCTAGATAGGCTGTGTGAACCACCTTACCCTTGTCCACGGCTTTGTTGACTGCTTCAAAGAAGTTGATCAGGTTTAGGAGACATGATCTGCCTTTTACAACCTGAACTGGGTGGGGTCTAGAGTTTGGAGATTACCAATGTCTTTGTTTATAAGTTCCATGATGATACATTCCATTGTCTTGCAGACCAGGCTCGTTAGGCTAATAGGTTCATATGTTCATAGGTAGGTACTAGGTTATTAGCCCTACAGCCTATATAAGCCTAACCAAAAAGGTACCGTGGCTTTCACCACCCAAGAAAATTATTTTCCTGTGTTCCTGTCGAACAGAGCCAAAGAAGTGATCCCTGGGATGAATTTCCTATTTCCCATCCAATCATCAAGATTTTTCTTGAAGAGTGCTAATGAGTAGCTCTGTTTGACATAGATAGGTAGTCTGTTCCCGAGTATGGGAAGTCTCTGGGACAGGAATCCATCCCTCTAGCATGTTCTGTTTATTGTGGTGACAAGGTTTAGGTCCCTAGAGCATGTAGCTTAGAGGGATTGGGATTTCTTTAAATGGAGCATATCCAACAGCTCTGAGTTTGACATAGCTTTGTATGTTAGGCAGAGATCGCCTCTGAGTAGGCGATATGCGATGGAGTAAAGCTGGAGTTTTTTGAGAAGGTCTGCGTAGGGCATCTGTTTGAGGCCAGTAATCCTGTTTGTGAGGTATTTCTGTGGCCTTTCCAGTTGTTGTAGATGTCTTGTGAGGTACATACCAAAAGGAGCGTTGTACTCTATAATGGGTCTAATGACTGATGAGTAGAGGGGAACAATGACTTCTTTTTTTCTGGTTAAGAAACCTTTTGTGATGAGGTGAGCCACGTAGAAGGATTTCCTGACCACTGTGGCAATGTGATTATCAAAGGAGAGACTACTGTCCACCTGTGTCCCAAAGTCTCTTATCACACTTTCGGCGTTAAGTAGACTACCACTTATGTGGTAGTTCATGGGTACAGAGATTTTACCAAAGGGGATGACAATACACTTTTTGGCATTGAGCTTCAGGCCATGGCTTTGACACCAGGCATCTGTCTCAGTGAGGCCCTTTTGTAGTATGTCCACATCATTAGGAGTTTCGGTTATGGCTCCTAGTTTGCAGTCATCTGCAGACTTTGTTAGCCAAAGACCTTCTGTGTTAGCCTGTACTTCAGAGAAGTAGATACCAAACAGCAGAGGACCCAGGACTGAACCCTGTGGTACTCCACTTGTCACTGGTCTGAAGTCAAATTTGGAGTCTGCTACTTTCACAGTGTAGGTTTTGTCCATGAGTCAGTTGGCGACCCATCTTGTGACATAGGGATTTATACCTAGTTTAGTGAGCTTATTTATAATTCCTGAGTGGGGGATGGTGTCTAAAGCTTTGGCGAGATCTAGATAAGCTGTGTGAATGACCTTACCCTCATCTATAGCTTTAGTGACTGCTTCAAAGAAGTCAATCAGGTTTAGGAGACATGATCTGCCTTTTACAAACTCGAACTGGGTAGGGTCCAGAGTTTGGAGATTACCAATGTCTTTGTTTATGAGTTCCATGATGATACGTTCCATGACCTTGCAGACCATGCTCGTCAGGCTAATGTGGCGGTAGTTCCCTGGGTCCATCGTGGCTCCCCCTTTGTGGAGTGGGATAACCGTTGCAGTGTGCCATTCAGAGGGCACAAAGTCTGAGGTGAGGCTATGATTGAACATGGTACTTAGGTAGGGTGCCAGTTCATTCTGTAGTTCATGTAGAACGGAGCCTGGGATGTTGCCAGGTCCCATGGATGCTGTGTTCTTGGCTTTGGAGAGTGTGGTTTTTACCTGTGTAGCCATGATTACAGGAACTTTGCATTCTTCTGGTATAGAGATGGGCCCTTTAGGGGGTGAGAGGGGGGTAAAGTTAGGCTGACCAGGGAGTTTCTCCAATCATGGGATTTTACTCTTTTTTGCAACAGTTTCTTTCTTCTGTTGTCGAGTTTACCTATGGCAGGGGACCACCAGATTGGCTTCCTTTTTTTGGAGGATAACATCTTGGTTCTGTTAGGAATGCATGATCCATGCAGTCATGTAAGTGTATCTAATGACCCACAAGCATCAGGAGGAGGGTGGACAGTAGGCCTTCTCTGAGCAACTGTCCTGTGTGACACCTCACTCTGGTGAAAACTATGGGTAGAAACAAGCACTGGTAACTATACTACCCTGATCAACTGTGCCACCCTCAACCTGTTCTACAACAGTGGTCTCCATGTTGTGGGTATGCATAGGCATAGTGACTATGTCCAAAATATGGATATGGGATGTGGGAGCCACAACCTCAGTGTCAGACTGACTCTCTGCACCCCTGGACTGTGCCTTTTCATTGCCACTATCATTAACAGAGGCTACCAATTCTGTGACATCAGGTGGTTGGAGTTCCACAGTATCACTGTCAGGATCACTTATGATACATAATAAACACAACAAAGAGAGGAACAGAAAATAAAATTGATCAGAACCTTTTTCTTATACAAAATATATGTTGAACTATATACAAAAGGTGTGTTAACCGATAATAGATGCTAAAGGTACACAAATGTACTCTTCTTTAGACCTGAATCTGTCTTATATATACCAATAACAATGACCAAATGCGTGCTTACCATGTGCAGATGGTCTTGCAAGCCTGCAGTTCCGAGGTCCCTGTATGTAACAAATGGAATGGAGATGAAAGTTGATAAATATCACAATGCAAATTAAACATGAAACAGAGATCAATGCCTTTTACATGAACAGAGTAAGAATAATCTCATACAAAGTCAAATGACTTTTCACATCCCCCAACACCTTCCTCTGTCTCTCTATTACTGTGTTGTCTGACTAGCGCTTATAGCTGGCTTTACATATATCAGACATGTAAGATATATGCACATAAAGATATAACAATGACTCTTGTATTTTGTATACCTGGAAGTTCTGCTTGAGACATTCTGAGTCTATCATCCACATTAGCACCAACAGCAAGAATTCTGTGTGAATCCTCTTGCAAGC
Organism: Protopterus annectens; assembly: GCF_019279795.1. Taxonomy (NCBI): domain Eukaryota; kingdom Metazoa; phylum Chordata; order Ceratodontiformes; family Protopteridae; genus Protopterus; species Protopterus annectens. The sequence continues at coordinate 1,048,857,650 of NC_056733.1, forward strand.
TATCTGGATATCTGATAGTGGACAGGAAGTGCTCTGTTTCAGTAGTGGTTCAGTAGCAGGACCACCTCCTGTAGCCACCTGTTCCTGCGCAACTGCAGCCACACTACAGCAGACAGAAGTTTTCATATCAGTTGCCCTATACTGTATCTGGGAGTAACTTTGATGTCAACGACCACTTGCTGCCACATCCTTTCTCAGGTAGATTGGTCACGTCTACCTCTCCCTAAGATAAAAGCTCCATGATGACTTAAGGCCTGGATAATGACCTAATTTTCTGCATCAGTGAATGATGGCTTGTGGGGTACAGATTTTGTCTTGGGTGTCATAACCATGTATGAGTTAAAACAGAAAACAGACCAAAAAATAAGACTGTGAACTCAATTATGTGTTAAGGTTTGCATCCATCGTGCACACAATTTAAAAGGTAAAGTTCCCTATGACTACACACGTCAGGACAGCCCCCCCTCCACCCCCCAGAATTAACAAAATAACAAGAATATCTAACAGTTCTGTAATGCAGAGAACAGTTTTTTGAAAGTGTGAAATACATCACAGCATTAACAATAATAATTCACAATGTGCAAGTAGAAATATAGAACGATATTTTAGTGCCATCTGTACTGCCGTGGAGAGTAGATAGGTAGATATCACAATCTTAAAATATTTGTTTGTGCTAACATATGTAAAAATACATGACCTTGCTGTGAAGTTATACAACACTCATCTGTAATAACTGTGCTAACAGCAATAAAATACAACCTATAACCCTAAGGAGGTGGGAGGCTGGCATAATGGTTCAGGTGTTTACCTTACAGACACAAGCTGCAGGGTTTGATTTTCACAGGGGTAATTGGCTAGGCTTAAAATGGCTCACAAGGGCAGTTAGTCTAGTACTAATCTATGAACCTATGAACAAAATACAGCTCAGGTAACATTCTGTAGCAAACTTTTTTGTAAGGCAGACATAACTGATATACCTGAGTAATGCCATTATAGAATAAGAAACAAGCACATCAATAATACAAACTCTAGATGCCACGCAATTTGGCTTTGTGAAAGGGAGATCATGCCTGCTCAACCTGGTTGACTTCTTTGAGTTAGTCACCAGAGCTGTAGATGAGGGCGAGGCAGTTCATACAGCCTACCTCGATCTGGCCTTTGATATACCATTCCTCACTCAGGAATTATTGATAAACTCACCAAACTAGACATCAACCCCTATATCATTATTTGGGTTGCAAATTGGCTTACAGATTGAATGCACAGTGTGAAAGTAGCAGACTCCAAGTCAGACTGTCGACCAGTCACAAGTGGAGTCCCACAGGGATCGGTCCTGGGTCCTCTCCTGTTTGGCATCTACTTCTCAGAAGTCCAGCCCAACACAGAAGGACTCTGGCTGACCAAGTTCACAGACGACTGCAAGCTGGGAGCCATTATTAACTCCCCAAGTGATGCAGACATCCTACAGAAAGGCCTCACTGAGACCAATGACTGGTGTCAAAGCCATGGCCTTAAGCTTAATGCCAAAGAATGCGTCGTCATCCCCTGTCGTATTCTTTTACCTTAGAAAGAAGACGCGGGACAACTGTGTGCAGTTGGTACCAACTCCAAACTTTATTGACCGGCCAACATACATTACAATACACCAACTTCCTGTCTCACAGCCCTTGCGTCATGCACTTTCCCCTGCCCCCAAAGAGCACTAGCTAAGGCAGAGATCGCCTCTGAGTAGGCGATATGCGATGGAGTAAAGCTGGAGTTTTTTGAGAAGGTCTGCATAGGGCATCTGTTTGAGGCCAGTAATCCTGTTTGTGAGGTATTTCTGTGGCCTTTCCAGTTGTTGTAGATGAATTGTGAGGTACATACCAAAAGGGGCGTTGTACTCTATAATGGGTCTAATGACTGATGAGTAGAGGGGAACAATGACTTCTTTTTTTCTGGTTGAGAAACCTTTTGTGATGAGGTGAGCCACGTAGAAGGATTTCCTGACCACTGTGGCAATGTGATTATCAAAGGAGAGACTACTGTCCACCTGTGTCCCAAAGTCTCTTATCACACTTTCGGCGTTAAGTAGACTACCACTTATGTGGTAGTTCATGGGTACAGAGATTTTACCAAAGGGGATGACAATACACTTTTTGGCATTGAGCTTCAGGCCATGGCTTTGACACCAGGCATCTGTCTCAGTGAGGCCCTTTTGTAGTATGTCCACATTGTTAGGAGTTTCGATTATGGCTCCTAGTTTGCAGTCATCTGCAGACTTTGTTAGCCAAAGACCTTCTGTGTTAGCCTGTACTTCAGAGAAGTAGATACCAAACAGGAGAGGACCCAGGACTGAACCCTGTGGTACTCCACTTGTCACTGGTCTGAAGTCGAATTTGGAGTCTGCTACTTTCACAGTATAGGTTTTGTCCATGAGTCAGTTGGCGACCCATCTTGTGACATAGGGATTTATACCTAGTTTAGTGAGCTTATTTATAATTCCTGAGTGGGGGATGGTGTCTAAAACTTTGGCGAGATCTAGATAAGCTGTGTGAATGACCTTACCCTCATCTATAGCTTTGGTGACTGCTTCAAAGAAGTCAATCAGGTTTAGGAGACATGATCTGCCTTTTACAAACTCGAACTGGGTAGGGTACAGAGTTTGGAGATTACCAATGTCTTTGTTTATGAGTTCCATGATGATATGTTCCATGACCTTGCAGACCATGCTCGTCAGGCTAATGTGGCGGTAGTTCCCTGGGTCCATCGTGGCTCCCCCTTTGTGGAGTGGGATAACCGTTGCAGTGCGCCATTCAGAGGGCACAAAGTCTGAGGTGAGGCTATGATTGAACATGGTACTTAGGTAGGGTGCCAGTTCATTCTGTAGTTCATGTAGAACGCAGCCTGGGATGTTGCCAGGTCCCATGGATGCTGTGTTCTTGGCTTTGGAGAGTGTGGTTTTTACCTGTGTAGCCATGATTACAGGAACTTTGCATTCTTCTGGTATAGAGATGGGCCCTTTAGGGGGTGAGAGGGGGGTAAAGTTAGGCTGACCAGGGAGTTCCTCCAATCATGGGATTTTACTCTTTTTTGCAACAGTTTCTTTCTTCTGTTGTCGAGTTTACCTATGGCAGGGGACCACCAGATTGGCTTCCTTTTTTTTGGAGGATAACATCTTGGTTCTGTTAGGAATGCATGATCCATGCAGTCATGTAAGTGTATCTAATGACCCACAAGTATCAGGAGGAGGGTCGACAGTAGGCCTTCTCTGAGCAACTGTCCTGTGTGACAACTCACTCTGGTGAAAACTATGGGTAGAAACAAGCACTGGTAACTATACTACCCTGATCAACTGTGCCACCCTCAACCTGTTCTACAACAGTGGTCTCCATGTTGTGGGTATGCATAGGCATAGTGACTATGTCCAAAATATGGATATGGGATGTGGAAGCCACAACCTCAGTGTCAGACTGACTCTCTGCACCCCTGGACTGTGCCTTTTCATTGCCACTATCATTAACAGAGGCTACCAATTCTGTGACATCAGGTGGTTGGAGTTCCACAGTATCACTGTCAGGATCACTTATGATACATAATAAACACAACAAAGAGAGGAACAGAAAATAAAATTGATCAGAACCTTTTTCTTATACAAAATATATGTTGAACTATATACAAAAGGTGTGTTAACCGATAATAGATGCTAAAGGTACACAAATGTACTCTTCTTTAGACCTGAATCTTTCTTATATATTCCAATAACAATGACCAAATGCGTGCTTACCATGTGCAGATGGTCTTGCAGCCTGCAGTTCCGAGGTCCCTGTATGTAACAAATGGAATGGAGATGAAAGTTGATAAATATCACAATGCAAATTAAACAAGAAACAGAGATCAATGCCTTTTACATGAGCAGAGTAAGAATAATCTCATACAAAGTCAAATGACTTTTCACATCCCCCAACACCTTCCTCTGTCTCTCTATTACTGTGTTGTCTGACTAGCGGTTATAGCTGGCTTTACATATATCAGACATGTAAGATATATGCACATAAAGATATAACAATGACTCTTGTATTTTGTATACCTGGAAGTTCTGCTTGAGACATTCTGAGTCTTTCATCCACATTAGCACCAACAGCAAGAATTCTGTGTGAATCCTCTTGCAAGCTATCTGGATATCTGATAGTGGACAGGAAGTGCTCTATTTCAGTAGTGGTTCAGTAGCAGGACCAGCTCCTGTAGCCACCTGTTCCTGCGCAACTGCAGCCACACTACAGCAGACAGAAGTTTTCATATCAGTTGCCCTATACTGTATCTGGGAGCAACTTTGATGTCAACGACCACTTGCTGCCATATCCTTTCTCAGGTAGATTGGTCACGTCTACCTCTCCCTAAGATAAAAGCTCCATGATGACTTAAGGCCTGGATAATGACCTCATTTTCTGCATCAGTGAATGGTGGCTTGTGGAGTACAGATTTTGTCTTGGGTGTCATAACCATGTATGAGTTAAAACAGAAAACAGACCAAAAAATAAGACTGTGAACTCAGTTATGTGTTAAGGTTTGCATCCATCATGCACACAATTTAAAAGGTAATGTTCCCTATGACTACACACGTCAGGACAGCCCCCCCCTCCACCCCCCAAAATTAACAAAATAACAAGAATATCTAAGTTCTGTAATGCAGAGAACAGTTTTTTGAAAGTGTGAAATACATCACAGCATTAACAATAATAATTCACAATGTGCAAGTAGAAATATAGAACAATATTTTAGTGCCATCTGTACTGCCGTGGAGAGTAGATAGGTAGATATCGCAATCTTAAAATATTTGTTTATGCTAACATATGTAAAAATACATGACCTTGCTATGAAGTTATACAACACTCATCTGTAATAACTGTGCTAACAGCAATAAAATACAACCTATAACCCTAAGGAGGTGGGAGGCTGGCATAATGGTTCAGGTGTTTACCTTACAGACACAAGCTGCAGGGTTTGATTTTCACAGGGGTAATTGGCTAGGCTTAAAATGGCTCACAAGGGCAGTTAGTCTAGTACTAATCTATGAACCTATGAACAAAATACAGCTCAGGTAACATTCTGTAGCAAACTATTTTGTAAGGCAGACATAACTGATATACTTGAGTAATGCCATAATAGAATAAGAAACAAGCAGGACAATAATACAATCTCTAGATCCCACGCAATTTGGCTTTGTGAAAGGGAGATCATGCCTGCTCAGCCTGGTTGACTTCTTTGAGTTAGTCACCAGAGCTGTGGATGAGGGCGAGGCAGGTCATACAGCCTACCTCGATCTGGCCTTTGATATACCATTCCTCACTCAGGAATTATTGATAAACTCACCAAACTAGACATCAACCCCTATATCATTAGTTGGGTTGCAAATTGGCTCATAGATTGAATGCACAGTGTGAAAGTAGCAGACTCCGTCAGACTGTCGACCAGTCACAAGTGGAGTCCCACAGGGATCGGTCCTGGGTCCTCTCCTGTTTGGCATCTACTTCTCAGAAGTCCAGGCCAACACGGAAGGACTCTGGCTGACCAAGTTCACAGATGACTGCAAGCTGGGAGCCATTTTTAACTCCCCAAGTGATGCAGACATCCTACAGAAAGACCTCACTGAGACCAATGACTGGTGTCAAAACTATGGACTTAAGCTTAATGCCAAAGAATGCATCATCACCCCCTTTGGGAAAAACTCAGTTCTTACTAATTACCACATTGATGGGAGCCCACTGAACACTGAAGGCATTATAAAACATCTGGAGACACTGGTTGATAGCAACTTCTCCCTCAACCACCACATTGCCACTGTGGTCAGAAAGTCCTTCTGTGTGGCACATCTCATTACCAAGGGTTTTGCATCCAGGAAGAAAGAGGTCATCATATCTCTCTACTCTTCCCTCATTAGACCAATCATAGAGTATAATGCCCTATATGGCATGTACCTGACTAAACACCTGCAACAGCTGGAGAGGCCACAAACATATCTTACAAAGAGGATCCTAGGCCTTAAGCACATGTCCTACATGGACAGACTCAAAAACTCCAACTATTCTCTGTCTCATATCATCTACTAAGAGACGATCTCTGCTCGACTTACAAAGCCATATTTAACCCACCTCTGTTAGAAATGCTACAACTAAATGTCTTTGTTTATAATTCTGCACCATTCAGGTTTATTACTACTTATGCTAGGAATTCTGATCAGTTAATACAGAGTGTGAACAGGCATTGGAACATATTACAATGTGACCATGAAGTAGAAAGTATTATACCTGACAAATGTTTATTTTCATTTCGTAAAGGGAAAAACCTTGGTTCTTGTTTCAACCATTACAAACATGGCTCTATGGATCGGCAACCACAAGTTTTGCAGACCACACTGACAGGTGAACCATTGATAGGTTGTTTTCCATTTGGCCACTGTACCAACTATGACAGGGTAAACAAATCCAAGCAATTTTCTAGCAGAAATTGCTCATTGGTCTATGATCTTAACTTTTTTGCAAACTGTAGTAGTGACTGGGTGGTATATTTGGCTACATGTCAGTGCGGTTCATTTTATGTTGGTCAAACATCTAGACCATTGAGAATCAGAATATCAGAACACATTAGTAATATCAAAAACAAAAGGGCTAATAATGCATTATACAAACACCATTTGGTTCACCAATCTGCCAAGTTTTCTTTTATGATTATTGATATTATCAAAGGTAACAGATCCAATAAGACAGGGTGGCACTCTATTTTAAATACTAAAGAGAAAAAATGGATTGTGAAACTGGGTGGATTATTCCCACCTGGTTTGAATGATCATTTTTGACATAACCAATGTGATTGTAGATGGGTTTATTTAAGGCTCAACAATTATTTTTTTCTGTTTTTACACTGATGAAGGCTGTGATTTGATCCGGCCGAAACCGGTCTGTAATTTTTGTTGTTTCTTATGGTTTTTTAACCAATAAAGGTTTTCAGGTCACTGTATGCTGGCTCTTTCGTGTTTTGTTCAATTGGTTCCATTTGAGCCATGCATTTCCGACCGTGCAGGAGTTCCCTTTTGATGTTACAACTAAGGAAATCCCAATCCCTCCACACCACATGCTCCAGAGACATCAACCTCATTACTACAATCAATAGAACATGCTGGAGGGGCAAGTTCATAACCCAGAGACTGCCCATGCTCTGGAATAGACTTCCCATACATATCAAGCAGAGTATCTCACTGGCCATCTTCAAGAGAAATCTTGATGAGTTGATGGGAAATAGAAAGTTCACCCCAGGGATCACTTCAGTGGCTCTACTTGATAGAGGCACTGGGAACTAACGTTGGGAAGCACAATACCAGTGCACTTCTATGGGATAGACTTGTAAAGGCTCTAGGGCCATTAGCCTAGTACACACCTATGAATGAATCCTTAATCTTTTTTTAGCTTTTCCTGGTTAGGGGTTGCTACAGCAGATCACCTGCCTGCTCATGATTGGCAGTGGAGTTTTACAGTGTTGAGTTGCCAGCCTGGTGCCCAACCTTCCACAAAAGGCACACACATGCACGCACTCACACCTTGGGCCAATTTAGAGTGTCCAATCCACCTACAGCATGTCTTTAGGATGTGGGAGGAAACCAGAGCTAACCCATGCGACAACAGGGAGGATATGCAAACTCCACACAGAAGGCACCCCAGCTGAGGATTGAACCGGAGAACCTCTTGCTGTGAGGCAGCAATGCTAACCACTGCACCACTGTGGCCGCCCTGCAATTCATCCTTAATGCTAAACCAAAAGCATTATGTAAGATATAGCAACATACCTTGATAAGAAAGCAGTGTAGAAAGTAGATATTTCTCCAAATGTTGGGTGCATTTAGCATTATTGAGCTATCTCGATCCAAACTATTTCCCCACTACTAGTGCATTAGCTGCATGATATGTATAGTTACCCCTTTGGGAAAAAACATGTACCCATGAATTACCATGTAGGTGGCAGTACACTAAACACCGAAAGTGTGATAAGAGACTTGGGGACCAGGTGGACAGTGGTCTTACCTTCAATAACCACATCGCCACAACAGTCAGGAAATCCTTCTATGTGGTACACCTCATCACTAAGGGCTTTTCCTCCAGAAAAAAGGAGGTCATTGTCCCATTGTACTCATCTCTCATTAGATCCATTATAGAATACAATGCCCCATTTGGTTTGTAACTCTCAAGACATGTGCAACAACTGGAAAGACCGCAGAAATACCTCACTAAAAGAATCACAGGCCTAAAGCAGATGCCCTATGCTGACCATCTAAGAAAACTCCAGTTATACTCTGTCACATATCGTCTACTCAAAGGCAACCTATGCTTAACATACAAGGCTATGTCAAACCCAAAGCTGATGGACATGCTACACTTAAAGAAATCCCAATCCCTCAGAGCTACATGCTCCAGGGATCTAAACCTTGTCATCACAATGAAGAAAACATGCTGGAGGGATAGGTTCCTGACCCAGAGACTCCCCGACTCTGGAATAGACTGCCCATACATGTCAAGCAGAGCTCCTCTTTGGCCCTCTTCAAAAGGAACCTTGATGATTGGATGGGAGATAGAAAATACACCCCGGGGATCACGTCAGTTGCCCTGCTAATCTGGGGTCCAGGGAAGTAAATATTGTGGGAAGAAATAGCCAGGGAATTGGTATGGCTAGGCTTGTATAGGCCCTAATGCCGATAGCCTAGTACCAACCTATGAACCTATGATTGCCTTTATATAGTGCAGAATCAGTCTTTTTAATTTCTCCAAATCTTTTGGGTTTCTATTACCATGATGGGAATGGACCCCATTCCTATGATTAAAGTTCATGAAATTAGTATTGTTTCAATCTTTGATGTCAGCCAAAAGTGCACTTCACAGCACCCACAATGTGCCCAGTAATGACTTCCTCTGCAATTCATATGAGGTTATATGGATTGGTAACATATCTAAATATGATTGTAGAAAAGAGCTGTTGCTCATACTACTATTGGAAGTGTTTGGGTATCTTTCTTCCATATTGCTCTCGCTTCTGCCTGCAGATCCTGACATTGTACAGCACAGTGGTAGAGTGATAGCATAGTTGCCTCACAGTAAGAGGTTCTCTGGTTTGATTCTTGGCTGGAGTGCCTTTTGTGCAGAGTCTGCATGTCCTCCATGCATTCATGTGCATTTTCGCCGGGTACTCTGGTTTCCTCCCACGTTATAAAAACATGCGTCTGGAGCATTTCTCCCCAGGCCTCCACTGAAAATTGTCTTTGTTCCAATTCAGACTTTCCTGGTAAGCAAATGTTAAATAAAATATTTTATGACTTTGTGTCTCTCTGTATGTAACACACTGTAGTCACTGGTTGTGGTGATTTCAATGATCAATGCTACTTTGCCATCTTTTCATGGACCACTATATCTAGTTTTGTAGCATCTATCTTTTGAACTGTTGGTAATGGGTGATCCCATGTGAAGTAAACCATCATTTGCTATGATGCTTTGTGCCTGATGTTTCCAGTGTTTTTCAGCCACTTCAGTACCACAATGTTTGCACAATCCCCAGTGCAACAGTCTTGCCACATTATTATGCCTTTCAGTATATAGTCCTTTTGCATTAGTATGTCACAACCAGCAACTAGCTGTGTGACTATTTCCAGTTCGGTTTTACAAAACCTACATTTGTCTGTTTCTCCCATATGTTCAATGGATTTTGTAAACCAGCATGAATGTAGCCCACTATCTTGGGCTGTCAGTATTAACCCTTCATCTCTTAGTTCAAATTCACCTCTCCTTAACCATTCCTGTGTTTGTTCCTAATCAACATGAGGTTCTTCCAGAAGCATTCTATACTTGCAACTATATTTATGCATTTTCCACATTTCTTGCCTTCTCATCTGTTCCTTCACCCTATATTCCTTCTTTTTTTATGGCACATTCAGTTGCTGCCTATTTTTATCTACTTCTGGTTTCATTTCCATTCCTGCTTGATGCTGATATGCTTCTGCTAGATTAAGCAGAGATGTCATCTTAGATGTATTCTCCTCATGTTTCAAAACTTTCACCACATATGGGTCTTGTGAGGTCAACAGATATGTGTGGAGTCCCACGACTGCAGATCTGCAGTCAATCACTCAGAAACTGTAAGTTAGGACAGGAAGAGCAAATTGGTTTATAGCTCATATTTTGTTCCTAGATATCAAAGCTGTTTTCAGGATTAATTTAAGTCTTCTAAAGTATTCCTTACTAAGCTTTATTCGCATTTGTTCGTGTTTTATTGTTGATCCTTCATCAACTCCCAAATATTTATACACTCCCTCTTGCTCAAGTTCTTTTATATCACATTCTTGTCCCAAATCGATATTTTCCTGGTGATGCAGTTTTCCTGCTTTAAAGGTTGCTTTTGCACATTTATCAAGATGAAATGACATTCTAATATCATCTGAAAATGTTTTGACAACCAGCAGTTGTGCTTTCAGTTCCTCTTCTGATGAGCTATACACTTTTAAATTTTTGACAAATAGAAGATGAGAAGTGTTTACACTTTGTTGTTTTTTAGGAGCTAAATTATAGCCATGGTGTAAGCTGATGAGTAAACAGCTTAACGGATTAAGGGCAAGGCAGAATAGCAGCGGTGACAGAGAGTCATCCTGGGATATCCCCCTTTAAAGTTTTATCCCTGGGATAATAATTTGTCCTTTATCATGGCTTAATTGCAAAGTGGTCTCCCACTGTTTCATGGTCACTGTAATGTAGTTGATCAGTGTAGGATATATCTTATACATTTTTAAGCACTCTTTTATCCATGAATGTGGGATACTATCAAATGCTTTTTTGTAGTCAATCCATGCCATACTTAGATTCTTCCCATTTTTACAGTTCTCCACTATGCCTTTATTTAACAACAAATGATCCTTTGTTCCATATCTGGATTCCTTTGCCTGTATTTCTCTTCAAATATTTTTGGTGCTGCTCTTTTTGTATTGGTTAGCTTTGCTTTCTTCTTTGCATAAATATTACACCATATTAAATCTCTTTTCCTTTCCCATGTCCATATTTTTTCTTCAGCTGTCTCCTGATCTTCCTGCTTCTCCTTACTTTGGGCACTCACCCCATAATGCTGTGATGTAACCTGTGTTAGACCTTCTACACCAAATCCTTTACTTTGTAGACACTCCATAACTTCAACTTCTATTTTTTTAACTTCTACTTTACTAATGTTCTTTTTTATGTTTCCTCTTTATGATATTATTTTTTATTGTGAAACGTTCCGTATCTGGATACCTTTGCCTGTATTTCTCTTCAAATATCTTTGAGGCTGCCTTCTTTATATTGATTAATTTGGCTTTCTCCTTTGCATACATATTAAACAATATCAAATCTATCTTTCTTTCTCATGTCTATATTTCTTTTTATACTTTTCAAATACCTCTAGGTTTTGTTGTTTATATTTTTGCACTTCCTTAGATTCTTCTTTTTCCAAACAGATCAAAGTGTCTTGATCTGAAGACTGTTTTTCACAAATCTGTTGTATTCATGAACACAAATTTTCATAGGTTCATAGGTTCATAGGTAGATACTAGGCTATCTGCCCTAGGACATTTATAAGCCTAGCCAGAGTGTATTTGGCTTCCGCCTCCCTATTAGATTAGCCTACTGTGCCTCTGTAAAGTAGGTCACAGAAGGTACCCTTTTAAGATTAGTTTACTGTGCCACTGTCTAGCAGGGACACAGAAGAGATCCCAGGGGTGAATTTGCGATTTCCCATCCATGCGTCCAGATTTCGCTTGAAGAGGGTCAGCAAGGGGCTATGTCTAACTTGAATTGGGATTCTATTCCAGAGTGAGGGGAGCCTCTGGGAAATGAATCTGTCCCTCCAGCATGTCCTATTTATTTTAGTGCTGAGGTTTAGGTCCCTGGAGTGTGTAGCTCTAAGGGACTTGGATTTTTTGAGGTGGCGCATGTCCATTAATTCTGGGTTTGACATGGCTTTGTATGTCAGGCATAGATCACCGCTGAGTAGGCGGTAAGCAACTGAGTAGAGCTGGAGTTTCTTCAGTTGAGCTGCATAGGACATCTGTTTGTAGCCCATGATCCGCTTGGTGAGGTACTTTTGGGGTTTCTCCAGTTGCTGCAGGTGTCGGGTAAGGTACATCCCAAAAGGGGCATTGTATTCAATTATGGGCCTGATGAGTGACGAGTAGAGGGGCACAATGACCTCTCTTGATCTAGATGCGAACCCTTTCGTGATAAGGTGGGCTACATAGAAGGTCTTTCTAACCACTTTGGCAATGTGATTATCAAAGGAGAGATTACTATCTACGTTGGTCCCCAAATCTCTAATTACTTCTTCCATACTTAATGGATTTCCACCTATGTGGTAATTTGTAGGCACCTTGTTTTTCCCAAAGGGGATGACTATGCACTTTTTAGCATTTAGCTTGAGGCCGTGGCTCTGGCACCAAGCATCCATCTCTGTGAGTCCCTTTTGGAGGATGCTTGTGTCAGCTGGAGATTTGATTATGGCTCCCAGTTTGCAGTCATCTGCCAACTTTGTCAGCCATAATCCCCCCGTGTTAGCCTGAACCTCAGAGAAGTATATACCGAACAAGAGAGGTCCCAGAACTGAGCCCTGTGGGATGCCACTTGTAACTGGTTTGGATTCGGACATGACACCTGCAATTCTGACCATGTGGGTTCTATCTATGAGCCAGTTTGCAACCCATCTTGTAATATAGGGGTTGATATTTAAGCTGGTAAGCTTATTTATGATGCCCGAGTGGGGTATTGTGTCGAAGGCATTTGCGGGGTCCAGGTAGGCTGTGTGGACTACCTTGCCCTCATCTATGGCTTTGGTAACTGTTTCAAAGAAATCAACTAGGTTTAAGAGGCAAGATCTGCCCTTAACAAAGCCGAATTGGGTAGGGTCCAGTGTCTGGAGGCTCCCAATGTCTTTGTTTATGAGTTCCATGATAATACACTCCATAGCTTTACAGACCAGACTAGTCAGGCTTATGGGGCGATAGTTCCCGGGGTCTGTTGTGGCACCACCTTTGTGGAGTGGGACCACTGCAGCTGTACGCCATTCTTTGGGTACATATCCTGTAGTAAGGCTAAGTTTGAACAGTGACTTAATGTGAGGGTTCAGTTCTTCTTGGAGCTCGTGTAAGACACAGCCTGGGACACCGTCTGGTCCCATAGATGCTGTGTTTTTTGCTTTGGAGAGGGCAGCTTTCACCTGTGCATCTGTGATGTCAGGGAGGTTACATTCAGTTGGGATAGGCATTTGCTCCTTTGGGGGGGGGAAGTGGGGCAGAAGTTTGTGCTGAATCTGTCTGCCAGGATGTTGGCTATGTCTGTAGGTTCAGTATATTTTGTACTGTTATGCAACAATTCAGAACATAGCTGGGAGTTTCCACCCATGTTCCTGACATAACTAAAGAAGGCCTTGTGATTATCTTTAGTGTCTAGGGCAATTTTTCTTTCGAAACTGGCCTTTGATGATTTTATGAGGGATCGAAGTTTCTTGCTAATACTGATCAGAGATGCCTTCCCTTTTTGGGATTTTGCTCTGTCATGTAGTAGCTTCCTCCTTCTGTTGTATAGCTTATTTATGGCTGGGGTCCACCAGACCGGTCTCCTCTTTTTGGAGGAGTGAGTCTTTGTTTTATTTGGGATAGCACGATCCATGCATTCCTGCAGGTGCTCATAGAATGCATTTGTAAAGGATTCTGCGGATTGGGCTGTATTATCCTCTGACCCGGGGGCTTTGAAGGATTCCACCTCAGTCTTGAGAAGTGCAAAGTTGGCTTTTGAGAAATTCTTTACAGTGATTTCCTTGGCTGGGGGTGGGGACGGGATATGGAAGCTTATGACGGGATATTTGAAGCTTATGACAGTTTTTCTTGTGGAAGTATTTTTATTTCCTCTAATTTCTCTCTTAATCATTTTGTATATCTTGTGTCTGGAAATTCTGGGCTTCTTGCATAATAGTAACAATGTGTAATGTCTTTCTTATTCTCAATAGTCCACTTTGTCATCTTTATGGCTCATCTTTGGCCTGTCAGTTTTTGTGATTTTTGTGGACTATTACTTCCTTCTACAATGGGGGGGGGGCATCCTCCCCCTGGGCCTGGCCTAGCTCCATTGTAGGAATGTTTCTGCATTTTAAGGATTCTACACTATCATCTTTTCCAGTCCTGGCACCAGTTTGCCTACCAAGATTGGGCACTTTTTTATCCCTGGTCTTGTGCTCCCAGCTCTCGTTTTAAATTTTTAACCTATTTCTGTCCATGACATATACTATATAAATACGGTCTGTATATCAGGTTCATCTTGGTTAGATTTTGTGAAAAACAAGGTCCACCTCATGAAGGTACTCACCAAGACTTGAGGATGAATTCAGGTTCAGCAATAATACTCTTCTTTACTTGCTAACTTATCATCTCTCCATTTGGACCCCTGTTTTGCTGACTTATCTCTCCATTCGGACCCTTACTTGTTGACTTATCATCTCACCATTCAGACCCCTACTTGCTGACTTGTCATCTCTCCATTCACATGTTTCAAAATGTGTCTTTTTTCCTTGCTATTTGGTATTATGCAGAATCAGCTCTGTGAGTACATAGATGAGGTGTTAGATCATTAGCATTCCTAAATACCACAATCTGCACTAAGTGCACGGAAGGGAAACATGGTGTAAGAAGATACATAATTTCATGCACACACCCAAGCACTAAAAGGATGAGCATTGAGGAGTGTTACCTGCTAATTGCTGGCAGGTGTCTATGATTAGTCTGCAAGCAGGAACTATCAGAGTTTCAGAGTCTCCCCTCTTTGATGTACACTTACTGAGGGTGTGTCAGAGAGAAGAGACTTACCAAAGAGTCTGAAAGTACATTGACTGAGTTAAGAGAACAACATTCCTAATTATTCAAATGCTGTTTTTATGACCACAGTTACTGCCGCATACCAAAAAATGTTGTGTATATTCAAGGGAGTGCATTAAGCATTGATACAGATCACATATACAATAAAAGTGAGAGAGCAGTTATCTTGGAAAAGCATAGAACAGGGAATGAGGCACAAGAACAAAAGAGAGGAATAGAGTGTTTGCGCTCTTTGTTTAGTATTATATGAGTACATGCGTATACCAACTGTTGGCAATATCTCAGTGATATAGACATTTACTGGCAAATGAGAAAGGACAACTTTCATAACTTGGTTCTGTTACACTTTCAATGTGTCTTGATACAATGTCACATTATCATCTTTCAGCTGTTCCCGTTAGGGTCAATGTCACAATTTGAGTAAATTAAATACTTTTCCCTTGCCTTGCAAATATATGTCTTTATTTCAGGCAAGTACAGGAAATAATCTTAAATGACTGTTATTAATGCCCTGGTTTGACAGTTCAGATCCTTTGCAGGTTTTTGTTGCAGCATGTTTCAAAATGTGTCTTTTTTCCTTGATCATTTGCATGTTGTTTGGTATTATGCTCCATTGACTTGCAGTAGTCAGAAGCAGTGAACAGCAGTCTACTGCCAAAGATAAAATCTGAGAGATTTAATTTGAAATACCATCAAGAATGCAGTTGAGATCGACACTGGTGCATTCTTCTCATTACTCTGGACAGAAGAAATTCAAGTCGTTGCACACCTATCTCTGTGGCATAATGTGTAAATGTATTGAGTTTAGAGAAACAATACAGGTGATGTAGGGTTCGATACCTGTTCACAGATCATATTACTGAGGGATGTCATATAGCAATAATACCCACGCTGGTGTGGTATTGCTAAGTTGCTTTATGGTTGGGTGTGGTGGGCGTAAGCCCCCCGCATCAAGCAAAACCGAATAGTAGCCTAGATTACCCACCTGCACCAAGTAGTACATTATTTAATATTTAAAGAAACTATTACTTTAAAAAATAAATTTACTATCCTAAATAAATGTTACTGCCCTCCTGCGCCTGTCTTGCTTCGCATGCGTCTTCTTACATCGCATGTTCCTGCGCGTAATATCAGCACATCAGAGCGCAGTACATAGGAGATGGCAAAAGAGAAAGGTTTAGAATCGTTGTTTATGAAGAGTTGTATAGTTATGAGAGTTTAACATAGTAAATAAATTTAAAATAAGCAACGGACATCTCGCCGCTAATATGTTAAACTCTCTCCCACATGTTAAATTCATTTAGCTCCAGATTCTCGCTAAAACTTGCTTTTTAAACTTGCTTCGCATATTTTAATGGGTTTAATATCGGGGAAATAAAGCGATAGAGATCTCGAGAAGATAATTTTTGCTGTTAGTTCTCGCCATTATCAAACCCATTTCGACTGTTCGGCCGAGTTAAAATTTGAAAAAGTACTAATGGAAAAAGTCCCGGCGAGGCTCATCTTTCGAAGTAATACAACTGACTTTTAACCATTTAGGTGGACAACCCTTATTTGCAACCAATCAGCACGCAATAATAAATATTGACCTGCATTTTGGTGTATGAAGGTGTTGAGGTGGGAAACTCAAGTAAAGTCAGTATTTTACTAAAAGTGACAGACAAATATGTCATTTGAAATAGTGTCAATATTAACTGTGTGTACTGTGTGAAAAATGAAAGCATTTCAGCTTTTACCTGCTCCCTTTCAATTCCCATGGCATTACCTAAACTCCTGATATTGAGACATACATTATAATAGTGATATGACAAGGAGATCTTCAAAGGCTGACTGTGTCAATGTAATTCACTAGTATCTCTGTTCAGTGCTAGATATACGCTGTGATTCATTTCATGTTTCTTCACATTCTTATCCAAAACAATTTTTGTGAATGCTTTTAATAAATGTTGCCATCTGCATTTACACACAACTTGGCAGTGTGAAATGAAATTTCATGGCCTAAGAAAAAAGTGAAAATTTTAGTTTAGGCTGCCCAGCTGGTTGCATAGCTGTCAGCACTCTGGATAGTAATCAGTAAAGAAAATACACCTGTCAGGTAGCTTTCTCTGTGGCACAAGGTGTAGGTGTGGTAGGCTTATTAAAAAAGGAAGCTGATGCATGGTTTGAATCCACTTAACTGCTAATTTTACAGAGGGTGGTACATATTTAATCACATTTTGTGATACCATTGTGTTGTTGTTTAAAAATCAGATTTTGTCACTCTTGCTAACAAAATGTGAGCTGCTGTCTGTCCACTTTCACATTAATTATCATTAATTACAAGTCTGATAATGTGCTGCACAAAGTACATTTCTGATGTTGCAATGAGATATAAAAAGGATGAGTGTATCACTTGAATGTACTTCTTCCTCTGGTTATTGCTATGCATGCCCATTGATTCCATACAATTTACGAACAGTTTTTTTTCTCTATCATATATTTTTTCTAATGTTTGTTTTCATTTGATCTTTGCTCAGCTTTATATAGCACAGATATAACTGGCATCTGTGCTTGACCTACAGCACCATGTATAGCAATGACTGTAAAGAATGCACCTAACAGGTGTCATGATCTACAGCACAAGGTGTAAATAATATGATCCCACTGGTTCGGTTTTTTGTAAATAATATGAGTTGACAGAAATAAGAATATATAAGAATTGCCCAATTACATTGACAGAAATAAGGCACATGATGCATTGCTCAAATCCTATTGAGAGATCACATTTCAAGTATTCTCAATATGATTTTTTTAATTTTTTTTAACAGCATGCAAGTGCAGTTCATCTCCTAAGGAAAAAAAGTGAAATATTTAGTTTAGGCTGCCTTCTGTAAGTGCAAACAATGGTGTGCTTTTGGCTGCATTCTGGACAATTCTAAGTGGAGAAATTCTACCTGTCACATATCTGTCTCTGTGGCACAAGGTATAAGTGCAGTGAATTTAGATAAAGAACACAAGTGATTAAGAGGACGAATCCAGCAAAAAGATAATTTTACAAAGTGTTTTAGAACCCCATTTCTCACACATTATGATTAGTACTGTAAAAATAAACACAGATTATATTGTTAATGTTTATTCCAAGCAATGTATCTCATTAGCATATATCATTAATGATTGTTATATAACATCATGCTAATATGTGTACAATGTCTTAAACATGACAGTGATAATATTTCATTTAAAGCACACCTACATGTGTATGATGGGCATAATACTTTTGTTATAATCATCATGAATCATCACATACTCTATATGTTTAGGACAGGTATGTCTTGCGAAGCAGGTATGTAACGTACCCCAACCTGTATTACACCTCTCATTCAGCTGCATCCATCTGAAATATAGTTACAAACAGAAATAATGCCTTTTACATAGGAATGCACTCCCAGGACTAATTACATCCACACATATGGCCTGTCTGAAGTGTATCTCAATTAATTCTGAAATTAATATATCTCTAATTTCCATGATTAAAAGTTACTTCTCCTGTGGCAATGTCAATAAGCTGACTTTCAACTTCTGCATACTTTATCCAATGGGTTTGATTCACAGCTAGTATAAGCCCCGACATCACAATATGTTACACTTCATCCTTTCCTTCCAAACTGCAAGGATTAAAAGTTGTGCCATTAAGCATGCCATTGTTGAACATAGGAACTTGTGTCAGTAGGTTGAGCATCACAAATGGCAAAGCTCAATGCCATGTTTCACACGTATATTGCTATATAATGTAAGTAGTGCCAATGTGTCAGCTAAGGAATCTATATGCTTTCAATTGCGCAAATGCAGTTGGCAAGGCTGTGCATCTTTGCGCATAGCCAGGTACATGTGAGATCTGAACTGGGTGCCAATTCAGACATAGCTTGGTAACTTGACATGGCTGATGATGGAGAAAATGGTGATAAACCAAGATTACAAAGGTGGGGTGTTGAGGAGTCCAGGATATTTGTGGCACTACTTGTGAAGCACTACAACCATAGGCTGCTTCAGTGGTATTATAGCGGGTCTCAGTACAATAAGGCTGAGGCTTGGAATAGCTTAGCCAAGGCTGTCTCCAGTGCAACTGGCATTCCTCACACTAGGGAACAATGTTTTCACCACTGTAGTGACTTTAAGAAGTGCAAACATGACCCCCTAAGCCTATGGTAAAGATGAATATAGGAATGCAAACAACCTTCAGTTGTGTAAGTATACTAACCCATAACCTGTCTATTATATGGCATTGATTATCTAACAGTCAACACATTTACTCGTTATGCTTTCATATATATTTCTTTACTTTTTGTATAGTTGCAGAGGAAATAGCTGCAAACTGTGAAGTGCACCAGGAGAGATTAACCCACCTGAGAAAGGCAATGAGTAAGTATGATTCAGGTCCGCAGCCAGGCCAATGGATTATTTTCAGTCTCTCAATCAAAAACATCTTGAGCAGGATAGCTCAACCTTAACACCAAGCACGCATGCCTTCCTCTATAACAATGGCCACTTGCATTAGGCAATGAGAACATCAGCTTGACTGTATGTGGGTTCAATACTGAGAAGTAGCAATTAGTTTTTATCACAAGATAGTATCTCTGACATATTAATAGCAAAAACATGTAAGGAACATTCCAAAAATGGCAATTGCAATTATTATATCTGAATACATATATCCTTTTCATCCTTGAGAAATAAAGGTTGCAGTTACTTATATCCTAGCAGTAAACTTTCTCTATTTTATGACACATTCATACCTTAACATCATATACATGGATGTGGCAAAGGGCTACTATACTATAGTATCATAATTGTTTATGCATTGCCCCCAATTTTTCCTGAATAAAAAAAGTAATGTGACATGCCATGGATCTAATTATCCTTTCTGGCCCACGCCTTATCTCTTTCATTTTTTTAATTTATTTTTGGGTTTTACAAATTATTATCATTTCCTTGATTACATACCTTTGCTGAAAACAAAATGACCAACAGCACAGAGAGGTAGACCAGCCACTATGGCTTGGCCCACCATGCCACCACAGATGGCAGTACAGGCAGTCAGTACATTGGGTTCACAGCCTGTCAATACAGACTCCACAACTCCTGCCCAGCCTGCTTGACCTGCATCAGATAGCTGTGGCCCGACTGCTAGTGCAGTGGTACTGTCTGGGAGAAGTCTCAGAAGAGGAGGTGGTGATTTTGTCACTCAACAGGAGTAGGACAGTGCGGATATCATGTAGGAGGGTCTCGGTGTAAGTACTGGCAGGGTTGTAAAGGTCCTGTATTGGACTGCTAAAGTGATGCTGCCACATCTGTCATTGACCCATGGAGCTGATACAGGAGAGAGTCATGACAGTTGTGAGGGTCAGGACTAGATTCTCACTGTTTTCAAGCTGGATGTGGGCATACATTTGATGTCTCCTATTTATCACCAATCATGGTATCCAGAAACATTTTGTCTCCATTACAATCCCTGCATGTCTTGTATGTCCTGCATGCCTGTACATGTTTCCTTAACCAACTGTACGTAGGTGACGCTCTCATTCCTAAGCACCTTCCACAACTTTTACATAGCTCTCCACTTAACTTATGTATCATCTTGGCACATTTGATTTGATTCAATTGACTATGCAGCATTAGTCTATTGTCACCCATCACTGCTGAGGTGATACTCCAAAGTCATGAAATTGTGCAATTATGAACTTATGTTGTGAAGAAGTGGGTAGGTATGGTGCCTCCCACCACCATCCAGCAAATTGCTGTATTTGTTCCCCTATATCCTACTCTCTGCTTGCCAACCCTATTTTCACCACTGTTCTAAACACCCCATTTTTCAAACATTTAATCTGGTCAAAAAGTAGATTCACATGCAACACACATAGCCAGAAATGGCCCATGGAAAATGTTTCACTTTATTTCCTCAGAAGAGGTTGGCAACGCTAACTAAATGTGAATGCTGTTTAATTTCTTATTAGAAAAGCTGAACATTTAAATTTAATCTGCAGTGGTCTGGTTAGTTTGATGCAAATGTGCTTAAATCTACTCTGCTGTGGGTATACAGAAAACAGGCAAGCTAAAGGAAGTACTGTGAAACATTTAATATAACAGTTCTTAGGCTGCTGCATGTAGTAAACTAGGAGTGCATATGTGGTGTGTTGAGATAATTACCGTTTGTAGCCTGATGCTTATGCTTAGTTTCATGGGTTGAATTACAGATGTAAGTCAGTTTATTAATTCATAACATTCCGTATTACTATTATATATTTAATTGCAAATGTCTGTATTTCTCTCCATTCGAATAGTGCAGCAAGACATCATTTGCAAAAACATTGCAGCATCAACTTGAAACGTTATTAAGCCAACGTTAACCTGGTTATGACTTCATGTTTGTTGCACTATCCTACACCTTATTTGTCCCTATTGAAGCACTTCTTTATAGAGAGCATGGCAGATTAATGATGATTTAATAAGTGAGAATAACACAACATGTTCCTACATGTTCCTTCATGCCCCACAAAACATATTGTTGCTAGTCCTCTCTGCATCTGCCTCTGTCTCTCTCTGTTTACTCCTTCTGCTTCAAAAAGTTGTCACTATGCTTCATTTGTGTTACTTAAATATTGTGAAGTAGTGATACTTTTGTGGATTGATGAAATAATGCTCACATGTATAGATTTTTGACTACTTTCCAGGGTTCTAATCCAGCCATTAGCTAATTGTACTGTTTTTTATGTGTACCTGTTGGCTCCTTATTGTTGTGAGCTTCCATTATCCTTCTGTCATAAGCTACTTTGTTGCTGTATCCATCTCACTGTGTGGATGCATCTTCTCCCTTCTGTATTATTATTATTCCACTTCTACATCTGTGCAAACTCTGATGGTGGGCAACAAATCCAAAGAAGGCTAAATGGAAGTACACAGCTTATGATTGTATTGTCTTTTGCTGAATTACTCTGTTGTACAACCCGCTGCTGTGCTTAGCTTTGTTTATTCAGTTTAATGTATTTGTCAACAAGCTGAAGTGTTCAGTGTACAAACTGCATAGTTCAACAGGGTAATGTGGATGAATACATACATTCATGTTTGCTGATATCTGCTGTCAAATGCTAATTATCAGAACTATGACTTCCTGCTTGGTGTGCATAGAGAATACTGTGTATAAATGTTTTTCTTCGATGCTCTAAAGGTTCAAATCCAGATGGATGAAACAGTGTTTCAGAATGTTTTGTCTGACTCTTGTGTCTGTAAATGTTGGCTATACGTGTCCTTAAAGCATCACTATCCTGCTGCAATATTAATGTGCCCACTCCCTATTGTGAAGCCGATCTTTTACAGATCTTTGCTCGAAAGTCAGCACAGATCAACAATTCAAGGTATGGTTATGCATGTACTAAGATTGCCATCAGTGGCACAATTCAGATTGACAGTGTTATGCTGCTGGTAGAGAGTAAAATTAAAAAAAAAAGATAATCAAATAATTATTGTTTTTGGTTGCACAATGTTAGTATATCTGTATTGTTGTTTGACTTTTCGGGTTTTCCCGGTTAGAGGTCGCCACAGCAGAACTCCGGTCCGGTAATAGGTTCATAGGTTCATATGTTCATACTAGGCTATCTGCCCTAGGGCATTTATAAGCCTAGCCCAGAGTTTTGTGACTTTCGCCACCCCACCTTTTTGAAGTGGGGGAGGTGCATCTCAGGTCATCCCACACACCAGCATGCAATGACTGAGAGTATACCTTGTACCTGTAATGGTGACTTGTGGCTGCTTATTATTGCGGATTCTCTCAGCCGACACAGGCAGCTTACTGTGACCTTCTCCTTGCTCTCACTGTGGGGCGTCAGGCGTGTGTCTGACTATCGGCGGAGTCACCCAGACAAGAGCATTTGTGTTTGTGTGTGGGGCCTGTGACTGTTTGTTTTGCTGACTTTGTGGTCTATGGTTTTCTATGTGTTTCATGTGTGGTGGCGTTGTGGCAGTTGTTTGAATTTTTGCTTTTGTGGCCTGTTTTTGGTTGATTTTTTTGAGTCAGAGCCGAGGTATGTCTTATGTGTTTATGTGTATGATATATGGCTGTGATAGTGCTATGTGGACGGGGTTTTGTGGTGTGTGTGGTTACCTTCTCCTCCTGTCTCCTATGTTGATGATTGGCAGTGGATTTTTATGGTGCCGAGTTACAAGCCCGACGCCCAACCTTCAGTGAAGGCACGCCCATTCACGCATGTCTTTCGGATGCCACTCGACTGTGGGGAGGACATGTTTTTTTAACAGGTTATCTTGATTTCAGAGTGATGTTGACTCAATTAGTTCAGTCTGTTAATGTATGCCTGCTCTCGAGTGGTTACACTTGCAATTGTGTTACAATGTTGGTTGACCTATTCACACTTAATCCATCACTGTTATTCTGCACTGCACTGTCCTATATAGTGGGTGTCGGTTTGTTTTGTCAATGCACATTATGCAAGTATGAGACAAGACTAGTGTGCAATCATACCAGCATGAAGTAACAGGTAAAGTTAATTGATAATCCACTGGTTTATAACTGAGAATTTCTTTGGCACCCCAGACTGTGAAACAGGTGGGTTTACTTCAAACTACTGAAATACCAGAATACTGAGTCCCGTTTCATTGAGATGAAAATAAAACCTCACTTAATCCAACGGTTGCATCATTGAAAACAATGCCCGTGAAAGGAACTACTTGGCCACCATAGAGGTATTTGACCTTTTCCCTACTATAGTACAATCTTGGAGTTGGTATATTCAGTTAAGGGGTGAGGTGGATGAAGTTCCCCACTTTGGTGGGTTTCATTTACTTTGTTATGTGTAGTTTGTCCATGATGGCCAAGTTGTTCCTTTCCTGGGTGTCATTTTCAGTGATGTAACCATTCAATTAAGTGAAGTTTCACTGTTTTCATCTTGATGAAACAATATTCAATATTCTGGTATTTTGATATTTTGAAGTAGCCCCAAACAGGTACATGTCCCTCGCAGTAAAGCAATGTACATGAAGAACATTAGTTAGATCTTAGTACAGAAGTATATTATTACATGAGACAGTCACAGTGCCATTACATTGTCCCATGTGAACACATGCTTTTACCTGTCATGCACAGTAACATCTGTTCCAAACAATGGATTTTTAACAATTATAAATGTGTTTTCTCACCTCCTTAAATTAAAACTTTTCCTGTGGCTGTTGCAAATAATATTGCACTGTCTATGATGTGTAATTAGATAGGTAGGAGGTTTGATGCCCAACATAAGAAACTTGTGTGTGTGTGTGTGTGTGTGTGTGTGTGTGTGTGTGTGTGTGTGTGTGTGTGTGGTTTGTGTGTCTGTGCATGTGCGCGTGCAGCACATGGTGCTGTACCTTACTTCCCCTGATGAAACTACGTTTAACTTTGCACACGGCTTCCTAATCCCACTTTTTACAGAAACATCCTTTCTGCAACACAATGATGAAGCCATCTGGTCAAAAGTACAATCTGTCCACTTAATATTCAAACTTGTCCTGTAGCACTTGTGACTAATACTGTGCTGTCTATGCTGTGTACCTAAATAGAAAGGTGGTTCAAAGCTCAATGTAGGAAATGTCTGTGTGTGTGTGTGTGTGTGTGTGTGTGTGTGTGTGTGTGTGTGTGTGTGTGTGTGTGTGTGTGTGTGTGTGTGTAATACTTGATACTGTACCCACTTCCTGTAAGGATAATACATTTGCACACAGCTGCCTTATTCCAGTTTTTACAGAAGCGTCCTTCTCTGAGACACACTGATAAGGTCAAATGGTCAAAAGTACATTCTCCCCCTTTAATGGCCAGACTTTTCCTGTGGCACTTGCAACTAATACTGCACTTTCTAGATTGTGTAAATAGACAGGAGGTTCAGTGCTCAATGTTAGGAGCTTCTGGGTGTGTGAGATGGGACTATAGAGTTTGGTAACCATGTCCTTCAGATCAACTGTGCTAAACAGATTTCTACTCTGGAGAAACATTTTTAACTGCTAGATGATGCTAATGTTCCCATATTCCACCTTTCACAACCACATATTTTGTGCAACACATTGATGAGGTGATTCTTTTTAAAGTGCACTCTAACACTTTAAAAGCCAGACTTCTGCTATGCAACTTGTGTTTCTTACACTAGTCTTTAGAATGTGTAAATAGATAAATAGGAGGTTCGAATACAGCAGTGATTAAATTCTCTAAGTGTGTGAGTGTGTGTGTGTGTGTGTGTGTGTGTGTGTGTGTGTGTGTGTGTGTGTGTGTGTGTGTGTGTGTGTGTGTGTGTGTGTGTGCGCGCGCATGTGACTGTAGATTAAGTTAGGATTGTTTTACACACATTTGTAGTGGTCTCTTTTACAACCACAGAATGCTCTACAAGTCATTTTATGACACACATCTCCATGGCCATATACTGCTCATGTCTTTTCTTCATAGATGCTGTATGCATCACTTGTATTCCTGTGTGGTGCTGGATGCTGATACTGTGCTGTATGCCTCACTTGTATTCCTGTGTGGTGCTGGATGCTGATACTGTGCTGTATAGACTGTGTAACTGGATAAGTAGGTGGTTTGAGTTCATCCTTGCTTAAGTGGTGTGACTGTGATTACTGTCATATACTGCTAGCCACCTCATAATCACCTTTATATACACTTCCACTTATGAGATGCACTTACAGTGGTACAATGTTAACACTAGCAAATCCTGACATCTCCTGACAAAATAAATGTTTGGCCACAATAATTACATACTGCTACCATAACTGCAGTATCTCACAGCTATAGCATGAATTTGCCTGTGGTGTATGACTTTGAAGTTGTGCTTTCTACATTGTGTAATTACATATGTAGGATGTTTGATTCCATCTGTGAGTGTGACTTTCACTCCCATACCCTCTACACTACTCTTCAAATACATATATCAGCTGTAGCTCTACAGTGTTATTCTGCCCTTCGACCAGTTTTTATCATAAACATGCAGCTAATATTCAGTGGTGATGTCATCCATTTAACTGGGCACTGTCCCAGTTGTACCTCATCATGTTGGGTGTTGCTTGTTATTCAGGCAGATTGTGATCTTAGGTTGTTACTTCAAATGCAGCCATTACTGCTCAGACTAAGTTGTGCCAGTCTTATTGTGACTGTACATATCACTGACACTGTTGTCAAATTCATCTGCTGTGTATACGTATAGATGTTGATTTCTCTTATAACACCTATGATAATTTCTCACATAGCAATGCTTTTAATCAGAATATTGATGTCATGTGACTACATTTTCCTTAAATAACATATGTAGGAAGTGTTATCTTCTGGCATGATGGAATGAGACAACATTTTCTATGTTGTTGACTTAGCATAACAATTACAGGCAGAAACATCCCTTGCAATAACATGACATAATGCCTTCACTTCACATGCAGACATATCTCACAACTGTAGTGACAATTCTGTCATGGTGTATTCATCCTGTACTATATCATGTATTTTCTGTTGTCAAATGCTCATGTGTTCAACATCCACGATCAGTGCCTGTTAGCATTGTTGTGCCTTATACTGCAATGCATAAGTGGCATCCATCACAGTTACAATGTGTCCATTTACAATGGGAGAGGCCTCCACCATCCCTTTTATCTTATACTGTAATGCATGTGTGGCATCCACCACAGTTACAATGTGTTCATTTACAGTGGGAGGGACCTCCACCATCCCTTTTATCTTATACTGTAATGCTTGAGTGGCATCCACCACAGTTACAATGTGTCCATATACAGTAAGAGAGGCCTCCACCATCCCTTTTATCTTATAATGTAATGCATGAGTGGCATCCACCACAGTTACAATGTGTCCATTTACAGTGGGAGAGGCCTCCACCATCCCTTTTATCTTATACCGTAATGCATAAGTGACATCCACCACAGTTACAATGTGTCCATTTACAGTGGGAGAGGCCTCCACCATCCCTTTTATCTCAAAGAGATTGCTAAAAGGACATACATATAATGTAATAAGTTAGAATAGATGAAGTGCCACACTTCTGTCAAGACTTCTGCTGTGGCACTTGTGTTTCATCCACACATCATTAGTTGCTAGATTCACATAACTTGCTGTTTGATTCCTGAATGGGTAGCATTATATGAATGTACTGATGTTAAACAAACACCACTGTATCCAGTTATTTGTATCCATGTTTATGCTGGACAGTGATATATCATCACAGGTTGTGATTGCATGGCAGTGATATGTTTTTTCAGGGAATGCCATGCTGTCAGTGCTCCTGTTTCACATCAATTGAGTACTGGCTTGTATAGCATACCTACACAGATAGACTGTGGTTCAATTCTGGGACAGTGTGTGTACTACATAATGTAAACAGTTTCCTTGATAAATAAATTGTACTGGTCACTGTTGTATGGACAGTAACATGTAGTTTATTTTCAGCATTCTTACTAAATCGGATTGTTCATATTATATTTGTAACTCCTGTCATACTGCACACATTGATTTCAGATATTTGTTATAGCCTCTGTTGCTGTCTCCCATGACACATGCAGTCAATACAGAGTTCTGTAGAAAGCCTAGTATCCTAGGAAACAGTTTGAATCAGACACCATCAGTCTGTCAGACAACTGTGCTTAGACAGCAGTGACTTACATACAGACAATAGTTACGGCACAGTCAGTGGGACATATTTTTCAGACAACTGTCCTGCAAGGTAGGACAGCTATACCCCTTATGTTAGGAAAGTGCTGTAAGCCTTTCAAGAGTGTTCTTCATGACATAACTGATGTGTGCATTTCTGTGGCATCCAGGATCGGTATGCAGCTCTCTGATATCTGCACTGGTATGTGCTTGAAAATGGCATGATGCAAATGTTTAGTATGTCATGCATTGTTCACAGGCATTACCTGTTTCCAAAATAACTATGCTCTGTATTGCATGTCTTCATCCAGGCACTTCTTTATTACTGCAGTTGTTTTCTTCACACTATACAGGTTAATGGCACATGAGGGTTTCCATAAATGTGTCTTACTGTATGGCATGCATCAGACCATTTAGACCATCAGAAACTAAAGGTGGGCAGGTCTGGTAGCTTTGAAGAAGAGCCAAGCCAGAGCTGAGCCAAGGGTCTGGTTTGGCTGTTAGAGGCGACTAACAGCTGAGCTACAGCAGACAATCAGAGCAGTACCTCAATTAAAAATAAGGCTGGTCATCAAGAGTAATTGAGAGCTTAAAAAAAATACCTACAGTGCTAGCCAAACATACAATGAGCACAGCATGTTAAGTATACCACTCTGTATGCAGTAAAATAAGTGTTGCCTTGGCTAGTGGAAAAAAATAATTTTCTTTTCCCCCTTCTGGCCTACTAATGATTTAGTACACAATAGTTTCACCTCACTTTGCAAGAAATGATCAGACAGCCTCAAGGTAAAAACTAGCTACATTGCCAAAACAGAATAATAAAAGCCTTGCAAAATGGTGGATTTTGTTAGTTTTATGTATATTGCAGTTCCCTTAAGGCAGCCTACAGTAATAAAAATCTATAATGAAAGAGAGACAAGACTTGGATACTATTCTGCAAAAAATAAAAGCATTACCATGAGACAAAACTACTTAGAACTTCGTAACAAAGTCATAAAACAAATTAAACTTGACAAAACGAACTACTACAAAAAATGCAAGAAAAATATGTAAATAACCTCAAACACTCTGGGTGACAATAAATAGCATACTTCAGCCAGGTAAATCCAGAACGTGAACCCCTGTAACAGTAAATAACCATGAAAACATTCACACACAATTCAATAAGTTCTTCACCAAAGCCATTCAAACACTTGACAATACCCAAAACAATGCTTGTAACCCCATACCAACAACTATCTAAACCCAGCTCAACAAACTAAACAATTCATCCAAAGTTTCCCTGCAGCCTGTATCCACCAAAGTTATTGCTAAATGCCTTCACAAACTTAAACCAACCACTCTGGCTGCTGCTAACTTACCAGCAGATTTCCTTCAGATAGTTGCTGATGCTATAGCCTACCCTGTTGCTGTTCTCATCAATAGGTCTCTGTCAGAGTCTATGGTACCAACCTTATGGAAAGCATCACATATTATACCACTACATAAAGGAGGTAACTCCTTAGAATTCACTAACTACCGACCAATTGCTATTCTGACACCCTTATCAAAAATATTAGAAAGAGTTGTTCATATTCAACTAATGTAATACCTCCAAAATAGCAGCCTGCTATCTAAAGCACAGCATAGCTTCAGACCCTGCCACAGTACCACCACAGCACTACTATCTTGCACTAACACAGTGAACCACTTTAGAAACAAGGGCCTTTTCATATCTTCCATCTTCTTAGACCTTTCAAAAGCATTTGATATGGTTAACCACAACATGCTTCTCAAATCCCTATCGACCCTGAACATGACCCACTCTTCTATCTCATGGTTCAACAACTACTTAACAGGCCTCCAACAAGCTGTCCTATGGCAAAACAAATTGTCCCCTCTGCTACCATTATCCTTAAGTGTCCCTCAAGGCTCCATCCTTGGCCCACTGTTGCTGTCTCTGTTTACCAATGAGTTCTCTTCCTCCACACTCACTGCATCAGTAGTACAATATGCTGATGACACCACCCTTATATGTGCAGCTCCCACCTTAGCAGAACTACATACCCTAACTCAAAATACATTTTACCTTAGCTGAAACATGGTACACTAACACCAAACTTATTCTTAATCCCCAAAAAAACAAAATTTATTCTCTTCAGCACAAGTAAGTCCCCCCACAAACAACAATTTTTGTATAACTTCCAAAGATAACAGCCAAATCAATCCATCCACACACACTAAACTGCTAGGTGTAGAAATTGACAACAACCTGAAATTCAACATACACATAGCTCAAACCATCAAAAAAGTAAACAAAACGCTTGGGCTCCTCTACAGGAACAAACAGTTTATCACTAGACATACCAAAGCGACAATAGCTAGGACACATCTCTTATCCAGGTCTATATTATAAGATTGATGGTTGAAAACATAGAACAACATATGGTTGACACCATATGGTCGATGTCTTCAAATGTCGACCTTACAAAAAGACAAAAAAAAAAAAAGGAAAAAAGTACCCTAACGGGTGGGGGAGTACTCCCCCCACTCCCCGCTACTTAAATATACCAACTCCGAGACCGCACTATATTGCAGTAAATGGAAATCTCCCCTTATGGAGATTTCCGTTTACACACTCGAGATTCTGAGTGTTCACTATTCTCGTGTCGACAATGTCAGATTCAACATTGTTGGCTTTTGAGAATGTAATATAGACCCCCTCTTATTCATTCTCCTCTATGCCTCCCCTATCCTGACTAGCCTTCGCCAATCTGATTTAAATAAAATGGAATCTTGCTATAACAAGATTGCCAAGTTCGCTACAGAAGCCTCTTATAGGTCCCATTACTGTCTATCCCTTAAGCAGCTTAACTGGCTTGAGCTCCCTCAACTGCTGCTACTCAATCAATTATCAGTAGCACACAAGTTATACTACCTTCCTAGAAACCCCCCTATACACTAGGATCTAATTAAACCCTATACCACTGCTAGACCCCTAAGATCAACTAACCAGAACCTCCTAAATGTCAACAAATATAAGAATGAGGCTGGTAAATCTCTCTTTGGTTGCACTATTGCAAGAATCTGGAATAATCTACCTAGCAACATAACTTCTAATTTTTCTATTACACAATTTAAAAGGCTCCTGAAAGCCCACTATACTAACACCTGGCTCTGCTCCTGTGACTCCCCAGGTTAATACATATATATGCATTGTACTTAGTGTTTTGATATGTTATTTCAACTCCCTTGTAACACTGTCATGCAGATTATACCCAAATAATGTTACTACTGTAGATGTATATTGTATAGATCAATGACCATTTAGCTTGTATGTTTTATCCTGATAAATATATATGTACCTACTATCAAAGCATGTCTTGCCCCAAAATATACATTAGTTCTAAACAATGATTCATTTCCTATGAATCTATTCTGTTTGTATGACATTATTATTGTTACATTCTGTATTTTAAATGCTAGCTGGATTGTGTTTTATGTAAGTTATGAATTGCAGCTTTTTTCCATTGTGTCTATGTTAATTATGTTTGGAGCTTTTCTCCTCGGGCCTCCGCTGAAAATGGACCTGTGTCCAGTCGGATTATCCCGGTAAACAAATGTAAAAAAAAATAAATAAATAAATATTCTTAATAACTTAAGTGAAAAACACACACACTGTCCCAGTGCACTGTGCCCTTTCCGAAAAGGTACACCACCTCTGACTCTGACGTAGTTACAATAATAATAATAATAATAAAAATAACAACAGCAAACTTTGCTCTTTGAAAGATACTGCCCTCTAACAATCATATAAACCTTAACTACTCTTTATTATATGCCCCCAAAATGATAACCTCTTTTCTGTACAGTAATTTCTCCTGGCAGTGAGGAAAGGATGCAAAATGTAAGAACTACGCTAGTAGTTTTTATATTGTTATTTCAGCTTGTGGTTGGTAAACACATACACTGCCCCAACAAGTCATCATACTTTTATTTGCTAGCAGTGATTATATGATGACATTGTGCTGTCATATACAAGATGCTTCCACACCCCTTCCCAAAAAGGCAGCCTAGTTCTGTGCACATCGCTGATGCTTAATGGTAAGGAAACTGCAAGAAAAAAAGAAACAGCTACTACAATTGTATAGTAATTTCAACATGTTGCTCTTGAGCACATATACTCACCCCCAAACTTACACTAAGCACCTCTCAGAGATTCACAGCATAAAGCTAAAATCAAGGAAAACTGAAAGACTGAGACTTACCTCAATAAAAACAAAGATATACAAAATAATTCTGCCCATGCTTTCCTTAGAATTATTAATGCTTTCCATAGTCTTCTGATTTTTTTTTGCTCTTTCTGAAACAAGCTCCTCTCCCTCCATGGAAACATGCAAGCACTCTGGAGTAAAGGAAATGATACATCCCTCATCCTAAAAATGATCCGCAAATCTTTTTTATATAAGAATTGCCCAATTACATTGTCATACATTAGTTGTTTTCCATGAAAAATGTTTAAATCTTCATCCTTTTCAACACTGTGGCACCACCCTTTCTGGAATTCCTGCTAACTACACTGCTTAGATATGCAGACTGGACCTAATAGAAAGCACTCTCAACTTGCAGGTCTGGTCCAAATCAACAGTCAGCAGTTACTCAAAAATATAAAAAAAAAGCCTCTTGAGATTGTTGTCATCCTCTTTCTCCACTCTTTAATCTGCTGGATCACGAGCCTTGAGCTGTCTCTGGCTTAGCTATTGCTATCAAAAACTGTGACTGGTCCTCTGTTACGACACTTTCTTGTGTGTTGGTATTGTTGAATTATGTTACTGCTCCCTACAATTTCACGTGAGCATGCCCGGGATAACAATGTCTGAGATGTTTGCAAATTGCCAAAGGAAAACTTGAAATCATGAAATGTCACCTGATCTGTGTTGTCATTTGTCAGTTTATGTATATATATATATATATATATATATATATATATATATATATATATATATTGAGTGTTATCATGTTACCATTCAGTATTTGCATGACTATATAACACTTGCTTGCCTATGACATTTATAGGTGATACACCCCTCTCCTATGGCTGCCACTGAGATTTATTTGCAAAAACATGTCCACTTCTGATGTGCATGACATTATAGCTGTAAAGTCCATTTGTTCTTGTGTATACATGCTGAGGTGGAGGAGTCAGCAATGGTGTCATCTTGCAGCTATAAATTCAGTGTATGTATGTCTCATATGCAAAAACGACAGTCTCCACATTCATCCCATAATATATCTTCTGTACTTGTTAACTGTTATCACACTTCAGCATTTTATTGATATGTATATCACATTTTAACTCCTCTTTGTTACGATGCAGCTTTATATCACTATCGCATCCTTTGGTAGCTTGTCAATTTTTATGTAGGTGCATAGCTCAGGTATTGTCATTGCTATTAATTATCATTACATCATTACTGTGGATTTATGTAAGAAATGTTTCTTTGATATGTCAGTATATTTGCCTGCATTATATAAGTGCACTTTACTCATTTTATCTTCCCTATTAATTAATAATGCAGGACAAACCAATATTATTTCTGGACAATTCCCCCATTTCACTTTGCCTCCTTCAGAATTATTTCACTGTCCTTGTTCTAAATATTTCAGGGCTACAGCATGTGCTCATTTCTTAGGTTGGCCTATCGGCAACCTGTTTTGTTTACATTCTGTGTTCATGCTTGAAAGTACTTTTCCACGAGCTTGAACACTATTGCTGGTCACAAAAAGGTGCTTGCAAACGTGTAGGCATGATGAGCAGAATGCATATTTAATTAGCACTGCTACTTATCAGGCTAAAACGCTTAAATGGTGAAGGCTTAGTGCAAAGCCTACATGATTGTTAATGCATCACAGGGATTTACTTGTTTTTTTTTTATATAAACATTATGTACATGCCCAGTAATATTCTATGCTTTCACAGATAAAAATTGGTGATATTATTTTTTCCACACACACACATACTAAAACAACCCTTGATAAGCCAGTTCTATCACTGTCTTTGGGGTGTTAAAGCAAACCAGAGTACATTTATAAACCCACACAGAGACAGGAAAGGTATGCAGATTTCACACAGAAATATCACAGCCAAAATCTCAACCAGAGCTATGCACTTTAAGATGGTAATGCTACTCACTGCATCACTTTGCCAATGATCAGTTACCCTTACAACATCCTGTTCCAGCCAGAACACCAATGATTGTCACCTGTGTTGTGCAATTCTGATGCTTATGATGGAAATTAAATATACTACAATTCCCCCAGTACTATTGCACAAAGTTATACAGACACTCACAGACACACACACACACACACACACACACACACACACACACACACACACACACACACACACACACACACACACACACACAAGCATAAGCCATAGCAAGGCTAGTCTGACACTGACATCAGTGAATACAGTACATTGTGTACCAATACACCTGGCATGCCAGATCAGTGATAATTTAATAATGATAAAGCAACAACAAGGATAAGTCATCTGTATCCACAGATGCCCTCTGTGCCCATCAGTTACAGCCACTTTACTGACTGTATATGCCACAGATATGCAACTCTAAATAAACCAGTAAAAAAAAATAAACAGAAAGACAGATGTCATGCTGCAAAGTAGTTTAGCTCAATGCTGACAATGTAAATGTGTCATTAGGGTAACAAATCAAAATCTAACTACATTTAGGAAACAACTGAGATTAAAATACACTCAAAGAAATTGTACATATATAATGTTAATGGCAATGATAAATTGTACATATATAATGTTAATGGCAATGATAGATTGTACATATATAATGTTAATGGCAATGATAGATTGTACATATATAATGTTAATGGCAATGATAGATTGTACATATATAATGTTAATGGCAATGATAGATTGTACATATATAATGTTAATGGCAATGATAGATTGTACATATATAATGTTAATGGCAATGATAGATTGTACATATATAATGTTAATGGCAATGATAGATTGTACATATATAATGTTAATGGCAATGATAGATTGTACATATATAATGTTAATGGCAATGATAGATTGTACATATATAATGTTAATGGCAATGATAGATTGTACATATATAATGTTAATGGCAATGATAGATTGTACATATATAATGTTAATGGCAATGATAGATTGTACATATATAATGTTAATGGCAATGATAGATTGTACATATATAATGTTAATGGCAATGATAGATTGTACATATATAATGTTAATGGCAATGATAAATTGTACATATATAATGTTAATGGCAATGATAGATTGTACATATATAATGTTAATGGCAATGATAGATTGTACATATATAATGTTAATGGCAATGATAGATTGTACATATATAATGTTAATGGCAATGATAGATTGTACATATATAATGTTAATGGCAATGATAGATTGTACATATATAATGTTAATGGCAATGATAGATTGTACATATATAATGTTAATGGCAATGATAGATTGTACATATATAATGTTAATGGCAATGATAGATTGTACATATATAATGTTAATGGCAATGATAGATTGTACATATATAATGTTAATGGCAATGATAGATTGTACATATATAATGTTAATGGCAATGATAGATTGTACATATATAATGTTAATGGCAATGATAGATTGTACATATATAATGTTAATGGCAATGATAGATTGTACATATATAATGTTAATGGCAATGATAGATTGTACATATATAATGTTAATGGCAATGATAGATTGTACATATATAATGTTAATGGCAATGATAGATTGTACATATATAATGTTAATGGCAATGATAGATTGTACATATATAATGTTAATGGCAATGATAGATTGTACATATATAATGTTAATGGCAATGATAGATTGTACATATATAATGTTAATGGCAATGATAGATTGTACATATATAATGTTAATGGCAATGATAGATTGTACATATATAATGTTAATGGCAATGATAGATTGTACATATATAATGTTAATGGCAATGATAGATTGTACATATATAA
The DNA here is from genome assembly GCF_019279795.1 of Protopterus annectens. Taxonomy (NCBI): domain Eukaryota; kingdom Metazoa; phylum Chordata; order Ceratodontiformes; family Protopteridae; genus Protopterus; species Protopterus annectens. The sequence goes on from NC_056733.1 coordinate 1,048,893,274, forward strand.
TGTTAATGGCAATGATAGATTGTACATATATAATGTTAATGGCAATGATAGATTGTACATATATAATGTTAATGGCAATGATAGATTGTACATATATAATGTTAATGGCATAGATTGTACATATATAATGTTAATGGCAATGATAGATTGTACATATATAATGTTAATGGCAATGATAGATTGTACATATATAATGTTAATGGCAATGATAGATTGTACATATATAATGTTAATGGCAATGATAGATTGTACATATATAATGTTAATGGCGATGATAGATTGTACATATATAATGTTAATGTCAATGATAGATTGTACATATATAATGTTAATGGCAATGATAGATTGTACATAAATAATGTTAATGTCAATGAAAGATTGTACATATATAATGTTAATGTCAATGATAGATTGTACATATATAATGTTAATGGCAATGATAGATTGTACATATATAATGTTAATGGCAATGATAGATTGTACATATATAATGTTAATGGCAATGATAGATTGTACATATATAATGTTAATGGCAATGATAGATTGTACATATATAATGTTAATGGCAATGATAGATTGTACATATATAATGTTAATGGCAATGATAGATTGTACATATATAATGTTAATGGCAATGATAGATTGTACATATATAATGTTAATGGCAATGATAGATTGTACATATATAATGTTAATGGCAATGATAGATTGTACATATATAATGTTAATGGCAATGATAGATTGTACATATATAATGTTAATGGCAATGATAGATTGTACATATATAATGTTAATGGCAATGATAGATTGTACATATATAATGTTAATGGCAATGATAGATTGTACATATATAATGTTAATGGCAATGATAGATTGTACATATATAATGTTAATGGCAATGATAGATTGTACATATATAATGTTAATGGCAATGATAGATTGTACATATATAATGTTAATGGCAATGATAGATTGTACATATATAATGTTAATGGCAATGATAGATTGTACATATATAATGTTAATGGCAATGATAGATTGTACATATATAATGTTAATGGCAATGATAGATTGTACATATATAATGTTAATGGCAATGATAGATTGTACATATATAATGTTAATGGCAATGATAGATTGTTTATATATAATGTTAATGGCAATGATATATTGTACATATATAATGTTAATGGCACTGATAGATTGTACATATATAATGTTAATGGCAATGATAGATTGTACATATATAATGTTAATGGCAATGATAGATTGTACATATATAATGTTAATGGCAATGATAGATTGTACATATATAATGTTAATGGCAATGATAGATTGTACATATATAATGTTAATGGCAATGATAGATTGTACATATATAATGTTAATGGCAATGATAGATTGTACATATATAATGTTAATGTCAATGATAGATTGTACATATATAATGTTAATGGCAATGATAGATTGTACATATATAATGTTAATGGCAATGATAGATTGTACATATATAATGTTAATGGCAATGATAGATTGTACATATATAATGTTAATGGCAATGATAGATTGTACATATATAATGTTAATGAAATGATAGATTGTACATATATAATTTTAATGGCAATGCTAGATTGTACATATATAATGTTAATGGCAATGATAGATTGTACATATATAATGTTAATGGCAATGATAGATTGTACATATATAATGTTAATGAAATGATAGATTGTACATATATAATGTTAATGGCAATGTTAGATTGTACATATATAATGTTAATGGCAATTATATATTGTACATATATAATGTTAATGGCAATGATAGATTGTACATATATAATGTTAATGGCAATGATAGATTGTACATATATAATGTTAATGGCAATGATAGATTGTACATATATAATGTTAATGGCAATGATAGATTGTACATATATAATGTTAATGGCAGTGATAGATTGTACATATATAATGTTAATGGCAATGATAGATTGTACATATATAATGTTAATGGCAATGATAGATTGTACATATATAATGTTAATGGCAATGATAGATTGTACATATATAATGTTAATGGCAATGATAGATTGTACATATATAATGTTAATGGCAATGATAGATTGTACATATATAATGTTAATGGCAATGATAGATTGTACATATATAATGTTAATGGCAATGATAGATTGTACATATATAATGTTAATGGCAATGATAGATTGTACATATATAATGTTAATGGCAATGATAGATTGTACATATATAATGTTAATGGCAATGATAGATTGTACATATATAATGTTAATGGCAATGATAGATTGTACATATATAATGTTAATGGCAATGATAGATTGTACATATATAATGTTAATGGCAATGATAGATTGTACATATATAATGTTAATGGCAATGATAGATTGTACATATATAATGTTAATGGCAATGATAGATTGTACATATATAATGTTAATGGCAATGATAGATTGTACATATATAATGTTAATGGCAATGATAGATTGTACATATATAATGTTAATGGCAATGATAGATTGGTAATAGTAAAGATAATTATGTCCACAGTACTAGAGTACTCATCTTATGTCACATAAATGCACACTTGTCTTGCACAAGCCACACACGTGACCACTTAAAGCGAATATGACAGCAGGGTCAGATACTTTCCTTAACAGCCACCTCCTTGCACTTCAGTTAGATGTTATAGTCACTTCTGTGCAAGCTCCCTGCACCTCTCACAGAAGTTATAGTCACTTCTGTGTCAGCTCCCTCTACCTCTCACAGACATTATAGTCACTTCTGTGTCAGCTCCACCCACCTCTCACAGAAGTTATAGTCACTTCTGTGTCAGCTCCTGGCATCTCACGCAGACATTATAGTCACTTATGTGTCAGCCCTCTCCACCTCTCACAGAAGTTATAGTCACTTCTGTGTCAGCACCCCCTACCTCTCACAGAAGTTATAGTCACTTCTGTGTCAGCACCCCCACCTCTTACAGAAGTTATAGTCACTTCTGTGTCAGCTCCCTGCCCCTCCCACAGATGTTATAGTCACTTCTGTGTCAGCTCCCCCCACCTCTCACAGAAGTTATAGTCACTTCTGTGTCAGCTCCCTCCACCTCTCCCAGAAGTTATAGTCACTTCTGTGTTAGCTCCCTGCACCTCTCACAGAAGTTATAGTCACTTCTGTGTCAGCTCCCTCCACCTCTCACAGAAGGTATAGTTACTTCTATTTCAGCTCGCTGCACTCCCACAGATGTTAAAGTCACTTCTGTGACAGCCTCCCTTTACCTCTCACAGATGTTATAGTTACTTCTGTGTAAGCTCCCTCCACCTCTCACAGAAGTTATAGTCACTTCTGTGTAAGCTCCCTCCACCTCTCACAGAAGTTATAGTCACTTCTGTGTCAGCTCCCCCCACCTCTCACAGAAGTTATAGTCACTTCTGTGTCAGCTCCCCCCACCTCTCACAGAAGTTATAGTCACTTCTGTGTCAGCTCCCTCCACCTCTCCCAGAAGTTATAGTCACTTCTGTGTTAGCTCCCTGCACCTCTCACAGAAGTTATAGTCACTTCTGTGTCAGCTCCCTCCACCTCTCACAGAAGGTATAGTTACTTCTATGTCAGTTCGCTGCACTCCCACAGATGTTAAAGTCACTTCTGTGACAGCCTCCCTTCACCTCTCACAGATGTTATAGTTACTTCTGTGTAAGCTCCCTCCACCTCTCACAGAAGTTATAGTCACTTCTGTGTAAGCTCCCTCCTCCTCTCACAGAAGTTATAGTCAATTCTGTGTCAGCTCCCTCCACCTCTCACAGAAGTTATAGTCACTTCTGTGTCAGCTCCCCCGACCTCTCACAGAAGTTGTAGTCACTTCTGTGTCAGATCCCTCCACCTCTCACAGAAGTTATAGTCACTTCTGTGTCAGCTCCCTCCACCTCTCACAGAAGTTATAGTCACTTCTGTGTCAGCTCTCTGCACTGCTCACAGACGTTATAGTCACTTCTGTGTCAGCTCCCTCTACCTCTCACAGAAGTTATAGTCACTTCTGTGTCAGCTCCCTGCACCTCTCACAGAAGTTATAGTCACTTCTGTGTCAGCTCCCTCCACCTCTCACAGAAGGTATAGTTACTTCTATTCAGCTCGCTGCACTCCCACAGATGTTAAAGTCACTTCTGTGACAGCCTCCCTTCACCTCTCACTGAAGTTATAGTCACTTCTGTGTCACCTCCCACCACCCCTCACAGAAGTTAAAGTCACTTCTGTGACAGCTACCTGCACCTCATGCAGATGTTATAGCCACTTCTGTGTCAGCTACCTCCACCTCTCACAGAAGTTATAGTCACTTCTGTGTCAGCCCCCTGCACCTCTCACAGCTGTTATAGTCACTTCTTTGCTCAGCTCCCTCCAGCATTCACAGAAGTTATAGTCATTTCTGTGTCAGCTCCCTCCACCTCTCACAGAAGTTATAGTCACTTCTGTGTCAGCTCCCTCCACCTCCCATAGAAGTTATAGTCCCTTCTGTGTCAGCTCCGTGCACCACTCACAGACATTATAGCCACTTCTGTGTCAGCTCCCTGCACCTCTCACAGATGTTATAGTCACTTTTGGTCAGCTCTCTCCACCTCTCACAGAAGTTACAGACACTTATGTGTCAGCTCCCTCCATGTCTCACAAAAGTTATAGTCCCTTCTGTGTCAGCTCCCTCCACCTCTCACAAAAGTTATAGTCACTTCTGTGTCAGCTCCCTGCATCTCACGCAGACATTATAGTCACTTATGTGTCAGCACCCCCCACACCTCACAGAAGTTATAGTCACTTTTGTGTCAGCTCCCTGCACCTCTCACAAATGTTATAGTCACTTTTGTGTCAGCACCCTGCACCTCTCGCAGAAATTATAGTCACTTCTGTGTCAGCTCCCTTCCCCTGTCACAGAAGTTATAGTCACTTCTGTGTCAGCTCCCTCCACCTTTCACAGAAGTTATAGTCACTTCTGTGTCAGCTCCCTGCACCTCTTGCTGAAATTATAGCCACTTTTGGGTCAGCTCTCTCCACCTCTCACAGAAGTAATAGTCACATCTGTGTCAGCTCCCTCTACCTCTCACAGAAGTTATAGTCACATCTGTGTCAGCTCCCTCCACCTGTCACAGAAGTTATAGTCACATCTGTGTCAGCTCCCTCCACCTCTCACAGAAGTTATAGTCACATCTGTGTCAGCTCCCTCCACCTCTCACAGAAGTTATAGTCACTTCTGTGTCAGCTCCCTCCACCTCTCACAGAAGTTGTAGATGTTATAGTCACTTCTGTGTACACTTTAGACATTTGATTGTGATAAAGCAATGATGGCTGTGTATTAAATTACAACTTTGCTGCAAACAGCTACAAGTTAATGTATTAAATGTTGATTCATAGTGATCATAGTAACCTTGGAAAGGTGGAATAATGAGTGCACAACAATAGTTAGTTATATTCACTCACATAAATCCCAGCAAACTGTATATATTACGTTAGTTCAATTAAACACTTAGCAGAACGACACTTTTTGTATCACCATGTATTTTATGAAAAAGAAGATCATGCAATTTTGATGTCTGCCATTTTTAACTGATTGTACATTTTATTTTATTTTTATGTTATGTTATGTTATTTGTTTATTTATTTATTAAATTTTTAACCGGGTAGTTGGGCTGATTCTCAGATCCTTTTTAGCCACATTCCTCAATAAGCACCCCACAGCTCTAATGTCAGGCTTTTTTGACAGACTCTTGTTCTTAGTTATTCATTGGAAGATCAAGCATTTTAGGATGGAAAAGGGCTAGAATATGAGGCAAAACTGGGGACAGTCTGCAATTCAAAGAAGTCCTAAAATGTCAGTGATTCTCTCTGGTTACCTGCCAGTACCAATATTAAAACAAAATACTTCCTGCTTCTGCAGATAGAACAGTTTCTCCACACTGCAAATATCCTATACATTGTCAGATGTGTTGGCTTCCTGCTCCCTTCTGCTTATGATCTACTTAGAGAATTAAGTAGGCAGACTGAGGATAGGTCAGAGCAGGAGGCTGACAAATCGAATTATAGTCACTTCTGTGTCAGCTCCCCCACCTCTCACAGAAGTTATAGTCATTTCTGTGTTAGCTACCTGCACATCTCACAGATGTTATAGTCACTTCTGGTCAGCTCCCTCCACCTCTCATAGAAGTTATAGTCACTTCTGTGTCAGCTCCCTCCACCTCTCACAAAAGTTATAGTCACTTCTGTGTCAGCTCCCTCCACCCCTCACAGAAGTTATAGTCACTTCTGTGTCAGCTCCCTGCACATCTCACAGATGTTATAGTCACTTCTGGTCAGCTCCCTCCACCTCTCACAGAAGTTATAGTCACTTCTGTGTCAGCTCCCTTCACCCCTCACAGAAGTTATAGTCACTTCTGTGTCAGTTCCCTCCATGTCTCACAGAAGTTATAGTCACTTCTGTGTCAGCTCCCTCCACCTCTCACAGAAGTTATAGTCACTTCTGTGTCAGCTCCCTCCACCTCTCACAGAAGTTATAGTCACTTCTGTGTCAGCTCCCAACATCTCACACAGACATTATAGTCACTTATGTGTTAGCTCTCTCCACCTCTTGCAGAAGTTATAGTCACTTCTGTGTCAGCTCCCTGCACCTCTCACAGACGTTATAGTCACTTCTGTGTCAGCTCCCTCCAACTCTCACAGAAGTTATAGTTACTTCTGTGTCAGCTCCCTGAACCTCTCACAAACGTTATAGTCACTTTTGTGTCAGCTCCCTGCACCTCTCGCAGAAATTATAGTCACTTCTGTGTCAGCTCCCTCCACCTCTCACAGAAGTTATAGTTACTTCTGTGTCAGCTCCCTGCACCTCTCACAGACATTATAGTCACTTCTGTTTCAGCTCCCTCCAGCTCTCACAGAAGTTATAGTTACTTCTGTGTCAGCTCCCTGAACCTCTCACAAATGTTATAGTCACTTCTGTGTCAGCTCCCTCCACCTCTCGCAGAAGTTATAGTCACTTATGTGTCCCTCCACGTCTCACAGAAGTTATAGTCACTTCTGTGTCAGCTCCCTCCACTTCTCACAGAAGTTATAGTCACTTCTGTCAGCTCCTTCCACCTCTCACAGAAGTTATAGTCACTTCTGTGTCAGCTCCCTGTATCTCACACCGACATTATATTCACTTATGTGTCAGCTCCTTCCACATCTCGCAGAAGTTATAGTCACTTTTGTGTCAGCTCCCTGCACCTCTCGCTGAAATTATAGCCACTTCTGGGTCAGCTCTCTCCACCTCTCACAGAAGTTATATTCACTTCTGTGTCAGCTCCCTCCACCTCTCACAGAAGTTATAGTTACTTCTGTGTCAGCTCCCTGCACCTCTCACAGATGTTATAGTTACTTCTGTGTCAGCTCCCTCCACTTCTCACAGAAGTTATAGTCACTTCTGTGTCAGCTCCCTCCACCTCTCACAGAAGTTATAGTCACTTCTGTGTCAGCTCTTTGCACCTCTCACAGAAGTTATAGTCACTTCTGTGTCAGCTCCCTGTATCTCACGCTGACATTGTATTCACTTATGTGTCAGCTCCTTCCACGTCTCGCAGAAGTTATAGTCACTTTTGTGTCAGCTCCCAGCATCTCTCGCTGAAATTATAGCCACTTCTGGGTCAGCTCTCCCCACCTGTCACAGAAGTTATATTCACTTCTGTGTCAGCTCCCTCCACCTCTCACAGAAGTTATAGTTACTTCTGTGTCAGCTCCCTGCACCTCTCACAGATGTTATAGTTACTTCTGTGTCAGCTCCCTCCACTTCTCACAGAAGTTATAGTCACTTCTGTGTCAGCTCCCTCCACCTCTCACAGAAGTTATAGTCACTTCTGTGTCAGCTCCCTGCACCTCTCGCTGAAATTATAGCCACTTCTGGGTCAGCTCTCTCCACCTCTCACAGAAGTTATAGTCACTTCTGGGTCAGCTCCCTCCACCTCTCACAGAAGTTATAGTCACTTCTGGGTCAGCTCCCTCCACCTCTCACAAAAGTTGTAGATGTTATAGTCACTTCTGTGTACACTTTAGACATTTGATTGTGATAAAGCAACGATGGCTGTGTATTAAATTACAACTTTGATGCAAACAGCTACGAGTTAATGTATTAAATGTTGATTCATAATGATCATAGTAACCTTGGAAAGGTGGAATAATGAGTGCATAACAATAGTTAGTTATATTCACTCACATAAATCCCAGCAAATTGTATATATTACGTTAGTTCAATTAAACACTTAGCAGAACGACACTTTTTGTATCACCATGTATTTTATGAAAAAGAAGATCATGCAATTTTGATGTCTGCCATTTTTAACTGATTGTACATTTTATTTTATTTTATTTTATGTTATGTTATTTATTTATTTAGTTATTACATTTTTTATCGGGGTAGGTGGGCTGATTCTCAGATCCTTTTTAGCCACATTCCTCAATAAGCACCCCACAGCTCTAATGTCAGGCATTTTTGACAGACTCTTGTTCTCAGTGATTCATTGGAAGATCAAGCATTTTATGATGGAAAAGGGCTAGAATATGAGGCAAAATCGGGGACATTCTGCAATTTAAAGAAGTCCTAAAATGTCAGTGATTCTCTCTGGTTACCTGCCAGTACCAATATTAAAAAAAATACTTCCTGCTTCTGCAGATAGAACAGTTTCTCCACACTGCAAATATCCTATACATTGTCAGATGTGTTGGCTTCCTGCTTCCTTCTGCTTATGATCTACTTAGAGAATTAAGCAGGCAGACTGAGGATAGCTCAGAGCAAGAGGCCGACAAATCGAATGTCCATGGTATACAACACATCCTCACACGATGCTGCAGCTGCTTTTATTCTACCAGGGGTATTGCAGGATATTTATATACCTTCTTAAAGTAAAAAAATGAATAATTTTTATACTTTAAGAAAAATAAATACATAAATAAATAATAAGGATAATGGTGCCATAGGTAACCACCTATATTGCCTACACATAAGGCCAGCCATGGTTGCTCATGAAAACTTCTCATTTTGCCAACATGAAATTAGAAATGAAATCATTTGTGGATGAAACTATCCTTCTTTGGAATTATTTAGGTAACCAGTGGCTTAGCTAAAGTAAGAAAATGAACCTGCATTTTTCAAACAAATTTTTACATGGGGAACATCACAGTCAAAAGATATGCAAAACATTACGTTTAACATTATACCATTATACAGTCTATATCCTAGTATGAAATTAAAGAGTTTGCAGCATTAGAGTGTGGAAATTTTGTACAACATAACTAGGACACATACAGTTTTCAAAAAGATGGAAAATGCTGAGAATGAAGCCATACATCTCAACTCTCTCTCTCAACTCATCTCCATCATTTTTCAAAATGTCTAGATTTTTGTCTCATATTTATTGTTGCTTCCTCATTACATTTGTTGTTCTCTGACAAATAATTTGAGGATTGAAGTCAATAAATAATAATAGGCATTTAACAAGTTTTCAGTCTTTGTGTTTCAGCAAATGCAAACGAATGCAAAACCTACTTTTCTAGTAACTTGCTGTATTTATAAGAACTATTATTTAAAATCTGTTCCTGATGTTGAGCTTCTGCCCCCCCACCCATTACTTTTGGCTTCATCCAGAATTCTTACATTAACAGGTTGAGAGGTAAGAATGAAACTTTTCTCAGCCATCATGCACGCGTGTGCATGCACACACACACACACACACACACACACACACACACACACACACACACACACACACACACACACACACACGCACACACGCACACATGCACACGTAGTCACGTACAGGCACACTTTACAGGTTACATTTATAAAGTGGAGCAGTCCATTTCAATAAAAGCAATCCTCTAAGTATCTAAAACAAGAATACTTATAGTGCCGTGGCTAACTGTACATGAATGATTAGTGAAATGTCAGTACCTACGTTTGTTTACCTACCAGGAAGGTAGCACTGGCTGGCTGAAATAGCGATGGTGTAGGACAACAGGGAGCACAAACCACAGGGTGGAAAACAATTTGTTTTTTTCAGCTGATGAAGTCTAGAAGTCAATGATAACTGTAAGTCTTTTTTCTTCAGTTCTCACAGAGACTGCAGAAGAGCTCCTCAGAGGCTTCATTGTGTACTTCCTGTCCCCTGATCATCTCCATGGTTCCTCTAATCAAGTCTCCCAACACAGCTGATATATGTCAAAACAATCTCTAACTCAGTAAATTGTGGAAAATCAGACTGTACTGCCAAACTGTTGCAGCCAACAGGAGTACACCCTTGTAACACTTTGGACAGTACAGTTTCCACAATTTACCAAGTAACTCATGGACAATTTATTTATGTATTGGTGTGGCAGTTAATAGTTTCAGTTCAGTACAAAAAAGGTGAGGATGTGCTATCCTGCGTCAGTATAAATCTGCCTCTCGGAGAGAGCATCAACTGAAAGTCTTTAAAGGTGTTCAAGCTGCTTGGTGAGAATGGCTCATCAAAATATTTAAGTTCAAAATAAGCCAGGTGGAGAAGGTGGACAAATTTATGGCACAAAAATTATCACTTAAAAAATGTTGTCAGTTGAGGAAGAGAAGACATGGGGGAAGGTGCAGCATGCTTTCTTCATTGATATAACTTAGTCCAGGTGGATGAGAGATGAGGGCATACATTTCTCTGTCACATCACATTCCTGAAAAACCCCATCAAAATGGCACATCAGTTACGCATGTCTGCCTGGCACCCTAGACCGTCACCTAGTTTTCCTATGCATAATGTAATGTGGTAACTGATCGTCTGATTGAAGAGAAGTAACGCCGATTTTGTCACGGACGTAGAACAGTGGAGGAACTCTTTGCCTTGTCTTAGATATCAGAGATGTGTAAGTTTGTCAGTACTGTCTACTTATGTTATGTGGACTTGGAAAAAGCAGATGACGGCATACTCCAGAATGTCTTATAGATGGTGCTTCCATAGAATGGGCTACCATTGTACTACTGCAAGCCATTCAGTCAATATATTTGCAGAGTAAGAGATACTTCCAAACTCCTGCCATCATTCTGGATCTGTTCAAAGATGGAGTCGGACTATGTCAGTGGTGTGTCTTGTCTCCTTTTCTGCTCATGATTTTCCTTGATGGGAAGGTGAAGTTAATTTTTGGGGAGTATCTGCTCTGTGCAATATGACAGGTGTATCATTGTTGTGAGCAGGTGGGGCTGTCTTCCTGGACGTAAGTGCCTGAGATCTCTGTTATGTAGTGGTGGAGCACATCCACATTAGAGGCCATAGTTCTATCATGGAAGAAATGGAATATTTTGTACAGGAAAGAGTTACACAGCTATCAGAATTAGAGGAGCAAAATGCATGTCTTATTCATGAATCAATGTAGAGAGGAACTGGGAAACTGTAGAATGGTTCAGTAGAAGCAGGATTGTGGACATTGCAATGGACTGCAATGGTGAAGCTAAGTGATAGGCCAAAGCCATAGTTATATCAGTCAATGACTCCATCCTGTTTTACTTTAGCAAATAATCATCAGGATGGAATGGAACTGGTAGCACAAAGGCAGTAAATCAGTCTATGAAAGTCACCCACATCTGATCTGCACCACTAAGAGCTATGAGATGTCAATGATGGCAGCTAGCGGAATGCTGGGACTGAGAGGGACAGAAACCACAAGCAAAGAGGTACTGTTAGCACTCTAATAGGCCATGGTCAACTTATGTCTTGAATTTCTTCTGTAGTTCTAGATGCTATACAAGGAAATGGACATCAGGTTGGTAGATAAAGCTGACAAAAGAATCATGAAATATAGAAACACATCTATGGCTGGAAACTACACAAGCTAGAGCTTTTCCTTTAGAGACTAGACTAGACAGAGGAGACTTGTGCTCACTGTACAACATCACGTCAGGGAGATGAGAAGTGGTCATCCCAAACAAGGAGTATAGATGAGGGAGAAGGGAGGCAAGGAATGAAAGCAGCAGGGTCTAGGAGCTAACCACTCCCTGGGTCTGCAAATGTATTTATTCAGGGAAGAGGGCTATAGACCCACTAAATGAACTAATGGAATTGGTGATGAAAATTAAATATACTAAAACATTCAAGAAGGCATGAGGCAAGTGGAGTAGCAGTGAGAGAAGCTGGAGATGCAGGGAATGAATAATATTAAGTGCACTTGAAAGGGAGACTAGATAGACTTACTGTCACCTTCTATCATCAAACAAAACATAGTGAAGATAATATGATCATAAGTTTGGGGTACTCAAAGCGTGGATATAGGATGCCAATTAAAGTTCCTTTGCAGTGTAGCTGGGTTCACCTCACATCACCGACTGAGGGGCTCAGCAATCTGGAAGGATCTTGGAGTAGGGCTGCTGCTCATCTATGTTTGGAGTGGCTAGTTGAGGTGAACTGGATGATCTCCCAGGTGCCTTCTGCTGGAATTGTACCAGTCATGGCCCACTTAGAGGAGGCCTCAGGACATATATAAAACATGCTGAAGGAACTATATCTTTTGTCTTGCTTGAGACTGACTGAAGGTTCCACAAGATGAACTCAAGACTTTTGAGGTATGGAAGTATAATCTATCCTGTTTGCTATCAAGGCAACCTTCAGCAGGACAAGTACCTTATAAAAATGGATGGATAGTTACATCATGGCTCCCTTATAAAGCTGTCACAGCTATTGTGGCAGGGTGGCCATTGCAATATCACAGACCTTGATTCTCTAGTTTTGTTCTTGGTTGGAGCACTTTCTTTGAGGAATTTATATATCCTCTCCATGTCCTCCCTTTTGTCCATTTGGGTTCTTGCTGGGGTACATGGTTTCTTCTCCCATCCAAAAAAACATGCAGGTGGATGAGGTACCAGTGCTTCAAATTGTTGTTAGACATTGTTATTAGATATGCACACATAGACACACACACATGTGCTGCACATGCACACACTCACTGTGTATACCATGACATCAGCACTGTTGAGCTTTTTGGTAGTAGGGCTATGGTTCGTTAACAGGATCACTTGATATTTAGAAAGTACATAGTGTCAGCTTGTTTATTTATTTGATATTTGTTTACCGGGAAAGTCCAACTTGGAATGAAGCCAATTTTCAGCAGAGGCTCTGACAGAAATGCTCCAGATGCATGTGTTTGTAATGTGGGAGGAAACCGGAGCACCCGGAGAAAACCCACACAAACACAGGGAGGACATGCAGACTCCTCACAGAAGGCACAGTCAAGAATCTCGAGAACCTCTTGCTGTGAGGCGACAATGCTACCGCTGCAACACTGTGCCATCCATGCATTGTGATGGCAGCGCTGAGATTCAGATGCATTCAAAGCAGAAACATAGCGTGTGAACATGTATGATCCTATGTCCTTAGTTGTGCTCTAAAATGAGCTCCATTGGATGGTGGTATGCATTTTTCTGTAGTGAATCTCATTACCTTTTAAGGAAGCTCCCTGGAGTTCAGTATCTGTCTGTGCTTTAAGGAATGAGTTATGTTAGGCTGAAGGCTAAAGTGCTTTTTACTCAGTCATACTGCATGTTTTGTGTCTCAAGATATAGCAAGTCTGTGAGAGTATTCATTGTTCCCCATGTTAGATACATGAGAAATGGCAGTCTGAGACATTACATTAATGGCATTATGGAGCGACACACTCAAACATTTGCTCCAGTCTTTTTTGTTTATTATTTATTTATTTGTTTTTGTTGACCAGGAAAATCTGAGTCTGCATCTGCCCTTTTCAACAGAGGCCTGAGGAGAAATGCGCCACATAAAATGATATTTACATAGTACCAAAGTATAACATATTGTCAAAGGCAGACATTATATTTAAGGTCAATGGATATAATAGTATTTTCAGTATAGTGTATACACCTCTGAGTAAAAGCAGTATTATACGAGTGACTTCCATTAAATTGCATCCACTGAATAGATATGTGTGCATGCATATGTGTGTGTGTGTGTGTGTGTGTGTGTGTGTGTGTGTGTGTGTTCGTGTCTGAGAAGAATCTCTCAAACTTCAAATGTGCTGCTTTTCCAATTTTGCATCTCCCAGAGTTCTCACTTTCTTATATATTCATTGATTCACGAGTTGGAACAAACATTTGTTTTGATGTATAGCTTAGAAATGAAAGCAATGAACTGCAAAGCTAGAGCTCTGGGCTTGAATTTAAGGTACAGCTGGATATGGATTGTTATTAAATGACAAAAGAAGAGCTGATGAGCAATGGAAATGATGAATTGAACAAGATGTGAGACTGTAATGAAGAATGAATGTGTGGTTTTACTTCCCATTTGTTTATTTTGAAGGTGTATTGATAACATTTTAAGGGTTTATTCAAACCAGGCAAGATGTTTAACTTTATAAAGTGCGCAAAATGTGATGCTATGTGTTTACTGAAAACATACTATTCTGCTAAAATATAATAAATTACAAGGGATGAGTTTCTTTGAAACATATTCTTCTTCACATCCTTCAGGTTGTCATACAGGGAGTGCTGTTCCTCTTTTAACCATTCATTCTGTAGGTGTTTGCCAGCAGCTGTGGCCCCTGTAGAAAGCTGACCAGCACCATTGTGTGCCCCCAACTACTGCCTCAGATTGCAACAAGGGAACACTGGACATATGAGATCTGCTTATGTGTGGCTAGGTAACAGCACCACTGTGTATCTGTACCTGCTGCCGCAGATTGCAATAAGGAAACACTGGACACAGGAGATCTGCTTATGTGTGGCTAGGTAACAGCACCACTGCACATCCATACCTGCTGTCTCAGATTGCCATGAAGTAGAAGGAAGCCTCCTCCTCATCACTGGATGCAGGAGCCCTGTTTAAACACAGCTAAGTAAGCTCTTGCCAGTAAGCACCCTATGACCATTTATGTGCTTGGCATCTGACACTACCAACCTCTTTCTTGGAAAACCCTAGCCATGTGTATCCCTGTAGTTTGCTCTGGGACTCTTCTTCATTAAAGTTGCATTGCTTATTTGAACAGGAACACCTCTGATCACTGCTGGTGAGTCTTATAGGTCCATAGGTGCTTACAAGGCTATTTATCTGTAAGGATCTAAAGAGGGCTAGCCTTGCATTCCCATGGTAATTATTAACCCCTTATATTTTGCAATTAGAATATACGAAGATGGGAAAACAAGTATATGATGGGGGTAATTACGTATTTCCCCTATCCACAACAGCCAGCGATGCTAATCCAGGATTTATGAACCTCCCTCTTTAGCATTCTTGGCTGTATTTAACTGATGAACATTAATATACCATTTCTGTCA
Organism: Protopterus annectens; assembly: GCF_019279795.1. NCBI lineage: Eukaryota > Metazoa > Chordata > Ceratodontiformes > Protopteridae > Protopterus > Protopterus annectens. The sequence continues at coordinate 1,048,908,610 of NC_056733.1, forward strand.
ACCATAACTGTTTCACTTTTTGCAATTTATCAGACGGTTCTTGCCACATTAACTCAGCTCTTTTGCATACAGGGAATGCATCTCTTTCCATTCCAATCACGTGCAGCATGCACCTCTATGGGAGTTATCCTTTTCCTCTTATTCTCATTGTATTTAATTAGCAAATTGCTGTTCCGTGGTTTTAAAGAGCTGGGCACACCTTGTAGAGAATGACCGCCCATAACATTTTGACTGCCAACTTCCTGTATTACAAGGGCATGGAACGTATAATCATGGAACATAAACAAAGACACTGGCAACTTTCAAACACTGGATCCCACCCAGTTTGGGTTCATGAAGGGCCGATCTTGTCTCCTGAACCTGACTGACTTCTTCAAATCAGTCTCCAGAGCCATGGATGAGGGTAAAGCGATCCACACAGCCTATCTGGACCTCGTCAAGTCCTTTAACACCATCCCCCACTCTGGAATCACAGATAAACTTACTAAGCTGGGCATTAATCCCTATGTCACTCAGTGGGTTGCCATCTGGCTTACTGACAAAACCCACACTGTAAAAGTAGTGAACTCCAAATCCAGCTCTAGACAAGTGACAAGTGGAATACCTCAGGGTTTAGTCCTGGGACCGCTCTTGTTTGGCATCTACTTCTCTGAAGTACAGGCCAACACTAAGGGACTCTGGCTAGCAAAGTTCGCAGATGACTGCAAACTGGGAGCCATTATTGAATCCCCAAATGATGTGAATATTCTACAAAAGGGCCTTACAGAAACGGATGCTTGGTGCCAGAGCCATGGGCTCAAGTTCAATGCCAAGAAATGTATAGTTATCCCCTTTGGGAAAAAACATGTACCCGTGAATTACCACATAGGTGGCAGTACACTAAACACCGAAAGTGTGATAAGAGACTTAGGGACACAGGTGGACAGTGGTCTCACCTTCAATAACCACATCGCCACAACAGTCAGGAAATCCTTCTATGTGGCACACCACATCACTAAGGGCTTTTCATCCAGAAAAAAGGAGGTCATTGTCCCACTGTACTCATCCCTCATTAGACCCATTATACAATACAATGTCCCATTTGGTATGTACCTCTCAAGACATCTGCAACAAATGGAAAGGCCACAGAAATACCTCACTAAAAGAATCACAGGCCTAAAGCAGATGCCCTATGCTGACCACCTTAAAAAAACTCCAGCTATACTCTGTCACATATCGTCTACTCTGAGGCGATCTCTGCTTAACATACAAGGCCATGTCAAACCCAGAGCTTTTGGACAGCTACACTTAAATAAATCTGAATCCCTCAGAGCCACATGCTCCAGGGATCTAAACCTTGTCATCATGAAAAACAAAACTTGCTGGAGGGATAGGTTCCTGACCCAGAGACTCCACAGACTCTGGAATAGACTGCTCATACATGTCAAGCAGAGCACCTCTTTGGCCCTCTTCAATAGGAACCTTGATGATTGGATGGGAGATAGGAAATTCACCCCGGGGATCACATCAGTCACCCTGCTAGACAGGGGTCCAGGGAAGTAAATAATGTGGGAAGAAATAGCCAGGGAATTGTTATGGCTAGGCTTGTACAGGCCTAGGGCCAGTAGCCTAGTACCAACCTATGAACCTATGAAAATACTTCAGCCAGCTAAATTTCTGGCCTGCAAAATACTTACCTGCTCTGCTCTAAACACTGAACGTATTCTGCATTTTGCATGTGCAGGCTGATTGACTCTCTCTAGCTAGAGAGCGGTTCTCTATCCCTTGACTTACTCCATTGATCTCACTTTCCTTCTCACCCCACATTTGCATCTCTTTTTACCCAAGCATGCATTTCACACTTAATAATTTGGAGCCTTTGTGGTGCCTCTTACAATTATTCCATGTATAAATAACTCTAGCTGGAGAGATAGCATCTTTAGTTCGTGCCTTCCCTACCTCTGGAATAGACTTGTGCTGTACATCAGGTAGTGTGATACTTTATCTTCTGTCAAATGGTAACACAGAAATAGGAGAAATCTTCACAAATTCGCCCCTGGCTTGACAGGCCTTGCCCTCTGTGAGATAAAGGGTTTGGCCAGAGGTTGGTACTGGTAAGGCATAAAGATCAGTTGCCTTGCCTAGTACATGACTCAGATGACTTGTAATTCCTACCATCTTATGATTTACTTAGTACCTTTAGCTTCACACCTTCAGAGGACACACACACACACACACACACACACACACACACACACACACACACACACACACACACACACACACACACACACACACACACACACACACACACACACACACACACACACACACACACACACACACACACACACACACACGCACACACACACACACACACACACACACACACACACACACACACACACACACATGCGCACACAGACACACACACACACACACACACACACACACACACACACACACACACACACACACACACACGCTAATTTCCTATACAAAAAACAGCCTGTTAAGTTACTTAAATGAATTGGCCAAACCAATTACATTAAATTCACTCAGGTAAAGTTTATAAATCACTTCCATAACTGGACTGGACTAAAGGTAAATCAAATCAAAATACAGAGAGTACACATGTTTAAATATTATAATTTTAATTTATTCCAACCTTCTTTCCAGAGTAAGAGTATTTTTTATTTTACTTTAAGTGGCAATCCTGAATCTTGATGGTACAGGATTTTAAACTCCAGGCTTTTCATTTCTGATTATGGCATTCAAAAAATGCTTTGCTGCAGGGCTGTTGCTGGAATTATTTCTTATGTCACGTACATGTTTCAGTATTCCAACATGCGTCTGCATGTTTCATCCCCATAAAATTTAGGGAGAAACAAGTACATGACAACCAATAAACGATCCACACAGAATTTCATTTTATACCTAGACGGAGACTCATAATTAACTCCATTAATCATTCTAACAGCTTAAGTAACAATGCACTGATGGTTAGAACAACCTGTACAGGAAAGTGCCCTCCATACTTTTGTAATGCAGTTATTTCATCCTTGCAAGAGTATCTTACAGGGTGCTTATGTTTCTGTAAGACACATTAACAGCATGCGTCAGACTCTGCTTTAATCACTGACCTGCTGTCAGAACATTCAGTATTTTAAAAATCTATAGTACAGGGAAAATACAATGACTAGACCTCTATGTAAGGTTTGGCTTGCGTGACTTTCCCTCTGTCAGTTTGTGATGGCTTAGTTGTGGTACCCTGCTGACTTCTGAATATTTCTAAGTATTTGCTTGAGAAATGCTTCCATAATTGTTCCTACAACTGAAATCAAATTGACACGTCATTAAATGTCAGCCATTGTTTTGACCTCAGTGTCTGTAGGAAAGCAGTATCCTTTTTTTTTTAACTTTTGTCAACACTACACTCCTCCCATGATACTTTAGAAATGTTAAATAGCTGTACTACTGCTCTTCAGTCAATTCTCTAATAATTCTAGAGTGAATTCTATCAATTTAATTTCCATTTTTTTTTTGGTTTTCTTAGCATGATCCCGGCTTACTATCAGCTGCTTGGCTTCCTCTCCAATTGTTCCTGATCTACCCTTCACAGTATAACCTCACTGGATGGAGCTGCCCTGATGGATGGAAGGAGAGTACACAAGAGCCATGGCAGATGGGGAGAGAAGGTGAAGTTGAGGCTTCAGTTCGAGAGGTGCAGTAGCGTTAGAAGTTGACAGTATCATATATGCTGTCAGGCATAGTGGGACATTTCCCATGGCCCCACCTCAAACTGCTGATTTCCTTTGATAGGGTGGATCAGACAATGATGAGTTACCTCAAAGGACATGTCTGCCCAGGCACCAAGATGACAATGCCTCCTTAGTCTTCCCACATACCCCTTCTGATCTCCCCACAGACTATCTCTGATATGTATTTAGGGCTGGTGAGGAGATTGAGGCTTCTTGGGGCGGTATCACATTGCTACCAAGGAGTGTTTTCTCTTAAGTAGTAATGCCCAACTTCTGTGCTGTCCCAGAGGGTGGTATGCAATGAGCTCTGGAGTGTAGGCAGGATCCTACCTCTCGACAGAGAACACCATCTACATGTCTGAGGCCTCTACCTGCAAATAAATATGATGGTGCATCTGAGCACATGCACCTCCCCCCATATACTCTTCCTCCCTACCTGATTGTCATCCACTTGAACTTCCCAAATTTGGGTTACCTGGGATGTATTCAGGGCTTTATCTTGCTGCACCACTGACACAGACAATAGTAGGTAAATTGCTGCCATAACAGTTTGGGAAACACATGATGGAAGCTTGTAGATTCATGCAGAGCAGGGGTGGGAGGTTGACATAATGATTAAGGTGTTTACCTTATAAACACAAGGTGTAGGGTTTGATTCTCACATCGGGTAATTGACTAGGCTCAAAATGGCCCACAAGGGCAGTTAGCCTATTACTAATCTATGAACATGAAATCATCCAATGTATTCATGATAATGCAAAGCTACAGTTACTTCAGTGACACGTGGAAAGAATGCCACCATTCCTGATTTAAGATCCCTGCATAAACCTTTAAGCAACCTTTCCAAATAAGAGAGGAAATACTTTTCTAATGAAGAGTCCACCAAAACAATGTAGAGGTAATGTTGTCAGCAACACTATTGTGATAACACAATGTATACTAAAAACACTGCTAACGAAAACAGTAATGGTGTAAAAATGACAACACATGGCCAGGTCATCAGAAATATTGTTATGATTACAGAATGAATTATCAACAGTAAAAACAACAGTGATGTAAAACTGTTACTGATGTGTGGTCTGCTCATCAGCAACAGTGTTACCTTACTGATGTGTGGTCTGCTCATCAGCAACAGTGTTACCTTACTGATGTGGTCTGCTCATCAGCAACAGTGTTACCTTACTGATGTGTGGTCTGCTCATCAGCAACAGTGTTACCTTACTGATGTGGTCTGCTCATCAGCAACAGTGTTACCTTACTGATGTGTGGTCTGCTCATCAGCAACAGTGTTACCTTACTGATGTGTGGTCTGCTCATCAGCAACAGTGTTACCTTACTGACGTGTGGTCTGCTCATCAGCAACAGTGTTACCTTACTGATGTGTGGTCTGTTCATCAGCAACAGTGTTACCTTACTGATGTGTGGTCTGCTCATCAGCAAAAGTGTTACCTTACTGATGTGTGGTCTGATCATCAGCAACAGTTTTACCTTACTGATGTGTGGTCTGCTCATCAGCAACAGTGTTACCTTACTGATGCGTGGTCTGCTCATCAGCAATAGTGTTACCTTACTGATGTGTGGTCTGCTCATCAGCAACAGTGTTGCCTTACTGATGTGTGGTCTGCTCATCAGCAACAGTGTTACCTTACTAATGTGTGGTCTGCTCATCAGCAACAGTGTTACCTTACTGATGTGTGATCTGCTCATCAGCAACAGTGTTACCTTACTGATGTGTGGTCTACTCATCAGCAACAGTGTTACCTTACAAATGACTGTAAAGTCACCAAAACTAAACAACAGTGATGGTGTAGTACTGTAGCTCAAAAAGTGACCAAAATACAGGAAGCAACATAACAATTTGATAAAAATTCATATGAAAGTATAAAAAATTGTATGACATTTGCAACTGTTTTTCCAGTAAAGATATACAAACTTAAATGTTACCTGTATAAAACAGGTAATTTTTCTTTACCATAATAATGCAGAAGGGGTGTACCATGTCAAACACTAAATGACACATATATATATATATATATATATATATATATATATATATATATAGGTTTACTATCATTAAATCAAATGACAATATGTTTTTCATTCAGTAAACCCTAGTGTAATGTCAAAATGCACAACCCCGCATGTTCACAATGCCACTCCAAAATTACAAAATATTTTTTCAATGTAGATGTTGAACTCTGTGTATGGCAATGCTGAATACAGCTAACAGTTTTTTTTTTTTCATACAATGCATTCCTCCCAGTACCACAACACCGTTGCATGAAACTAAACATATCCATATAGGACCTCAAATCTGATAAGATTTTTGCTTAAGCACAGGCTTCAAGGAAATATAATCATTTAAACCCAGGCTCCTTCATTGCATTTCAAAAACCTCAGCGCTACATTCAACCTTAGAACAGCAACTCTATTGTCAACTTTCTCCCCCCCTTGGTCAATATGCACAACGTATCAATAACAAAAAAAATACAAACTTTTTAAAAATTAGTACATTTGATACTGTGCAAAAATAATGCGTTAATGGACATCTCCCTTTTAGCCAGCTCTTACATGTAACCATAATCTCTGTCTCTTAATCTACGAGTGGTCATCCACATGGGAGAATGCAATCACAAAGTACGTACAGGTTGCCAAATATACTACTAAGTTTTTGGCTATTACAAACCACATGTTCAGGGGCAAAGTGTTAGGGTCGCGTGGAAACCCGGCCACAGCCATATGTGTAAAGCCCCCTCAGCTATAAATCTGAAACATCTGCACACCACTCCACACTTACCCATCCAGGATCTTTTGGACCTACTTACACCTTCCAACAAGTTCTTTCTTCCAAGAATTATCACAACTACTGAAAGCAATCATCGGGCGATCGCTCCCAACAATCCCTTTCATCCTCAATGCGACCTAAACAATGATCTGGCAAGCATGCCTTATAGCCACACACATTTCAGTAGCCTTCCTCACTGTATTTTATCACAAAAAACAGAATACATTCTTAAACATTTATGCCACTCATTTCTACAAACTGTCCTCCATCTCAACTGAGTCAACTCCACTACCCAAGGGGCAACATTGTTCTCAGAAATAAGGTTTGTATATGGTCACGGGCCTTTTCTTATAAACCTCTTTCTTAACCCTCAACAAGAGTTCCAAGGGGTAACCCTCTCAAGTAACAAAACCTATTGGGTTATAAATCTCTTGTCATACAAATTGGACTCACCTTTCACCAACCCTAGAAACCCGCACTGCATCTCGGCTCCCTTGGCCACTCCCTTCTCTCTGGTGAAATGGCCAGACGACAACTGGAGTAGTGAAGCTATTGAATTAGGAATAGTTTTCCTTTCTAAATATAGTGTACCTGTGAACAATCCCCCTTCCTTCTAGCGAAAATCATATAATATCCAGGAAACTAATACTCTCATTGTTCCACTGGTAAGTGAACTTGAAGAATCCTGTGTGCTGTTAAGATAGTTCACAAAATCCAAAAGCTTCCATCTCACCTTCCATTCCATGGGGAATTAGTGAGATCGCCCAAAAATCTATTGTGGGAAGGTGATCCTTGGAATTAAATTTAGAAGGGAACACATACTTCCTCTCCCATGCTAATAAAAACAAGGAATAGCAAAAGTGGGGGGCACATTTAGCCCCCATTAAAGTTAGCTACCAGAGGTTTGCAGTTTTAAACATTTCACCCTCAAACCTCATAAAATTATTCTCTAAAACTATCTCCATAACATTCCTGGAAGCAAGTTCAACCTTGCCTTATCAATTTTGCTGCTGGCATTGAGGCTATCATAAAAACATTTCAACCCTTCTAGGTGCGAAGAATAACAGAAAACAGGTTAACCACATCCACCGTCAAAAAACTATAGAGCCCGAACATAATTTCAACATCCCTTAACCTCTCAAGGGCACAGTGCCATGAATCTCTCAAAACATGAGAAACCCTCATTCAGAGCTGGTTTAGACAAACTGTCCACAAAGGTGCAGCCAGAGGGCTCGGTCTTAGAGCCTCTTGCAGAAACAATAGGTCTAAAACACCTGGGTTATCCACCACCTTTGTGCACTTTTTTGATCTCCAAAGATGCCACGGTATAACTGGGTAACTTGAATGTTAAAAAATCAAATTTCTATTTCAGCACTAATAGCACCCTGGAATAAAAATGCATCCAATAAGAATAGGTCGAATTTTCTGATGAGCTTTTATTCACTTCATTGATAGATACCCTGTGTAGGTGAGCTGGTCCCTTCTAAAAAGCCCCCATCATTGATGCCAATATGCACCAATCTTTTGCCATGTGGACCATACCCGGCCACCCTTATTGGGCTTCATACATCTAATATTCTCACTTTTGCCCTCAATTCCCTTAAGGACAACCTCCTCACTCACTACTCAAATTATCTTCCAGAGTATAATTTCTTCTTGAGAACAAATCTCCTAAATTCAAGCTTTTTCCTAACAGTTTATCAAACATTTGAAAATACCCAGAATTGTAAGGAGGAATAAAAGTACTTTTCCTTTTTAAAGGAACCAACTAATGAATTAGAGAATTCAGCACATTCTTGCCTTTCCTTTCCTTGAAAAAATACCTGCAAATTTAATTGTCTCAAAAAAAATTTTAAATTGATTAAGATTTGTGTCTACATCAAGTTTAAAATTAAGGGCAAGGCAATAAATTTACACCTTTAGAAAATAAACTGAAAAAAACATCAGTAATTTCCTTCTCAGTGTAGTTGTAAATTATGAAACCATATTTTTTCAAAATGTTCCTACATAAACACCCACTAAAAACACCATCATTACTATTATTGTTGTGGTGACCATTAAAGTCATCGGGCTCAACTAAAAATTGTTGTTCCACAACTCTTTGAACACCATTCATAACACTTGTTCCTTCATATTCTAAAGGTCGTGGTATTGAAAAACCAGAAATTGGAACATTACTTTGCCCATACGTTCATTCATTAATGGTTATCACATCACAACCACCAATATTAACATCATCAAACATTTCAAAATGAAATACACCCTGTACAACATCAGAAAAATTGTTAGTTAAAATAATGGACTCATTGGCATCACAAACATTACTCACATAACAAACATCACTGAAATGTGTTCCATGTTCCTGATAAGGACCTAAAGTTCCATGAAGTCCCTCTGATATGTATTTAGGGCTGGTGAGGAGATTGAGGCTTCTTGGGGCGGTATCACATTGCTACCAAGGAGTGTTTTCTCTTAAGTAGTAATGCCCACCTTCTATGCTGTCCCAGAGGGTGGTATGCAATGAGCTCTGGAGTGTAGGCAGGATCCTACCTCTCGACAGAGAACACCATCTACATGTCTGAGGCCTCTACCTGCAAATAAATATGATGGTGCATCTGAGCACATGCACCTCCCCCCATATACTCTTCACTCCTACCTGATTGTCATCCACTTGAACTTCCCAAATTTGGGTTACCTGGGATGTATTCAGGGCTTTATCTTGCTGCACCACCTTTGAATAATAGACAATAGTAGGGTAAATTGCTGCAAGTAACAGTTTGGGAAACACCATGATGGAAGCTTGTAGATTCATGTAGAGCAGGGGTGGGAGGTTGACATAATGATTAAGGTGTTTACCTTATAAACTTACAAGGTGTAGGGTTTGATTCTCACATCGGGTAATTGACTAGGCTCAAATGGCTAAGGACAGTTAGCATATTACTAATCTATGAACATGAAATCATCATCTGTATTCATGATAATGCAAAACTACAGTTACTTCAGTGACACGTGGAAAGAATGCCACCATTCACTGATTTAGATCCCTGCATAAACCTTCACAACCTTTCCAAATAAGAGGAAATAGCTTTTTCTAATGAAGAGTCCGCAAAACAATGTAGAGTAATGTTGCTCAAAGCAACTTGTACTATTGTGATAACACAATGTATACTAAAACACTGCTAGCGAAACTAAACAGTGAATGGTGTAAAATGACAACACATGGCCAGGTCATCAGAAATATTGTTATGATTACAGAATGAATTATCAACAGTAAAAACAACAGTGATGTAAAACTGTTACTGATGTGTGGTCTGCTCATCAGCAACATTGTTACCTTTACTGATGTGGTCTGCTCCATCAGCAACAGTGTTACCTTACTGATGTTAATGATCTGCTCATCAGCAACATTGTTACCTTACTGATATGTGGTCTGCTCATCAGCAACAGTGTTACCTTTACTGATGTGCGATCTGCTCATCGCAACAGTGATTACCTTACTGATTGTGTGGTCTGTAACCATCAGCAACAGTGTTACCTTACTGATGTGTGGTCTGCTCATCAGCAACAGTGTTACCTTACTGATGTGTGGTCTGCTCATCAGCAACAGTGTTACCTTACTGATGTGTGATCTGCTCATCAGCAACAGTGTTACCTTACTGATGTGTGGTCTGCTCACCAGCAACAGTGTTACCTTGCTGATGTGTGGTCTGCTCATCAGCAACAGTGTTACCTTACTGATGTGTGGTCTGCTCATCAGCAACAGTGTTACCTTACTGATGTGTGGTCTGCTCATCAGCAACAGTGTTACCTTACTGATGTGTGGTCTGCTCATCAGCAAAAGTGTTACCATACTGATGTGTGGTCTACTCATCAGCAAAAGTGTTACCTTACAAATGACTGTAAAGTCACCAAAACTAAACAACAGTGATGGTGTAGTACTGCAGTTCAAAAAGTGACCAAAATAAAGTCACCAAAACTAAAGAACAGTGATGGTGTAGTACTGTAGCTCAAAAAGTGACCAAAATACAGGAAGCAACATAACAATTTGATAAAAATTCATATGAAAGTATAAAAAACTGTATGACATTTGCAACTGTTTTTCCAGTAAAGATATACAAACGTAAAATGTCACCTGTATAAAACAGGTAATTTTTCTTTACCATAATAATGCAGAAGGGGTGTACCATGTCAAACACTAAATGACACACACACATACACACCCACACACACACACACACACACACACACACACACACACACACACACACACACACACACACACACATATATATATATATGGGTTTACTATCATTAAATCAGAATTTACAATATGTTTTTCATTCAGTAAACCAAAAGTGTAATGTCAAAATGCACAACCCCGCATGTTCAGAATGCCGCTCCAAAATTACAAAATATTTTTTCGATGTAGATGTTGAACTCTGTGTATGGCAATGCTGAATACAGCTAACAGTTTTTTTTTCATACAATGCATTCCTCCCAGTACCACAACACCATTGCATGAAACTAAACATATCTGTATAGAAGCTCATGTAAATGAAACTGCTATACAACATATCACGTTTTTGTAGGTGACAAGCCCCCTGGACCCTCCTAGTGGGATGCTCCTTCCTCCACATCCCTTGCAAAATGTATTCCATCTCTTAGATGGCACTACAGTGAAGGGATATGAATGAATTTCCACACCATACTGTATCACGATCTCCCATACAGTTTGCTTCGAAGACACACGTGAAGGCACTACTGCATTCACATGAGTGTGTTCGACTTTACCTTTGGCACATATTTTATATTTTGTGAACAACAATCTGACTTTTCCAGCATAATACCTGGCATTCGATTTTGTTCGTAAATAATATACAGTAAAATATATATATATATATATATATATATATATATATATATATGTATATATATCTATATATATATATATATATATATATATATATATATATATGTATATATATATAGATATATATATATATATTAATATTATATATATATATATATATATATATATATATATATATATAATACACACACGCATACACACACACACACACACACACACACATAAATATATATATATATATATATATATATATATATATATATATATATATATATATATATATATATTTTTTTATGTCAGCTTAAAGATGCTTACAAGTGCTGTAGAAAGTAAAATTACTTCATACACACATTATAATTCCAGTCTAAAGCTATAGTACTTTATTTAAGATTTTGAAACTTTTAGTTTTAGCTTTCAGGAAGGAATTGGCCCCGTTTAGAATTTAACAATCTGAGCCAGCATAGGATGCACAAGATCCACACTTCTTTACTTTATGCACAAAGAGAGAGAGGTGGAGTGGGGGTGGAGTATGGATAAAAGAGTGTACTGAATGAATAAATATTTCCTGGTGCTGCCTCAAGTCAACACAGGAACAGACCCCTATCCACATAAAACAAATTCATCCCTGTCATTATTGAAGCACAACTTGGATCAACAGATGCGAAACAGAAAATTTACCCCAGGACTGCCCCCATACTAATGTAAAGAAGCATCTCTAAAATAATTTATTCCATGCATGGGTCCCCTCAAATTATCTATGGTATGATCCCAGTTATTCTCATTAGGGATAATATATAATTATTAGCCATGGGATGGGTAATCTCTGTCCAAACGGGATAGGTTAATTCAAGCATAGAAGTAAAATTGGCTGGGTTTAAAATGGCACTCAAGGGAAGCTAGTCTTGAATGTACCTATGAACCTAGAATAACATAGTAAGGGGTGTGGGGGTGGAGGTGTTATTCCCACAGGACCCCCACTGGTTTTAACTTTATTCATAGCCTTACAGCATAAGGAGCATATTATCTGAGCGTAGTAGCTGATGTTACTCATTGCTTAATGGGAAGTAGTACTCATACTGTATATTGATAAGGCCACTAAGGCCAGTTGCTTCACAATTATTATTAATAATAATAATAATAATAATAATAATAATAATAATAATAATAATAATAATAACAATAATTAATAATAATAATAATAATAATAATAATAATAATAATAATAATGATAGCAATGTGGACAGAAAGCTCATAGGAAAAAAAAACCAAAATTTTCAGCACATTCTTGCCTTTCCTTTCCTTGAAAAAATACCTGCAAATTTAATTGTCTCAAAAAAAATTTTAAATTGATTAAGATTTGTGCTATATCAAGTTTAAAATTAGCCACAAAATTTACACCTTTAGAAAATAAACTGAAAAAAACATCCGTAATTTCCTTTTCAGTGTAGTTGTAAATTATGAAACCATATTTTTTCAAAATATTCCTACATAGACACGTACTAAAAACTACATCATTGCTATAGTTATTGTGACGACCATTAAAGTCATCAGACTCAACTAAAAATTGTTGTTCTACAACTCTCTGAACACCATTCACAACACCTGTTCCTTCATGTTCTAAAGGTCGTGGTAATGAAAAACCAAAAATTGAAACATTACTTTGCTGAAAAGTTCGTTCATTAGTGGTTGTCACATCACAACAATATTCATCAATATTAACATCATCAAACATTTCAAAATGAAATACACCCTTTAAAACATCAGAAAAATTATTAGTTAAAATAGTGGACTCATTGGCATCACTGACATCACTCACATAACAAACATCACTGAAATGTGTTCCATGTTCCTGATAAGGAACTAAAGCTCCATAAAGTCCCTCTGATATGTATTTAGGGCTGGTGAGGAGATTGAGGCTTCTTGGGGCGGTATCACATTGCTACCAAGGAGTGTTTTCTCTTAAGTAGTAATGCCCACCTTCTATGCTGTCCCAGAGGGTGGTATGCAATGAGCTCTGGAGTGTAGGCAGGATCCTACCTCTCGACAGAGAACACCATCTACATGTCTGAGGCCTCTACCTGCAAATAAATATGATGGTGCATCTGAGCACATGCACCTCCCCCCATATACTCTTCCTCCCTACCTGATTGTCATCCACTTGAACTTCCCAAATTTGGGTTACCTGGGATGTATTCAGGGCTTTATCTTGCTGCACCACTGACACAGACAATAGTAGGTAAATTGCTGCCATAACAGTTTGGGAAACACATGATGGAAGCTTGTAGATTCATGTAGAGCAGGGGTGGGAGGTTGACATAATGATTAAGGTGTTTACCTTATAAACACAAGGTGTAGGGTTTGATTCTCACATCGGGTAATTGACTAGGCTCAAAATGGCCCACAAGGACAGTTAGCATATTACTAATCTATGAACATGAAATCATCATCTGTATTCATGATAATGCAAAACTACAGTTACTTCAGTGACACGTGGAAAGAATGCCACCATTCCTGATTTAAGATCCCTGCATAAACCTTCAAGCAACCTTTCCAAATAAGAGAGGAAATACTTTTCTAATGAAGAGTCCACCAAAACAATGTAGAGGTAATGTTGTCAGCAACACTATTGTGATAACACAATGTATACTAAAAACACTGCTAACGAAAACAGTAATGGTGTAAAAATGACAACACATGGCCAGGTCATCAGAAATATTGTTATGATTACAGAATGAATTATCAACAGTAAAAACAACAGTGATGTAAAACTGTTACTGATGTGTGGTCTGCTCATCAGCAACATTGTTACCTTACTGATGTGTGGTCTGCTCATCAGCAACAGTGTTACCTTACTGATGTGTGATCTGCTCATCAGCAACATTGTTACCTTACTGATATGTGGTCTGCTCATCAGCAACAGTGTTACCTTACTGATGTGCGATCTGCTCATCAGCAACAGTGTTACCTTACTGATTGTGTGGTCTGCTCATCAGCAACAGTGTTACCTTACTGATGTGTGGTCTGCTCATCAGCAACAGTGTTACCTTACTGATGTGTGGTCTGCTCATCAGCAACAGTGTTACCTTACTGATGTGTGATCTGCTCATCAGCAACAGTGTTACCTTACTGATGTGTGGTCTGCTCACCAGCAACAGTGTTACCTTGCTGATGTGTGGTCTGCTCATCAGCAACAGTGTTACCTTACTGATGTGTGGTCTGCTCATCAGCAACAGTGTTACCTTACTGATGTGTGGTCTGCTCATCAGCAACAGTGTTACCTTACTGATGTGTGGTCTGCTCATCAGCAAAAGTGTTACCATACTGATGTGTGGTCTACTCATCAGCAAAAGTGTTACCTTACAAATGACTGTAAAGTCACCAAAACTAAACAACAGTGATGGTGTAGTACTGCAGTTCAAAAAGTGACCAAAATAAAGTCACCAAAACTAAAGAACAGTGATGGTGTAGTACTGTAGCTCAAAAAGTGACCAAAATACAGGAAGCAACATAACAATTTGATAAAAATTCATATGAAAGTATAAAAAACTGTATGACATTTGCAACTGTTTTTCCAGTAAAGATATACAAACGTAAAATGTCACCTGTATAAAACAGGTAATTTTTCTTTACCATAATAATGCAGAAGGGGTGTACCATGTCAAACACTAAATGACACACACACATACACACCCACACACACACACACACACACACACACACACACACACACACACACACACATATATATATATAGGTTTACTATCATTAAATCAAATTACAATATGTTTTTCATTCAGTAAACCAAAGTGTAATGTCAAAATGCACAACCCCGCATGTTCAGAATGCCGCTCCAAAATTACAAAATATTTTTTCGATGTAGATGTTGAACTCTGTGTATGGCAATGCTGAATACAGCTAACAGTTTTTTTTTCATACAATGCATTCCTCCCAGTACCACAACACCATTGCATGAAACTAAACATATCTGTATAGGACCTCATGTAAATAAAACTGCTATGCAACATATCACGTTTTTGTAGGTGGGCAAGCCCCCCTGGACCCTCCTGTGGGATGCTACGCCCTCCACATCCCTTGCAAAAATGTATTCCATCTCTTAGATGGCACTACAGTGGGGATATGAATGAATTTCCACACCATACTGTATCACGATCTCCATACAGTTTGTCGAACACACGTGAAGGCACTACTGCATTCACATGAGTGTGTTCGACTTTGCAACACATTTTATATTTTGTGAACAACAATCTGACTTTCAGCATAATACCTGGCATTCGATTGTTGTTCGCAATAATGACAGTAAAATATATATATATATATATATATATATATATATATATATATATATATATCTATATATATATATATATATATATATATATATATATATATATATATATATATATATATATATATATATATATATATATATATATATATATATATATATATATATATATATATATAAACACACACGCATACACACACACACACACACACACACACACACATAAATATATATATATATATATATATATATATATATATATATATATATATATATATATATATATATTTTTTTTTTATGTCAGCAAAGATGCCACAGTGCTGTAGAAAGTAAAATTACTTCATACACACATTATAATTCCAGTCTAAAGCTATAGTACTTTATTTAAGACTGAAACTTTTTAGTTTGCTTTCAGGAAGGAATTATTTAGATTTAACAATCTGAGCCAGCATAGGATGCACAAGATCCACACTTCTTTACTTTATGCACAAAGAGAGAGAGGTGGAGTGGGGGTGGAGTATGGATAAAAGAGTGTACTGAATGAATAAATATTTCCTGGTGCTGCCTCAAGTCAACACACCCCTATGGAATTTTTTTTCTATAGATGGAGCCTATTTTAAGCACTTAGTCAGAGAATATGTTTTCTTTCTTTTCTAAAAGGCATTCTGTGTGTGGATAAGAAAACCTTTTGTTTACATCATTGTGAGAGAGTTGCTGTTGAGTTCTTTTTGCTACTAGTCTACTTAATCTCCCTAGATTAAGTTGATCTAGAATGATCACAGATCAGAATAACTAAAAAAAAAGGCTCAAAAAACAAACAAAGTATCCCAATGATTCAAAGTCACAATCTCCTACTCATGTCCCTACTGACTGCTAGATCGACCCCTGTGTCTCATACCACGCATCATCAGAAATCATCAGAACCAATTACAATATCAGCAAGCAAATCAAATAGCAAATATTCAATTCATATTCAGTCACCTCTTCAACAACATTTACACAAAATTTTTGTAGGGAACAGGTTATGCAGATATAAATACAACAGCTGTTCAGGAACAGACCCCTATCCACATAAAACAAATTCATCCCTGTCATTATTGAAGCACAACTTGGATCAACAGATGCGAAACAGAAAATTTACCCCAGGACTGCCCCCATACTAATGTAAAGAAGCATCTCTAAAATAATTTATTCCATGCATGGGTCCCCTCAAATTATCTATGGTATGATCCCAGTTATTCTCATTAGGGATAATATATAATTATTAGCCATGGGATGGGTAATCTCTATCCAAACAGGATAGGTTAATTCAAGCATAGAAGTGAAATTGGCTGGGTTTAAAATGGCACTCAAGGGCAGCTAGTCTTGTATGTACCTATGAACCTAGAATAACATAGTAAGGGGTATGGGTGGAGGTGTTACTCCCTGGGACCCCACTGGTTTTAACTTTACTCATAGCCTTACAGCATGGAGCATATCTGAGTGTAGCTGATGTTACTCATTGCTTAAGGAAGTAGTACTCATACTGTATATTGATAAGGCCACTAGGCCAGTTGCTTCACAATTATTATTAATGCTTGGGATAGCAATGTGGACAGAAAGCTCATAGGAAGTGTCTCTGACATATTAACTGTTGACCATGGTGTGTATTTAAAATCCATACCTCTTCAGCAAGAATAAAACATAAAATTAAAGCAATTATATTGGAGCTGGTCCAAAAGCAGATATCTACCCCTGTCTTACACATACCATTCCTTGACTAACCATATGGCTGGTGTAAATTCCTTGTATTTTTTAACTGATTTAAGAAATCCTCTAAGGTGTGATGTCTCAACACTTGCAAATAACAGTAGTTTTCTCTTTGGCTTCAATTTTCAAATTTATTTTACACAAAGCAAATACCTATTGCTTCTGTAATTACAATTTAATCTATGTTTTTCCTACAGAACACCTGTGCAAATACTGCAAATACAAATATTATATCTCATAAAAGTCAAAAAAAGTCAAGACAATTGATGTTCCTAGAAAAAAAGGGGGGGGGTGTTGAGGGAGGCAAGCCTTCCTGTTCTCGGGCCACTGTATGGGGACACTATCACATCCATTTAATACAAGCTTATTAGGACTATGGTTGGAGAACCACTGGGAAAGGGCAAGCCCCATGAAAAGGAATCAGTGTTCCAACTTTATGTGTTTAACAGTTCATGCTGTTCAAATTGCACCAGCAGTTCATAAAGCAGAAATCTGACTAAGCTTCCAGCTGTTCCACATCCAGTCCCTCAAAACCCAGGAGAAAAATAAACGTCGTCACAAACATCAAAATTCCAAAACCCAATAATTATACAAAAAATGAGGACAATGGCTGAAAATGCACTTTGATACTTGTGATATGATACTCATGCAAACAGTGCATTGAAGCAAATAACACGTTCTGTTTCTACACTACTTCACGCCTCAGTGCTAGTGCTTTTTTAAGATACTGCCCTATTTTGTCAACATATGTCTACTTAAAATCTACAATCTCAGTTTTGAATGCCATGGATCTCTAATTAATTTGATAATGAACTTCATTCTCACATTTTCCAAAAAACACTCAATACTACACAAACACAACTTAACATTTAGCTTCATATTACAATCCTGTTCTATATGTGTTAAGCCCTCTTGTATGATCTGGGAGTGCTTTGGAGAGTTGATGATACCTCTAAATTTGCAGTTATCCTCAACCTTGATCAGTCAACGATCTCTGCCATCAGCTTTGAAATTAGAGGGGTTGATACCAAATGCTAACAGCTTTAGTGCTGAGTTCTGGGTACCTAAGTAGAAATAAAGGGGATACAGAAGATTGTGCCTGTGTCTGTGAGTCTGTATGGTTTCCAACAGTTCACATATGGGTTTATATTTATTTTGATTAATTTATTGATAATTAACCAGTAGGGAATGGTATCAGAGGCCTTGGCCAGGTTAAAGTAAGCTGTGTATATCAATTTGTCCACATCTAATGCCTCAGTAACTTTTTTAAAGAAGTTTACTTTGTTAAGCAGGCAGGGTCTTCCTTTCAAAAACCCAAAACGGTTTGAGGTGAAGAATTGTAAGCTCCCAATATATATGTTTATGAGTTCCAAATTAATGCATTCCATTACTTTACAGATAAAGCTTGTAATGCTCATTGGTCTATCATTGCTAGGATCTGTGGTGGGGCCATGCTTGTAGAGGGGGTGGGGGGGTGACCACGGTTTTCCTCCACAACTCTGTCATATAACAAGTTGAGAAGCGGGGGTGTAAAGATCCAGGAGTGAGCCCATTTTTAGGCTTGTACAGCATGAGATCATCTTTGTTGTGGATGAGGATGTGATGGTGTGCAGTGAGAAAGGACAAAAAGAAGTTTTAACTTAATTTATCTGTTAGTATGTTGGCTGTGTTCTCAGGGGTTGAGTGAGCGTTATTCTTATTTCATCAGTTCAGTGCACTGCTGGGTATTGTTCCTAAAGTTTCTAATTAATGTGATCATGATAATAAAGACCATATGGTTATCCTTGACAAAGCAGTCAGTTTCAAGTCAAACCTATTTTTAGAGAATTTGATTTTGTACTTGCGTTCTTTGTTTAGCTTTTTGAGTTCACTTTTGAAGGGTGGACTCTCGGGCTATTTCTCAGTTTGAAGAGTTTTTTTTCCCTTTTGTTATATAGTTTACTTGTACTATGGTTCAAATATAGTGGTTTGTTCCCGATGTTAGCACTCTGTTTGGGTCAGATTAGAATCAATGAATGTTTAAATGCAGGTACTAAGGTGTTAATAGAAACTATCAGCAAATGCTATGGTGTTGGCTATTGGGTCATGAAGGGGGACAGGCTTCTTAAACCATTTCAGATCACCAGTTAGTGGCAATAATCTTGCCTTTGAGTTCTCTCTAAACACAGTTGTGTTTGTGGAAAGGTTGGGTTAAGCCCTCATGGTGAGTACTACTGAATGGTGGTCAGATCTGATGACTGATTGGGTAATTACAGGTGTAGAGTATAATGGGGCTATATCTGTGAAAACTCAGGCAAGTAAACTTGACCTCCTAGTGGGGGATTGCTCTATATTTTTTAGAGAGTTTGCACTGATGAATGCTGGAAATATTGTGCATCTCTATAGTTACTAGTGAAAGTCTTTCAGCTTAAGGATGGAGACTTAAAATCCCCAAAAATAATAATGCTTGGTGCCCTAGTGGCAGCCTCTAGATTATTCATGTATGCCTCTAGAGTTGCAGTTATCATAGAACAGGTTCTGCAGTTGGCTATGATATTATAAGATATCATACAAGAAAAATGTAGCCAACTCCCTGTCACTAAAGGTCACCCACGAAAAGCAGTGACAATGAAAATAGTGTGTATTGTAGACAAACAACCACGCTGAGTAGATATATCCAAAAATGTAATAAAATGCAAAGAAGATAAGCCCTCTCGGGTCAACACCCTTCATCAGACAACTTCCACAATGATACAATCACAGTTTAAAACAGAATCAAACCAATAATCCTTCAATATCTAATTCTCTGCCTTTTATTGGTGGGTTTTAAAGGTATTACCCCATTTAAACCTGGAACCTTGTCCGCTCCAAGTTCAATAATCCACGTAGTTTCAAAAAATTCAGTGGTGTTAACTACATCACCACCTCTAGCATTCAAATGAATTGCTTACAAAGCCATAAATGCAAAGCTATGTCCTAGATTGTCCAATATATGTTGACATAAAGCATTATGTGGGTTCTTTAAACCTGCAGTTAGTTTTCCCCACATAAAATGAACTACAATGTTCACATAGGGCTAAACAGACAATATTTTGAGTCATGCGGTCAGCATATCCATTTAAATAATATATTTTCCTGGTTAAAGGGTGTACAAATAAATTACCAGTAAAAATATATGGACAAGTCTTACAATGATTGCAAATAAAGGTTCCTTTTTGCTGAGAGAACATATTATTGCTACTGTTTAAAGAATGTTCTTAACATAACAAATCCTTCAGGTTTTTATTCCTCCTAAAACCAAAAGTTGTTACTGCTCCCACTATGGTACTTAACTGTCTTTACATAAAAACACAAACCACACACCCACCTTCACTAAGGTTCTCAATAAAAATCTACCCAAACAGCAAAGACCTCCAATGCAGAAACGCACTCGACCACCACAACACAACACTAATCACAAGACACATAACTGTCCTAAACAGTGTGCCACTCAACCAAAACCCCGAAGGCAAAACAGCATGCCCAACACACTAGTTATCGGTGACTCGATAGTTAGGCACACTGATGTCTCACTCAAAAGGTTGAATCAGGAGAAAGTAACAGTCAGCTGCCTGCCAGGCGCCAGGATCCACCACATAATGCATGCACTCAGGTCCCTCAACAACAGATACAAATATGACTCTGTCATTGTACATGTGGGGGTGAATGACCTGAGACATACCTCCCTGGACTACATGAAAAGAGACACAGAGGAGCTCCTGGATTATGTAGCCCAGGCAGGTATGATCCTAGCCCTGACTAGCCTCCTACCATCACCCAGAATGATACCACAGTACAAGCAGAAAATCATTGATTTCAACACTTGGCTAAGTTTCTGGTGTCATTCTAAGGGGATCCAATATCTGTCTGCCTGGTATGACATGATTGACAGACCTCAATGCTTTGCTGGAGATGGCTTGGATCTGTCACCCCTGGGCTTCTGGATACCGGTCAAAGCTCTTGCCACCCCTATAGTGCCTTTTTTTAGGTGGTGTTCCAAAGACCAAATTACCACCATAAGAGCTACAAACAAATGCAATCTGAGGGTCATGCTGCTCAATGCTAGAAGTCTAAATCTCAAAATGCACTCGCTCGAAGCACTCCTTAAAATGAAGAACATTGACATTTGTGCTGTAGCAGAAAACTGGTTCAAAGCAGCAGATATCACCCCTGCACTACCAGGCTATAACTCATTCCACACCTTCTGGCCCCAGAACTTGGATGGAAGCTCCAAAGGCGGTGGTGTTTCCATATTCATAAAGGATGTGCACACCTCCTGACTGTTAGCTCAACATAACACATCTGAGGTGCTTCAGGTGCAGCTAACATTGGGTAAGACAGCGATTCAGGTAGTAGTCTGGTATAGGTCCCCAACTATGCCCCAAGACTCACACTCCATGTTTCTAAGCACCCTGGAGAATATTAGGGTCCAACCTAACACTCTCATACTGGGAGACTTCAACTACCCCTGCATTAACTGGGAAAACTACTTATGTACCAATACACTTGCCCAATTATTTCTGGAATTCTTTAATTCCAATGCCCTGGACCAGCTCGTTCTTACCCCCACTAGAGGTAGCAACATCCTTGACCTGGTCATTACTAACATAGGTGACCATTGCTCTACACCAATAGTCAGCTCCTCCCTGGATAGATCTGACCACAAACTAATCCCCTTGGAAATCACCCCCCCCCCCACAAAGGTAATCACCATGAAAAACATCTCCAAAGCTAACTTTGGGCTCCTTAAAACAAAGGTGACTAACTTCATGGCACCCATGCAAATGGACAATTGTTGCATGACCACCATATCATACATCAATGCACTGTATGAACACGTACACAAATGCATGGATCTTGCCATACCCAATAGAACCAAAACGCTCTCCTCAAAAAAAAAAAGGAAGCCAATCTGGTGGTCCCCTGCCATAAACAAACTCTACAACAGAAGGAGGAAACTGATGTGGAATAAGGTGAAGTCCCAAGACTGGAAAAACTCCCTTATCAGCCTCAACAAAAGGTTGATATCCCTCATCAAATCCTCTAAAGCTAGCTATGAAAACAGAATTGTAGCAGATAGTAAAGACAACCAGAAGGCAATATCCAGATTTGCTCTGAGCTACTGCACAATGGTACCTCCTATACCAAGCCAACAGATGTTGCCAATATACTGGCTGACAGATTCAGTGCCAACTTTACCCATCTCTCACCCAAAGGACCAATCCCAATACCAGTAGATTGCCAGGCACCCAGTATTACTGCTGCACAGGTTGAACACAGAAGGCGTTATAAGAGATCTAGGAACACAGGTTGACAGCAACCTCTCTTTTAAACACCACATTGCCACTGTGGTCAGAAAGTCCCTCCATGTGGCACATCTCATTACTAAGGTTTTTGCATCCAGGAAGAAGGGCATTGTCTCTCTCTACTCTTCCCTCATTAGGTCAATTATCGAGTACAATGCCCTATTTGATATGTACCTCAGTAGACACCTGCAAAAACTGGAGAGGCTGCAAAAGTATCTCACGAAGAGGATCCTAGGTCTTAAACGCTTGTCCTATATGGACAGACTCAAAAAACTCCAACTATTCATTGTTTCATATCACCTACTTAGAGGCGGTCTCTGCTTGACTTACAAAGCCATGTCTGACCCAGCTCTGTTAGAAATGCTACATCTAAAGAAATCCCAATCCCTCCGCACCACACTCTCCACAATCAACAGAACATGCCAGAGGCACAGGTTCATAACCCAGAGACTGCCCATGCTATGGAATAGACTTCCCATACATGTCAAGCAGAGCACCTCACTGGCCCTCTTCAAGAAAAATCTTGATGAGTGGATGGGAAATAGAAAATTCACCCCGAGGATCACTCTAGCGGCTCTACTTGACAGAGGCACTAAGAACTAAGGTCAGTTGGCACAATGCCATGGTAATCCTATGGGCTAGGCTTGCAAAGGCTCCAGAGCCTTTAGCCTAGTACATGCCTATGAACCTATGAACCTATGAACTTCCCATCAGTTCATAACACTTTCCAGTTTCTCTTATGTTGCATATCCCCTGTATATCACTACTGTATTTCAATGTTACATGCATTTTACTTCTATTGTTGTTGAGCTCTATTCACCCTGTTTTGTTTACTGGAGTATATAGCCATCTGTATGACATTCTTCCTGTATTCCCTGTTATTAAAATTCTTCTTTAAAGTTTCCACTACTTCATTAAAATGTGCCTCATCCATACATAGCCTGGATGCCCTGTTAACCTGTCCTTTTATGATATTACTAAATGTGACTCGGATGCATACTGTCAAAAGCCAACAGGCTGTTCTTCCAGCAATTTTTCTATAGAAAGATGTTTTAATCTGGGCTTCCTGGGTCACACTAAGTCTAACATCCAAATAATCTATCTCTGTCACTGAACAATTCATGGTAAATCTCATGAAACTGGTAGTCAATTCTAAGTAACTGATAAATGTATTTAAATCATAATGGACACCTTTTTACATAAGAAACACATCATCAACAAATCTGACATAGTAACCTAGATATTTTACCCAATTGTGTTTAGTGTTGAATATAGCCTTGTCTTCCCAATATGCTAAAACCAAGTTAGCAGACAAATTCGCACAGGGAGTTCCCATCACAATCCCTTTCTTTTGTTGATAGTAACTACCTTGACATAAAAATACATTGTTTTCCAAAACAAGCCATAATAGGCTACATATAAGTCTATTTGCATTAGCATTCATCTCTGCAACACTTGTTAAAAAGACTCAATGGCTGTTAAGCCATAATCATTGGATATCACAGTAAATAAGTTATTGACATTCAGTGTAACAAATAAACTGCCTCAACATTCATTGGACTGCTGATATTCATATAATGATGTTAAAAAATGTGCAGTATCTCCTAAAATCCTGAGAAACTTCTGTATCACCGATTTCAGCCTATTTCCTTGCCTTATGGAAATATTCTGTGTCACCCAACCCCTTCCTGACACTATCGGTCTCAAAGGTGGATTATATAGGTCTTTTTGAGCCTTGGGGAGGTCTTTGAAAACAGGTATAGTTAGATTTTCAATATATAGAAAACTATATGTCTCTGGTGACATTAAATGACTGTCACGTAATATAGTTAACATTTTTCTTACTTTTTCAGTTATGGATTTAACAACTAATGGAGAAAGCTGCAAATATGTAGACTCATCCTTAAATAAACCTAAAATAGTGTCATGGTAAAACTGTTGGGCCATTATCACTACAGCACCTCCTTTAGCAGCAGATTTAATGACTATACACTTGTATTACATAAAGTCCTAAGAGTCCTTTGTTGCGCATGAGTTAAATTAAAACACTTAGGTTTTGTTTTAGTGTCCAGGTATTCCTTAATTTCTGTTTCACATACTTTGATAAAGGTTGCTATCATTGACTGCATGGGTGGTACGAAACAACTAGGCTGGTTTAACTCTACATTACTTACACATTCATTACCCCCATAAACATACTTTAAATTTGCATTCCTTCCAAACATCAATAAGTCCATAATTGCTTCATTAAAAACAGAACCCACAGTAGGTATAAAACTTAAGCCTTTATTCAAAACATGCATCTGATCTACAGATAAATCAATGCCTGATATATTATAAATAATCCAGTCACCATTGTCAGTCAGATTGATATTTTCCATCGTTTCGCATCCATTGCTTGTGAGTGACACCATTTCCTTTCATTCTTCTTTCACAAAGGTACCAGGAGCTCCAGACAAGTATTATTATAGGTCCCAGTTTTTATAAAAACCTTAGGTCTCGCTCCCAAAGTCAGAGGATCTGCACACACTCCACTGCCATAGCCGACAAAGCCATTACTTCTTTCTACACTCCCTCCACATTTTTATTGGTGGCACTAAATTATCATGGCTTAGTGGTTCTGTACTTTGCTTTGACATGCACAGTCTGTGTTTCAAACTTGTCTCATTCATTTAACCTCGAAAAGGCAAAGTGCAAAATTAATTTAAAATGGGTGGCCATACTACACACTCTACTCTAGCTTATAAATGCCCTAGGGCAGATAGCCTAGTATGAACCTATGAACCTATGAACTACTACCACTGGCACTAGATGCTCGCAAATCAGCAGAAACATCTACTGCCGGGGAGTTGACATCCCATTGTGTGTGTGTGTGTGTGTGTGTGTGTGTGTGTGTGTGTGTGTGTGTGTGTGTGTGTGTGTGTGTGTGCATCTATATCTATATTTACATTATATATATATATATATATATATATATATATATATATATATATATATATATATATATATATATATAATAACTGAATATGGCTGAAGCTAGGAAATACCCTTTCCCAATATTGTGTGATCTCAGAGTTATTATATAATATTAGCAGGAGTGTGTGAGGGCACAGCCCCCATGAAGGAAGCAGTGAGACTTGCCCCTATCTAAAAACAATTTTTTGTTTTATTAATTTTAATTTTGCGTGGGCAGCCGTGGTGGTGCAGCGGTTAGCATTGCCTTCTCACAGCAAGAGGTTCTCCGGTTCAATTCTCGGCTGGGGTGCCTTCTGTGCGGAGTCTGCATGTCCTCCCTGTGGTCGTGTGGGTTTCCTCCGGGTGCTCCGGTTTCCTCCCACATCCCAAAGACATGAAGTAGGTGGATTGGGCACTTTAAATTGGCCCTAGGTGTGAGTGCGCTGGGCTGGCAACTCAATACTGTAAAACTCCACTGCCAATCATGAGTGGACAGATGATCAGCTGTGGCGACCCCTAAATGGGAAAAGAAGATTAAATTTAATTTTGCATATGCTGGAGTTAATGCTTGGCAGTTTCAGTGTTTTCTGGTCAACAATATAGAAGTCAACATTTGGGTCTGTCTACAATTTTCAGTAGAACTATATATATATATATATATATATATATATATATATATATATATATATATATATATATATATATGGGTTCACCTCTTAATTTCGAAATTACAAAATCCCGAAGTTCAATATTTCAAACTTACAACCCCGAGATCCTGCAATCTCAAAATTAAGAAAAAAAAAAAAAAAAAGAGGGGGAAAGCCCACCTGCACCTCCCCATGCTCACTACAACTTAAATATACTAACTCCGAGATCTCGGGATTGTAAATTTAATTTATTGAACTTCGGGATTTTGTAATTTCGAAATTTAGAAGTGAACCCATATATATATATATATATATATATATATATATATATATATATATATATATATATATATAGAGAGAGAGAGAGAGAGAGAGAGCCACATAACAAACGAGTGCATGCAAATGAATGCTGAATGCATGGACCAAACCAAAATACACCACACAACTAGGTCCAGCATAAAAATTCGCCTTAACGTCCAAGGTGAAAAAAATAATCAAAGTCTTTTCATATTCTTTAATGATAGAAGCAGGAAAATACAGATGAGGCTGCCACACAACAGTATTCAGAACTAGTATTTCAGACACATAACAATTGCGCCCCCCTGGCGTCATCAGTGTGATAGTACATTCATGTCTTACTTCTCTTTATTTTCCCTGCAGTTTTAAAGTCACACTCCCCTTTCAATGAAATCTTAAGGATAATTCACATCAAATACAATAAGATACATACATAGAGCCATCAAAGGTATGGCATAATAAATCACAATCAGATATATTCATATATACACATACATATACAAAAAAAGACATATGTATATATATATATATATATATATATATATATATATATATATAACACACACACACACACACACACACACACACACACACACACACACACACACACATATATATATATATATATATATATATATATATATATATATATATATATACATATAAATATATAAACATATATATATATTTTCATATCAGAGTTTGCACCCAAAAACCTTACAATAATATTGACACCTAATTAAATATGCTCATTTAAACCTGGCCTATTAGTGGCCCCTAAATTAACTAACCATAACTGTTCTTTCTTATCCCAAATCTTATGTTTTTCTCTCCTGGGGAAATCACTACCCCACACCACATCTATCCCAATAAATACAAAGTGTGCCGAAGTATGTTCCAACTTGTGCTTAGAAAGGGCACTTCTTAATCTCTTGCAGTTTATGTCACTAAGATGTATCGCTATATGATTCTTAAAGGCTCTAGAGGTCTGATTCACGTAACAAGCCTCACACTGGCAGACCGCCATATTCACTACCCACTCGGTCTGGCAGGTAATAAAAGATCTAATATTGTAAACCTTAGAGGTATTAACAGAAGTAAGGGATAGATTTAAATATAACCTTGCAGTAAGCACAATTACCGCAACAGTTACAGCCCTTCAAAACACTACCTGTTCTTACCCCTTTTGTATTATACGTTTTCTTATACCAAGACATGAATTCACCTACATTCCTATCACATCTATAACTATAGGAGCAATGGTCACTTAAACATTGGTCAAAAAAATTATCAGATTTCAAAATATGCCAATGCTTATCTATTACCTGCTTAATTTTGAAACTGTTGTTCCATCGGTGGTAACTAATCTAACACTGGATTGTGCAGGGGTTCAGGCGCCTAGGCAGCGAGACATTTCCTTGTGGTACATTTGACTGGGGACACATGGCTGAAGTGATATTCAGCTGCAAAGAAATATGGCTGTTTGCAAATTCCCTGTGGACAAAGAGAAGAATGTGTTGCCATGCCCATGACTTCAATAACCGAATGCATAGGGAGAAAATAATTTCCATGGTCCCCAAGGGAACATGAGACAGCAGCCAATATGGCA
>NC_056733.1:1048941891-1048969391 GCF_019279795.1 Protopterus annectens
GCATACTGTCTGTGCTGAAATAGGGTCATAAGATGTTGGAGGCACAACCTCAATGTCTGACCCTCTCCACCCCCACACTCTGCTGCTCCATGAGTCTACCAATACTCTGACATGAGATAGTAGGAATTCTACAGTGCCACTAGCACAGAAACAAAAATCTAGCAAAGCTAGACTTTCCACTGTGTGATACCTTAAACTTCTTGTATCAGAGGCAGAATGGGATATATATGCAAATTGCCCTTTAAGGATATGAGGTGTTTCAGCTAAATGGCAATTTTGAATGTCCAAGACTTTTCTTTTACTTTTAAGTCGATTTATGGGCAATTTCATACCAATAAAGCCATGCCCCTCTTATTGGCCTTATTGACCTTATAGGCCTTTTTGGCCTGAAATTGTCCACAAATAGACTTAAAAGTAAAAGTAAAAGAATTGTCATTTAGCTGAAACACATGATATCCTTAAAGGGTGATTTGCATATAGCCCATGTTGCCTCTGATACAAGAGGTTTAAGGTATCACACAGTGGAAAGTCTAGCTTTGCTAGAATTTTCTTTTTGAGTTTTTAACCAATGTTTTTTCCATGTAACCTTTTTACTCACTGTTTTAGTTACAGTGCCATCAGCAGGATCACCTATGATAACAAGTAATTTACTACACAAAGAGAGAAATAGTATAAACAATGATCAAACCTGTGTTACGTGAAATGCATATTAAAAATTAAGGAATGCTAATACAATGAAAACAAATGCCTTTCAGTTGCACATGCATACCTTTTGTACATTGATAAGAATATTAAAGATTTGCTTATCATGTGTAGATGGCCATGCAAAAAGAGAACCAGATGCAGCTACAAATACGAAAGGGAGATGAAACATGCACAATAAGCATCACAAAGAAAATGACCAAATAAAGAGAAGATCATTCCCTTTACAGCTGCATAATGAGACATCTCATACAAAACTTTACTGTCCCATTGACTGCCCCCCCACCCAACATTTCTCCCCTCCTTCTCTCTCCCTTCAATGATCCCATGTGATGTAGACTTCATCATTTTATATGATGGTTTGTGGCTCATGTTTCCAGTGTTTTTCAGTTACTTCAGTATTATAATGTTTGCACAATCCCCAGTGCAACAGTCTCACCACATTATTATGCCTTTCAGTGTACAGTCCTTCTGCCATTAGTATGACACAGCCAGCAAAGAGGTGTGCAACTGTTTCCAATTCTGTTTTATAAAACCTACATTTGTCTGTTTCTCCCACTTTGTAAATCAATGTGTAAGTATTCCAGTATCTTGGCCCTCCAATATTAACCTTTCATCTTTTGGTTTGAATTCACCTCTCCTTAACCATTCATGTGTTTGATCCTGATCAATATGAAGTTGCTCCAGGAGTTTTCTGTACTTGCAACTATATTTATGCATTTTTCACATGCTTTTGCCTTCTCATCTGATCCTTCACCTTATATACTTTCTTTTCTTTTTTTGGTGCATTCAGTTGTTCCCTAATTTTTTTCTACTTCTAGTGTGATTTCCATTCCCACTTGACACTGATATGCTTCTGCTAGACAAATGTTTGGGTCTTGTGAGGTCAGCAGATATGTGTGGAATCCCACGATGAGCAGATCTGTACATGTAATCAGTTTTGAGGAGGCGCATACTTCCTTCAGAATGGGGAATATATAATCTTGGTAGGCAATGATTTTTATAAATCATTTGATGAACATAAAGCACCCTTCTTGTTTTTTTGCAGTTTTGTAGTTTCTTATAGTTTTGAAGATAGAGGGTTTTTGAGTTTATTTCAGATTTTTCAAGCATTGTCTCTCTTTTGAATGATGGAGATAGCTTCTTTGCTTATCCAGGGAGCATAATTGGATTTAAACCAAATCTTTCGGATAGGGGGAAGAAAGCTGAGGGTGTTAAGGAAGATGCTATTAGATTTTACAGTCCTTATATTTGTGAGGTTTAGGAGTTTGAGACAGGAGACGTTGGATGGAGGTTGGGTGATGATGACTTAGAGTGTCAGGGAGAGTGGAGGCATTAGGATAGTGGTTGGGCTGAGAGGTAGGTATCCAGTCAAGAGTGGATAAAGTTTTGATTGATGATTAGATTGGGAGGGGGAGGGGATTGAGAGGTTAATGGTGACACTGTAGGTTAATGGTGACACTGTGGCAGTTAGAGGTCATAGTATTCCCATTGACATTAACATCCCAGAAATAATTGTGTTTAGGAGAGATGTCTGAGAAGCAGGCAAGAGAAGGTGTATTGTGATATTATATTATATATATTTGTTTAGGTTACAGATGACTATGAGAATCTTTGCAGGGTGAAATCTGGGGGGGGGGGGTAGGGTAGGGGATGGACTGAGAAATGTTCTGAGTAAAGGATAGCTACCCCGCCGCCTTTTTAATTGGACTGTCTTGGCTGAAAAGATTATAGCCAGGGGGGTATGATTTCTTTATTTATGTGGTGTTTTAGTCATGTTTCAGAGATGCAGAGGATATCTGAAGTGTGTAGGGTTGTCTAGGAGTGTAAATTAGGGATTTTGTTTTCTCCCTTATCATGGCATAACTGAAAAAGTGGATGAAAGCGCTTGGCAGTATTTTTTTTGGTGGATTTTTATGGATGTGAATAAACAACAGCATACTAAATCCTGAAGCTTCTGTTGCTTGGATTTAATCTCTGATGCAAGCAGGTCATTATAAGAGGTCTTTTTTCTGTTTTTGGTTCAGGTTGCCTATTATTCTGCTGGTATTTGCTTATTTTTTAACTGCAAAGTAGTTTGTCACTATTTCACAGTCGCTGTGATATAGTTTATCAGTGTAGGGTGTACCTTATACATTTTTAAGCACTCTTTTTATCCATGAATGTGGGGTACTATCAAATGCTTTTGTATAGTCAATCCATGCCATAGTTAGATTCTTCCCCTTTTTACAGTTCTTAACTATGACGTTATTTAACAACAAATTATCTTTTGTTCCATATGACTTTCTTTTATTGCCCTTTTGTTCTACTGCTATAATTGAGTTTTCTTCTAAATGACTATAAACTCTGTTGGCATCAATTCCAGTGTACAGTCTATATGTCATTGGAAGGCATGTTATTGGGCTATAATTTTTAGGGTAGCTTGCACGGTCACTCTTAAGTAGGAGCATTGTTTTTCCTCTTGTTAGCCAGATTGGTGTCTATTCAGGATGTGCATATAAATAGTTCTTACTCATGGCTAAATCTTTGTACAAAGATGCTAATACTTTTAACCAAAGGTTAGGACCTACATCAGGCCTGGGGTTTACCATTTGGAGGCTTTTCTTAACTTTGTTTCAATCTCTCTGTCCGTTACTTCATCCCATTTCATATGCTGTAATTTGAACTTCTTATTCTTTTTTTTACTTCTTCTATCCATTTGGTATCTTTGTAATGTTCCACAGAATTTTCATAAATATTTCTCCAAAATCTACCTATTTCTTCCTGTTTTGGTGGTCTTTCAGTTCCTTTTACCTTGTTTCCCAATTCTCTATGAATTTTTTGGGTCATCAATAAATTGCTTATTTTCTACTTTTCTTTTATATTTATCTGTGTGTCTTCTAAGTTTTTCTACCTCTGCTGATATTTTTAGTTTATTATTTGTGATAGTGCATGATAAAGCCTGATCCGTTATAATATTGAGCATTTATTTTATCACATCTATCGTTCTGAGTATTTTTGGGAGGGTGGCCCAATGGTTAAGGTGTTTGCCTTACAAACACAAGGTGCAGGGTTTGAGTCTCACAAGGGATAATTGGCTAGGCTTTAAATGGCTCGCAAGGTCAGTTAGCTTAGTACTAACCTATGAACCTAATCTGTTCCCTCTTCTAACAGTGACACTTGTTGCCTTAATTGCTTTATAGTTTTCTCTTCAATACTTCCATGATGACATTCGATTTCTCCCTGTCCTTTCCCTTAATACCTTGTGTTCCTGTTGTAGCACTTTATCTGTTATTAACTTGGCTGCACAGTAATGTATCCTGTTTACTTCTGTTATATCGCATGAATCTCTATGGACAGTCCTAATTACAGTGTTCATTTGTTTTATCAAACTTCTAATTTTTTGGCTTTAATTGACCTTCTGCAGTTTATTTCTTTCATTGATCTTAATATGTCTATCCATTTCTATTAAACCAAACAACTCTTCTCTTAATTTTCTTCTAAACTGACCGCAAAGTTTTTGTTCACCATTTCCTGTGGGCATTCTATATAAAGTTAAGAGCTTCTTCCTGTGCCATGTTCTCTTCAGTTTCACCCTGTGTTATCCATTGCTGTTTCATATGGGAACTCACTGGCCTATCACTCCTCAACATGGACATTATCAGAGTTTCTACAGTTTCCTGTTCCTTCCCTTGCTGTCTAGCTCCAACTGGACCTTTGTACTGGTTTCCTATGGGATGCTCCAAAGTACCTTCATATGTCAACTGACTATATGCTTACTTCTCCACTGGTTTTTCCTTAATTTGGGTGTCCACTGCTCAATCCTGTATTGTTGTTCTATGAGTTAAATTATCTACACTAAATCTTTCACTTTGCAGGCACTCCATTACCTCAGTTTCTGTTTCTTTAACTTCTCCATTACTAATCCTCTTCTCTACATTTCTTATTTGTTTTATTATTTTTTTGTATTGTAAAGTTTTCCATATCTGGATGCCTGTTTTTTTTACTTCTCCAAATCTTTTGGGTTTCTAATACCATGATGGAAATGGACCCCATTCCTAAGACAAAGTACAATTAAAGTTCATGAAATTAGTATTCTTTCAATCTTTGTTGTCAGCCAGAAGTACTCTTCACAACACCCGCAATGTGCCCAGTAATGACTCCTTCTGCAATTCATATGGAATTACATGGGGTTCATATTATAAGCACAAAAACTGAATTGCGCAAACTCCTATTGAGTGACACGTAAAGGGCGAAAGCCCAAAACATCAAATCCCAAACACAACAAAACCAACAAACAAATACTGTCACTAACTGTTGTATGCAGGGGGCAAGCCCCCCTGCACCCCCACACACCCCCTACATAAATATACTAACTCTGAGATCACACTCCATTGAAGCAAAAGGAAGAATTCCCTACGACAGTATCCGTTCATACCTTCGATATTGTGATTATTCTTTCTTTCCATGTCACTCAAAAGGTGTTCACATGATTCAGTTTTTGTGCTTATAATATGAACCCAATTACATGTATTGGTAACATATCTAAATGCGACTGTAGATTCTTTTTTATGAGACCCGTTGCTCCTACTACTATTGGAACTGTCTGGGCATTTTCTTCCACATTGCTCTCATTTCTGCCTGCAAATCTTGATATTTTATGACGTTGTGTCTCTCTGTATGCAAGACACTGTAGTCACTGAGTGTGGTGATTTCAATGATCAATGCTACTTTTGTCTTCTTTTCATGGACCACTATATCTGGTTTTCTGGTATTTATCTTTTGAACTGTTGGCAATGGGTGATCCCATGTGATGTAGACCATCATTTTCTATGATGCTTTGTGCCTCATGTTTCAAGTGTTTTTCAGCCACTTTAATACCATAATTTTTGCACAATCCCCAGTGCAACAGTCTTGCCACATTATTATGCCTTTCAGTATACAGTCCTTCTGCCATTAGTATGTCACAACCAGCAATGAGGTGTGCAACTGTTTCCAATTCTGTTTTGCAGACCCTACTTGTAAGTTTCTCCCACGTGTTCAATGGACTTTGTAAACCAAAGTGTATGTAGCCCACTATTTTGGCCCACTAATATTAATCTTTCATCTCTTGGTTTGAATTTGCCTCTCCTTAACCATTCCTGCATTCGATCCTGATCAACAGGAGGTTCTTCCAGAAGTTTTCTATACTTGCAACTATATTTATGCATTTTCCACATTTCTTGCCTTCTCATCTGGTCCTCCGCCTTATATTTTTCTTTTGTTTTTGGCACATTCAGTTGCTGCCTGATCTTTTATCTACTTCTGGTTTGATTTCCATTCCCGCTTGATGCTGATATGCTTCTGCTAGACTAAGCAGGGAAGTCATCTTAGATTTATTCTCTTCATGTTTCAAAACATTCACTATGTTTGGGTCTTGTGAGGTCAGCAGATATGTGTGCAGTCCCACAATTGCATATCTATACATGTAATCAATTTCAAGGAGGCCCATACCTCCTTCAGAATGGGGAATATATAATCTTGGTGTGCACTGATTTTTATAAATAATTTGGTGAGCATTAAGCATCCTTTTTGTTTTCCTGTCTAATCTAGCCAACATGTTTTGGGGCCAGTCAGTCACTGCAAAACTGTAAGTTAGGACAGGAAGAGCAAATTTGTTTATAGCTTGAATTTTGTTCCTAGATGTCAGTGCTGTTTTCAGGATTAATTTAAGTCTTCTAAAGTATTCCTTACTAAGTTTTTCACATTTGTTCATGTTTTAGTGCTGATCCTTCACCATTTCCCAAATATTTATACATTCCCTCTTGCTCAAATTCTTTTACACCACATTCTTGTCCCAAACCGATGTTTTCTTGGTGTTGCAGTTTTTCTGCTTTAAAGGCTGCTTTTGCACATTTATCAAGAACAAACAAAATTCTTATATCATCGAAAAAGTTTTGACAACTTGCAGTTGTGTTTTCAGTTCCTCATCTGATGAGTTATATAGTTTTAAATCATCAACAATGAGAAGATAAGAAGTGTATATACTTTGTTGTTTTCTATGAGCCAAATTATAGACATGGCCTAAGCTGTTAAGTAGACAGCTTAATGGGTTAAGGGCAATGCAGAATAGCAGCAGTGACAGAGAGTCATCCTGGAATATCCCCCTTTAAATTTTTATCCCTGGAATAATAATTTGTCCTTTATTATGGCTTAATTCAAAGTGGTCTGCCAGTATTTCATGGTCACTATAATGTAGTTGATCAGTGTAGGGTGTATCTTATACATTTTTAAGCACTCTTTTACCCATGAATGTGGGATACAATCAAATGCTTTTTGACATCAGTACATGCCATACTTAAATTCTTTCCCTTTTTACAATTCTCCACTATGACTTTAATTAACAGCAAATGATCCTTTGTTCCATACGACTGTATTTTATTTCCCTTTTGTTCTATTGCCATAATTGAGTTTTCTTCTAAATGACTATAAACTCTGTCTGCATCATTTCCCGCGTATAGTTTATATGTCGTTGGAAGGCAAGTTATTGGTCTATAATTTTTAGGGTAGCTTGCAGGTTCACTCTTACATAGGAGCATTGTTTTTTCCTGTTGTTAGCCAGGTTATTGCCTGTTCAGGGTGTGCATATAAATAGGTTTTACTCATGGCTAAATCTTCATTCAAAGATGTTAACACTTTTAGCAAAAAGTTAGGTACTGCATCTGGGCCTGGCATTTTCCAACTAGAGGCTTTTCTTAAGTTTGTTTCAATCTCTCTGGCTGTTACTTCATCCCATTTCATATCCTGTACCTTTAAACTTCTTATTCTTTCTTTTACTTCTTCTATCCATTTAGCATCTTTGTTATGTTCCACAGGATCTTCCTAAATACTTCTCCACAATGTATCTATTTCTTCTTTTTTTGGTGGTCTTTCAATTCCTTTTACCTTCTTTCCCAGTTCTCTATAAAACTTTTTTGGGTCATCAATAATTTGCTTATTTTGTACTTTTCCTTTGTATTTATCTGCATATCTTCTAAGTTTTTCCACCTGTGCTAAGTTTTTAGTTTATTTGCTATAGTACAAGATAGATCCCGATCTGTTCTAATACTGTGCATTGTTCTTATCATGTCTATCTTTCTAAGCACTTTTGTTGATCTGTTCCTTCTATAGTCTTCTAACAGTATCGCTTCTTGTCTTAATTGCTTCATAGTTTTTTCTATTTGATACTTCCATGATGGTATTCACTCTCCCCTCACTACTCTGTGTTCTTGTGATAGCACTTTATCAGTTATTAATTTAGCTGCACAGTAATACATCCTGTTTACTTCTATCACATGGATCTCTATGGACAATCTTAATTATTGTATTCATCCGTTTTATCAAACTTCCGAGTTTTGGGGTTTTACTGACCTTCTGCAGTCTATTTCTTCCATTGATCTTAATATATCTATCTTTTTTAAATCAAGCATCTCTTTTCTTAGCTCATTTTCTTTTAAACTGAGGGTACATTTTTTGTTTTCCATTTTCTGGAGGCATTCTATAGAAAGTTCTATAGCATCTTCTTGTGGCACATTCTCTTCAGTTTCATCCTGTGCCATCTGTTGCTCTGTGATATGGGAACTCACTGGTCTATCACTCCTTAGCATTGACTGCATTACAGTTTCCACAGTTTCCTGTTCCTTCCCTTACTGTCCAGCTTCAAGTGAAAATTTTTACTGGTTTCCTGTGGAAGGCTACAAAATATTTTCATATGGCACCTGGCCAATTGCTTCCAGTTCCACTGGTTTCCCCTTAATTTGGATATCTATTGCTCTATGCTGTTGTGGTGCTTTCTGAATTAGACTTTCTACAATGAATCCTTCACTTTGTAGGTACTCCATAACGTCAGTTTCTATTTCTTTAACTTCTCCATTACTGATCTCCTTTTCTACTTTTCCTCTTTGTCTTCTTATTTTTTGTACTGTAAAGTTTTCCATGTCCGGATTCCTTTGCCTGTATTTCTCTATAAATATCTTTGGAGCTGCTCTTTTTGTATTGATTAGTTTTGCTTTCTCCTTTGCGTAGATATTACACCACATTAAATCTTGTGTTCTTTCCCATGTCCATATTTATTCTTCAGATTTCTCCTGATCTTCCTGCTTCTCTTTAATCTGGAGACTCGTTCCGTCATGCTGTGATGTAACCTGTATTAGATGTTCTACGCCAAATCCTTCACTTCACAGGCACTCCATAACCATACCGCTCAACCTCTTAGAGCAGGAAATTTGGACATAGCCATGAATAAAAGTAGGACAAAGGCCCAAAAATAGGGACATTTTTAAAATATTGCTCTTACGAATTTAGAAAGTTGATAGACTAACAGGTTTTGCATTAGCATGAGTTTTCTGAAGGGTATGAAGTCTGAAACTCAAATGCCTTTGATTATTTTTTAACTTCAATCTTTAATGATTTGCCGCTAATTTGCCAGAAAACCATAATTTTATGAAAAATGGACGAAAAATATGAGGCAAAAATCCAGACATTCTGTGAAAATCTGTACGGTGAGAGGTATGTCCCATAATTTCAACTTCTACTTTTTTAACTTCTACTTTACTAATCTTCTTTTCTACATTCCCTCTATGTGATATTATTTTTTTTATTGTGAAATATTCCATATCTGGATACCTTTGCCTGTATTTCTCTTCAAATATCTTCAGGGCTGCCTTCTTTATATTGATTAATTTGGCTTTCACCTTTGCATAAATATTGCAACATATCATATTTCGGATGGTGCAGTGGCGCAGTGGTAGCATTGTCACCTCACAGCAAGAGGTTCTCTGTTTCGATTCTCAGCTGGAGTGCCTTCTGTGTCGAGTCGGCATGTCCTCCCTGCATTCATGTGGGTTTCCTCCCACATTTAAAGACATGCATCTGGAGTATTTCTCCCCAGGCCTCTGCACAAAATTGGTTTTGTTCCAAGTCAGACTTTTCCAGTTAACAGATGTTAAATAAAAAAATATATCAGATCTCTCTTTCTTTCCCTTGTCTATATTTCTTTTTTATACTTTTCAAATATCTTTAGGCTTTGCTGTTTATATTTTCACAGTTCCTCAGATGCTTTTTTTCCCCAAACAGATCAAAATGTCTTGGTCTATATATTGTTTTTCACAAATCTGTTGTATTAATGAACACAAATTTTTATTTGAAGCTTCTGACAGTTTTTCTTGTGGAAGTATTTTTCTTTCCTCTAATTTCTCTCTTAATTTTTTTATATGTCTTGTGTCTGCAAATTCTGGGCTTTTTTCATAATAGTAAAAATACATGATTTCTTATCCTCATTAGTCCACTCTATCATCTTTATGAATCTTCTTTGGCCTATCAGTTTTTGTGATTTCTGTGGACTGCTACTTCCTTCTATAGCAGGGAGGCCATTTTCTCCCTGGGCGTGGCTTGGCCCCATTGGAGGAATGGTTCTATATTTTGAGGATTCTACACTATTTTTGCCAGTCCAAGCACCACTGTCCCTACCAGGATCGAGCATTTTTTTATCCTGGTTCCTGTGCATGCAGCTATCTAATTTTTTACCTACTTTTGTCCATGATATATGCTATATAAATACAGCCTGTATGTCAGTGTCATCTTGCTGAGATTTTGTGAAAAACAGGGTCCACCTTGTGAAGGTATTCACCAAGATTTGAGGATGAATTCATTTTCAGCAATACTACTCTTCTTTGCTTGCTGACTTATCATCTGTCCATTCAGTCCCTATACTTGACGATAAATTCAATTTTAGCAATACTATTCTTCTTTGCTTGCAAATGCAATGAGAGTTATTTAATTATATTGCATACCTGGTAGTTCATAGGTTCATAGGTTCATACTAGGCTATCTGCCCTAGGGCATTTATAAGAAAGCAGAGTGTGTTTGGGTTGGCCATGCCATTTTTAATTAAATTAATTTTGCTATGCCCTTTTGAGGTTAGTATACTGTGCCTCTGTCTAACAGTGACACAGAAGTGATGGCGAGGGGAGACCAAACCTCTGATCTCCCATCCCACTTCCTCCTGAGAGAGAGTCAGTGTGGACAGTGGGCTTCTGCCCTGGACCTGGATTTGAAGGAGTATGAAGGGAACCTGAAGGGGCTTACTCTGGGTTCCCAATCTGTCCTATTTATTTCCTATGCTGAGGTTCGCTCTCTGAGCTCCATCCCCGTGGCTGGTTGGGATTTTTTTGAGGTGCAGCATGTCCATTAATTCCGGGTGGGACATGGCTGGCTACGGGCCAGGCACATGGCAGCCTCTGAGCAGGTGTGGTACTAAGTGGAAGAAACTGGAGTTTTTAAATCGGGCAGGCATATGGATCCTGTTTGAGCCCTTTGATCCTCTTGGTGAGGTACTTTTTTGGGGTCTTTGCTGCAGGTAAGGTGTGGTACAGATTGTCCCAAAAAGGGGCATTGTACTGGGCTGGGGATGAGATGAGGGATGAGTAAGAGAGTGCGATGACCTCCCTGATCTATCTGTGAATCCTTCATGATTAGGTGGGCTATATAAAATGTTTTAACCACTTTGGCCACGTGGTTGTCAAATGAGAGCTTGCAACTTGGGTCCCCAGGTCCTAATGACTGACTTTCTGTAAATAATGGATTACCTATGTTTGTGTTTGTATTTGGTTTGTTTCAAAGGGAGAGAGTTGATGACTATTTTTTTTGCTTGGTTTAGCTAGGCCATGGTTGGTTCTTCAGTTGTTTGTTGAGGCCCTTTGCGCTTTTGGAGGTTGCTTGTGTCGTTGGGATTGTTGATTATAGCGCCCAGTGCAGTCATCAGTGTGAGCTTGGTTTCCTTCCGTCCTTCCGTGTTATTCTATAATGCCTGAGTGGGGTATTGTATCAAAGGCTTTTGTGAGGTCAGGTAGGCTGTATGGACCACCTTCCCCGTCATGATGATCCTTTCCATAGCTTTGCAGACCAAGCTAGTCAGGCTTTGGGGCTGATAGTTTCCAGATCCGTTTGAGAGCCACCACCTTGGAGAGGGACCACTGTTGTATTTTTTGTCATTTTGACCTTCCTTGAGGTATTCTGGGAATTCCCAGAGCCTTGTGATTATCCTTAGTGTCCTGCAATTTTTTTCTCAGCTGGCCTTAGAGCGATTTTTTTTATGGTGTGTGTTTTTTTTTTTACTTATCAGAGATGCCTTCCTTTTTTGGATTTGGGATTTTGCTGATAGCTTAGTATTCCTTCTATTGTATGTTTTGTTTGGGTAGGGGGTGGGGGTCCAGCGTCTACCTTTGTCATAGAATCGTTTATAAAAAGGATTCTGCCTGGGTCGTATTTTTTTTCCCGCAGGCAGGGCCTTTGAAGATTTCTATAGGTTTTTGTGGGGGTGAAATTTGTGCTTTAAGAAGTTTTTCACTGTGGTTTTCTGGCCAGGGGGGGGGTGTGAATCTGCAGTTCTGCAGTAAACATACATCGGTTGTCTTTCACATCAGCTCCAGCAGCAAAAATTCAGTGTGAACCCTGTGCTGAGCTGTCTGGATGTCTGGCAGTGGAGAAGAACTCCTCTGTTTCATCCAGTGGTGTTTCAGTGGCAGGACCATCCCCTGTAGCCATACATTCCATGGTAATTGCAGCTGCCTGATATCTGGCCTGTGTGATCATATCACTGGCTCTATGTCTTATTTTGGAATATGTACACCTATGAACTTGACTGCATTCATATTGTTGAAAACCTGCTCCCAGATATGATCACAGGAGGACTTGTCAATGCTGCCTCTCTCTCTTAGAGGAATGAACCATGTTGACATAGTGCCTGAATGATTACTTCATTCTCATTGTCACTGTGTGGTAGTTTATGGGGTGCTGATGTCTTGGGTGGCATAGCCCTGTATGAGAGGAAACATAAAAGGAAAAAAAAATACATGAGTAAACCATAAATGATTGTTAAAAAACTCCATGAATGTATCTGTCTATCATACAGAAAATATATGAAAATGTAAGGCTTAATATGAGCATACACAACCTAATACACATCGTACCAACAAACAAAGACAGGAATTTAAAAAAAAGGCAAAGAAGACAATTATTTCTGTAACTTTAAAGTACAGCAGAGCATTACTAAAAATAATGCACGCTTTTCCAGGAAAAATGGATGAAACATTTATGTGATGTCAACTTCCGTGGCAGGTAGCTGGGTATACATCACAGGCTTAACTCAATTTTGAGCTCTAATAATACAAAAAAAACATGACCTTACTAATAAGTAATACAATAGTCCTCAGCTTTAAGTGATCAACTTCTGAGATTAACCTTTTCATAAAAGTGTTTAAAGCAAACAGCAGTATCTATCTCTCCAGATCCAAAGAGTCCCCCCTATTATGATACAAGTTCATTACTTATTACCTATATGATTACCTTTGTATAGTATAGTATAGATTGAGCTCTCTTAGCACTGTTAGTATTTAAATGAGGTATGAACTCATTATCATACATGAAGTCCACAATCTAAGATAAGATTAAGATAAGGTCAGGTAAACAGGACCATCCCCTATAGCCAGACATTACGGGGTAATTGCAGCTGCCTGATATCTGGCCTGTGTCATCATATCAGTGACTCTATGTCTTAGTTTGGAATATTTATGCCCATGACCTTGGCTGTATTCACATTGTTGACCACCTACATCCAGATGTGGTCACAGAAGCACTTGTCAGCTCTGCATGTCTCTAAGATAAATGACACATGGCAACATAGTGCCTGAATCATCACTTCATTCTCATTGTCACTGCATGGCAGTTTATGGGGTGCTGATGCCTTGGTGCCTTGAGTGGCGTAGCCCTGTATGAGAGGAAACACAAAAGGAAAAAATAGATAATTAAACCAAAAATGATTGTTAAAAATAAATTCATGAATGTATCTGTTCATCATTAGCAAAATTAATGAAAATGTAATGCTTCATACGAGTACACAACTTAATACAGTTCCTACTGCCAAACAAAAAAAAAGGAATTTATTAAAAGGGCAAAGAGGTCAAGCATTTCTGTAACTCTAAAGTACAATAACAAAAATAATGTGTACCTTTCCAGGAAAAATTGGTAACATCTTTGTGCGATATCCCCTTCCATGGCAGGTGGCTGGATATATATCACAGCCTTAACTCAATTTTATGTGCTAATAATGCAAAAAGAAATGCTAATGAGCAATATAATGGTATTCTGCACTAAGTGGTCAGCTTCCCTAATTAAACTTTCCATTAAATGTCATGTAAATTTTATTTTGAAACATTTTAAATGGTCAAGAAATAACTGAAATACAAGGCCATGCCAGCAGCTAGTGAGAAAAATGCAGACAATAGTTATATTGTGAAATGCAATCCATCAGGAAGTTTAAATACATCAGTTTGTAAACAATAGTATCATACCTTTTCAACACACCAGTTATTAATCTAGAAGCACATTTTTAAAGCAAACAGCAGTATTGAGCTCTCCGGATTCAAAGACTCCCCCCTACTATGATACAAGTTCATTACCAATACGATGCAGATTCAGGTCTCTCATCACTGTTAGTATGCAAATGAGGTGTGCACTCATTATCATTATTAAATTATATGATCTGTATTAAGATCAGAGCAGGTAACCATGGTGTAAGGACTCACACAATTGCTTGCACACACCCTAGCAGTGCAAAAATGACTACTGAGAAATGTTACCTGCTAAGGGTTTGCAAGTGTGAATGATTAGTCTGACTGCAGGAACAATCAGGGTTTCACAGTCAGTCATCTTTGAGCTACACTTACTGAAGGAGTGTCAGGGAGAAGAGACTTACAATAAAGTCTGTGAATACATTGGTTGACTTTGGAGAGCAACATTCCTAACATTTGTATCAATTGTTTTTGACCAGACTTTGTGCATCCGAGCAATTTTTTTGTACAATTCTAAGGGAGTACATTACTTACTGAAACATATATTAACATGAAGGCAAATCACATAGCAGTCTTGTTAGAGAAGTATAGATAAGAGAATGATGTTGACAAAAAAGTGAAGAAAAGATTTGCAGTGTTGCCCATATTTATTTTATATTTTGTGAGGAAAGATTGGCTTAATTGTTACCAATATCTCAGGCATGCACACATCCAACTGCGCATTGCCCAGGACAACTTTTAGAAATTGCTTCTGTTGTACCTGTAAAGTCAGTTGATAGCATCTAAACATATTGAGTATATGTAACCTACTTTTTTCTTTATAGTGTGTGTATTTGTCTGTGGCACATACTGAAAATAATCTCGTGTGTATTGTGAATGCCCTGGTTTCCTGGGGTTCAGATTCAGATCGGGTGCTGTTTGTGTGGACATAATGATGTTTAGGGAGCATACAAGACAACAATTTATTTATTTATTTATTTATTTATTTCCAGTTTGATTACCGGGGAAGTTCACTGGGTCAGAGTGACCCATTTTCAGTAGAGGCCCGGTGAGAAAAGCTCCAAGATACATAATACAGATAAGGTACAGAAATAAACGGATGTCAGTCTTACATAATATGGAAACAGTTACAAGTAAGTACCTTGAAAATATGCATAATAAGCAGAAAATCATTGAGTGTGGACTTATTGTTTATACATTTTCTTTAGTGTGTACACTCAGATATTAGGTGAGAAGATGTTTTGTATACATACTTTTAAGTAAAATGAGGATACACTATACATGCACAATTTCAGAAAAGAAATTAGTAATGGGAAGCTGTATACAATATTTACAATGTGGAACCATAAGAAATAAGCAGCTAATAGAGAAAGGAGAGCAAAGAAAATGCTCGTGGGAGCATAGCTGAAGGAGAGTTATTGAGGTTATCGATAGCTATTGTTATTGTATTGATAGTTATTGATAGCTAATGGAGAAGGGAGAGCTTAGAAAATGCTCGTGGGAGCATAGCTGAAGGAGAGTTACTGAGGTCTTAGGAACCTGAGGGCGAAACCCCCCAGGAGCATAGCTGAAGGAGAGTTACTGAGGTTATCGATAACTATTGTTATTGTATTGATAGTTATTGATAGCTAATGGAGAAGGGGGAGCTTAGAAAATGCTTGTGGGAGCATAGCAGAAGGAGAGTTATCGAGGTCTTAGGAACCTGATAGGGGAAAACTCCCAGGAGCATAGCTGAAGGAGAGTTGTTTAGGGCTTAGGAACAGGAGTGGGAAAACCCCCAAGGGGAATGGACTAAGGAAGATTAGGTTGGATGGTGGCAACTTCATTTCCATTTTGTGGCCAGGTGTTTGCTAAGCTGAGTTTTGAAGTTTTCTAAGTTTGGGATGGTTCTTAGAGAGGGAGGGAGGGAATTCCATTTTTTTGCCTAGAGAGACAGCGAGAAGAAGTTGGCCTGCTCTACTTTTGGGTTTGGGAATAGCAATTAGGTTTTGATGCTCAGATCTGAGAGTTCTATTGGGGGTGTAATGGGGAGGATATTAGTTAGCACTGGACACTTAGTTGGGTGATATACAAGTCTGTGTGCAGTGGTGTGTTGGAGGAAGTCTAAGTAGTTTGACAGTTCAAGCCACTTTATGGATCTTAGTGTAAGGCAGTGATGGGTAGAAGGTTTAGATTTGGTAGCAAATTTTGAGATTTTATTATAGCAGTTTTCTAGTTTGGAGGAAATAGAGGAGGATAGGTTAGTTAGCAGGGGGGCTCCATATAATAAGGAAGGCAGTAGATAAGTGGTGGCTATAGT
Source organism: Protopterus annectens (assembly GCF_019279795.1). Taxonomy (NCBI): domain Eukaryota; kingdom Metazoa; phylum Chordata; order Ceratodontiformes; family Protopteridae; genus Protopterus; species Protopterus annectens. The sequence continues at coordinate 1,048,958,239 of NC_056733.1, forward strand.
ATTTCTAGTAGTATAAGAGATGAAGTGATTGTTCCTATACAGCATAACAAGCTTTTGGTGGGTTTTCTTAATATTTTGTAGTTTATTTATGGCTGGGGTCCACCAGACAGACTTAACTTTTTGGAGGATTGGGTCTTTTTCTTATTTGATTAGTGATGATCTTTGCATGATCATGTTTGTAGAATGCGCGAGTAAAATATTTCTATCAAGTGGCCGATTTTCCACAGGGATGCTTCGTGTTGTGCCACCAACTGGAAGGTGTAAAAATCGGTTTGTCTTGCCAATATCTGAAAGCCCAGGGGTGACAGGCAAGCTGACACTAGCTTAAAGCATCGGGCTTTTTGTCGAAAGCATGTCATCCCAGGCAGACAGGCATTGATCCCCTTTGAATGACATCTCCTTAAGCCAATCCAGCCTTAAGGGCTGTGACTGTTCAGCACACTGGCTTTGTGAGCTATGTGTTGCATGTTTTTTTTTTTTTAGCGTTGCTTGGGGGTGTCTGCTTGAATATGGATATCGAACTTCAGATGTTCGTCAATATAATACCAAGTAGTTTAGTGGAATGAACCACTTCTATAGCTGAATTAGTTTGACTTAGCACTTTGAAGGCATTTTTGTTGTAGGAGAATGACTTTGTGGGAGGGAAAAGTAAGATTTTTGATCTGTTTACATTGAGAGAGAGGTGGTTTTGGCACATACAATTTTTGGTGGCTGAGAAGGCAGTTTGTGTTTTAGACAGCAATTCTGAGAGGTTAGAGGCAGAGCAGACTAAGGTAGAATCATCTGCATATTGAATAGTTTTGGAATCAGGAATGGCAGCATGAAAGTTGTTTATGAAGATATTGAAAAGCATGGGCCCTAGGATAGATCCCTGTGGTATGGGCCCTAGGATAGATCCCTGTGGTATGGGTCCTAGGATAGATCCCTGTGGTATGGGTCCTAGGATAGATCCCTATGGTATGGGCCCTAGGATAGATCCCTGTGGTATGGGTCCCAGGATAGATCCCTGTGGTACGCCAGTTGGGGTAGGTACGAAGGAAGAGGTAGACTACTTCCATTTGACTGCCTGAGTTCTATCTGATAGGTAACTGGAGAACCAGGATATAGTGTTTGGGGAGAGATGGAGCTTTGAGAGGTGATAAAGAAGGTGTTTGTGTGAAACAGTGTCAAATGCTTTGGACAGATCAAGCAGAACAGTAGAGACTATATATCCAGAGTCTCGGGCTAGACTGACTGTTTCTAAGAAAGAGAGTAGAGCAGTTATAGTACTATGACCTGGGCAGAAACCATGTAGAGCAGTTATAGTACTATGACCTGGGAGGAAACCATGTTGTGTAGGTGTAAGAAGATTGTTATGGGCCAGGTAAGGCATAAGTTGAAGGTGAATGCACTTTTCAAGGATTTCAGAGATTGGAGAGAGCAGAGCAATAGGGTGGAAGTTAGAGATGCTGGTGTTTTTGCCTCCTTTATGAACGGGAAGAATATAGGCTGAGCACCAGAGTTTGGGGACGTAAGATTCCTTAATAGATCTGTTGATTATAATACTGATCGGGAGAGCTAAGGCATCAGCAGCACATTTTAGGAAGGCAGAGCGAATGTTGTCAGGGACATTAGAGCATGGTCTAAGTTTGGATAGAAGTCTTTTTATGGAGTCAGTAGAGGCAGGTTTGAAGTAGAACAAGGGGGGAGAGTTATTAGTGGGGTTGGATGAGGAAGAGAGAGGGGCTGGAGGATTAATGTTGGGGAAGGTCCTGGTCAGGTCAGAAATAGTATCTAAGAAGAATGAGTTAAAATCAGAGGCTAGATCAAGATCTGATTTGCTTGGGTCAGGACAAGGATTATTTTTGGATCCTGGATTAAGCAGTGAGTTTATTGATTTCCAGAACTGCTTGGGGTTTTTGTTGTTGTTGGACAGGAGTTTGATGTAGTAGGATTTTTTTGTCCTTGGTTATTAGCTGTTTTGCTAGGTTACGTTGCTGTTTGTATTGGAACAGGGTATTGGGAAGTTTATCTTCCAAAGTTTGTCCCTTTGGTGCATAATTTTCTTAGTATCTTTGGATAGCCAAGGAGCTCCATTAGCTTTTACCCTCTTGTGTCTAAGAGGGGCAAGGGAGTTTAGAGTGTCTAAGAAGACAGAGTTGAAGTGTTCTATAGCATTTTCAAGAGGAAGGGAGTTTAGTATTTGCCAGTTCATTTGTTTGAGAATGTTTGAGAAGGATGTGGGGTTGAACTTACTGAGGTTACGGGTATAAATATATTGGTGCTGGTGAGGGGAAGAGGTCATTGAGTGATGAATGCAAGCTGGAAAATGGTCACTGATGGAATCAGTAGTTGTGCCAGAGTTGGTTATTTTATTAGGATTAGAGACTAAGATCCAGTCTAAAGTGGAACCAGGGGGATTTACTTTGTTAGGTCGGGTGACTGAGTGAATAATCTGACAGAAGTTATAGAGGTTGATGGATAGGCAGGGAGAGGTGCTATTAATTTTGTTCCAGTCAATATTTACATCTCCTAAAATATAAGGTTTATGCTTAATTTCAGTAGAGGCCCATCGGAGAATATCCTCAAGGGTAGAGATATTGTTACCAGGAGAGATATAAAGGGCTATTCTGCACATATTCTTGTGTTTATTCATTTTTAGTAGTCCAACAGTCAATTCTGTGTTCTGGAAATGTGGAATTGGAGTTTGCAGGGGTATTAAGGCAAGGAGGTTTTAGTATACTAAGGCAGAGCCACCCCCTTTTTTATTTGGTGGGTCATTTCTGAGAATATTGAATCCTGGGGGTAGGATCTCAGCATCGGAGATATGGGGTTTGAGCCAAGTTTCAGGGATTGCTAAGATGTCTGGTTGGTTGTGGCATAGCCAAGCTTGAAAGTGATGAGCTTTTTTGTTAAGACTCTGGGCGTTCATGGTAAAGATTTTTAGGGTGTTGTGGGAGGAGGAAGAAGGTAGGGGGTAGGTGTTGCAAGTAGGGGGACTAGGACCAGGGCTGGGGTGGATATCTCCAGCAAGGGCTAGATTGTTGAAGGAGGTACAAAGTTGAAAAAACTTCAGAACTTCACATTTTAACTACTTGTTTCATAATGGTTCCACTTTTTAAGTAACATTATTTTTTTTCTTTTCTCTTCATCTTTTGCACATTTATTTATTTATTTATTTATTTATTTATTTATTTATTTGACTTTTGTTTACTGGGAAAGTCTGACTGAGTGGACCCCCAGGGAGAAAAGCTCCGCAAACACAATCTTTCAAAAATCAAGTACAGTCATTTTAAATTCCAAAGTATCATGTTACACTGCAAACCAGAAGAGTGAAAAATGTAATGATAATAAAACATTGAACATATGTTTCATAGTAAAGTGCAAAGAAAAACAACAACATGAGTTGGAGAAAATATGTGAGGAAAAATGCAATACTCACATTAATTGTTACATACAGTAGCGTGTGACAAATGAGACATGAGACAATAAGATATTATATCATTAGAGACAGTAAAGGGAAATTGAGCGATGTCTTAGCATGAGAGATGGTGCTAATATTATGGTTATAGGAGGAAGAAGGATGGAGCGAAGAAGATTATAAGAGTGTAGCTTAGGAGAGTAGGGAGGAAATGCAGAGAAAAAGTGGATAAGGTACGTTTGTGGGAAAAAAAAAAAAGAGTGTAGTAAGAGACTGGAGAGGGTTGTAAAGTGTGATTTAGGTTGAAGTGATGAGAGAAATATAGTAAGATCAGCCTGGAGTGGCACAGGAACAGGTCCAAGACTGACATTGCTCACTCTTGACTGGTAGTGGTACCAATCAGTGAACTGCAGTTCACCTCTTAAAGAAAAAAAAGTGAAAAATTTTTATTTCGGCTGCCTTCTGTAGTGTATACAAGCCTGGGACCAGTGTATGGATGTCAGCACTCTGAATAGCACTAAGTGAATACATTGCACTTGTCAGGTAAGTATCTCTGTGGCACAATCTGTACATGAGGTGAGTATAGAGGCATAAGACGGATGATACAGGATTTGAATCCAGTTTGCAGAAATGTTTTTATTACTGGATTCAGAATAATTATTGACAGCCAATGTTGTATATGAAATGAAAAGGCTAAAATATGTGATACATGCAAAATATCATACTTGTAGTTTATGTGAATGTAGGGCTCGTATGTGTGTTTGTTGTAAACTCACCTCTTCTCATTACTAATAGTAATATGTTCGGTAGATGTTTAACATATGAATCGTTTATAGTGTGCCAACACAAAAATAGTAACATAAGTAATGTGGACACATGTGTCGTATATGCTGAAGAAAATATCCACATCACTATTTGTCATCATGCCATTTATTCAATAGTCTGTAAACTAGGATGTCATGAGTAATTGTATGTACTGTGGCAAGAATGACCTCCTGATATTGTCTGTGTGTCCATTTCTGAGCAATTGCCATTACATGAAATCCTGGTTACGTGCACCTTAAATGCTGCTTGTGATGGTGCAAGCAGATGTGAAAAGCATGACTGTGTCATGCTAATGCTATAACAGCTTTGTTCCTTGCCACATATATCAATTAAATATGTTAATTTGGTCCTTTTTAAAATTGTTATAATGCCTTTTGCATTTGCACTCTGCTTGGCAACTCACAAATACCATTCACTTCCTAAGGAAAAAAAGTGAAAAATTTAATTTGGGTCACCTTCCATAACACAAACAAGTGTGGCACTGTTCCATGACTGTCAGCTCTCTGGACAGTACTCAGTAAAGAAAATGCACCTGTCAGTTAACTTTGTCTGTGGGACAAGGGGTAAGTGCAATGAATTTAGAGAAAAATGACAGGTGATGAGGCACTCAAATGCAGTTAAGTGATAATTTTAAGAGGGATCTGAATACATATTTACACACATTTTGTTATATCATTGTGTTGCTGTTCGAAAATTAACTATTCTTAGTATTGCTAAGAACATGTGAGGTGGTGGATGTCTTGTTTAACATTATTTGGCATTACCTATAGTCCTGATAACGTGTGCCAGAAATTAAAGTTTCGGTGTGGCAAGGAGATGTGAGAAGGATGAGTGTGTTTATGCAATGCACTTGTTCCTCTGGGTATTCCTGGGTATACCATTTGACTAATGTAATGTTTGTTTACAGTTTCCTTTGTTTTTTAATGCCTTTTGCAATTGCAGTCTGCTCAACAGCAAACAAACACAGTTCACTTCCTAAGGATAAATGTGAAAATTTTAATTTTGGACACATTCTGTAGAGTAAACAAACCTGTCACTGGTGCATGTCCTTCAGCACTCTGGACAGTACTTACTGAATACATTCTACCTGTCAGCTTACTGTCTCTGTGCCACAAGGTGTGATTGCAGTGAACTTAGAGAAAGAGGCCACATAATGAAAGGTTCAAATCCAGTTTATGGATATTTTTATGACTGGATTTAGAATAAATATGGACACACAATGTTGTATATGAAATGAACAGGCTAAAGTCTGTACTATATGATAAAAATCTAACCTGTAGCCCACGTGAATTGATGTTATAAAGGCATTGTTGTAAACCCACCACTAACACTATGTGCTATGGATGTTGTGACATGCAACATTTTGTACAGTGTGCTAACTCTGTTCATTCCTTCTGTTTCAGTAAGTTGCTACTGTCCATTCAAATGTGTGATTTAAAGCCTGTGACGTAGGAGCTCCTTTGTGGCATGTAGAGATAATACTCAGTTATATACACTGATTTTTACATACTTTCAAGGGTTCTAATCCAGACACTTGCAAGCTGTGATTGACTATTTTAATGTATTTTATGTTTAGCTGTTGCCTACATATTGTTTTGCACTGCTGTTATCATGCTTCTGTCGTAATCCACTTGCTCCCTCCCTTTCCTCAGCAGTTGCTCAATGGCTGGCACTGAGCAGCACCTGCATCTTAGGGGAAATTGAAGGAACACAACGTTTGGTAAAATGGTGTGAGTTTTTGCCTTTGGCCACATTTTTCTGGTGCCCTTTCTGGTATTGTGCTTAGCTATGTACAGCCAGGTTAATCTTCCCTTGAACAGGCTTAAGAATTGAATGTACACCATGTATGATGCTCCAATTGCAAATATTATTAGGAAGCATTCTGCATTTAATCATTTATTTTATTTTATTTATTTATTTAACATTTGTTTATCGGGAAAGTCTGACTGGACACAGGTCCTTCCTCAGCAGAGGCCCAGGGAGAAAAGATCCATGAGTAACAATAAATTTTCATGCACACGTTACAATAATCAATAAAGTATAAAGTAAGCAAAGTGTAGTATACATAAGAACATAGAAATGTGTTACATCTTGACAACAAAACCTAGGCTTTGAACATAGCTAGTACTATTTGTAGGTATGACTTATGTCAAGATATAAGGTTAAGACATGTTGGTAGAAACAAAGGATTAAACACAGGAGGAGAAGTTGGATATGTTTTGGATATACTGTGATGTATCAGAGCACTCATGAGGGGTTAGTACAGGAACATAGCCACTTATTTTTTAGATAAGCTTTAAGTGATGGCTTAAAGATGTTAATGGATGAGATTGAGAGAATGGAGTTAGGAAAGGGTTCCATATACGAGATGTATAGTTTGAAAATCAAGATTCTCCTGCAGTGTTGTTGGCCTTGTAGATGCTGAGTAAGTTCTTGTTGTTAGAGTGAAGTGGTCTTTGTTTACTGGGAAAGTCCGACTGGGTAATACCCATTTTCACAAATAAAACTCTCCGACAAACTCAATAGTTTTAAATCACTGCTTAAACAACATCTTAACCAATCCTGGTCCTGCATGTGCTCAGCACCAGGTTAAGACTTTGTGTTCACTGTACAATACTCACCAAATACTCTCCTTAAACAGAATACTCTCAACCTCTCACTGAAATAGCAAAACAATTTTATACATAACTACTGCCTGTACAATCCACTAAGTTGCATGTGGGCTTTCTCTTTAGTATCTTCCATCTCTGTAAAATCTTAGAATGTATAAATGTAAGCACTATTTGTGGATAAATGTAAATAGAAATATAACTACTCTGTGTTTAACCAGAACTTAGTATATAATGCAATACAAGCAAATGTAGCTTTTCTCCCCAGGTATCCAGTGAAAATGGGTATTACCCAGTCGGACTTTCTCAGTAAACAAAGACAAATAAATAAGTAAGTAATAAATAAATACATTTAGTATGCTTCTGGTTGCAATGTACAACTAATGCAATGTTAAAATTGTCCTTACTGTGATGAAGCCTGATGTCTACATTCTCCCTTGTCTTGTTTTTTGACTTTCCTTTCAAACCATTAAAATTAAGGTTGCTTATGTGTCGATTATGGTTTTACTTTCTGCCCCCCTGCTTGCTCCCTGTTGGGAGCACTTGATTGTATATAGCATGTCAGATTACTTATCAGGAAAAACATAACAGTAACACCCCCCCCAAAGATGTTAAAATTACCCCGCAAAAATATTATTTTATCTGTGTGTCTTTATGCCTGTCTCCATGTCTGTATATGATCCCAGTTCGGTATTGTGACTTTTCACTGTTTCGTATTTATTATGATACTGGATGTAATGTACACATTATGGGATTTTACTATTGTCATGAATGCAGTGAAGAGTAGTACATACATTCTCCGCTGTTTCAGTCTGTTGTCAGATTTGAACTTTGTAACTTTGTGAAGTAGGAATTCCTCTGTTTTTTTATTTCTCCAAGTCTTTTGGGTTTCTAATACCATGATGGGAATGGACCCCATTGCGAAGTGAAAGTACAATTAAAGTTCATGACATTGGTATTGTTTCAGATTTTGATGTTTCTATGTGGTGTGTTTAGATAATACTCAGGTATGCAGATTTGTTTTGGAATATTGTCAAGGTTCAAATTCAAATGTATGCCAAAGTTGTGTTTTGTATGACTCCTTTGGGTGTAATTGTTGGCTACACACTTTATTAGCACACCATTTTCCCGCTGTTGTATTAATATGCTGCTTCCTATTGGGAACATTGTCATGTACAGATCTTGCGTGAATAATTATGATGACAAAACAAAAAGTAACACAATACAAACTTGTGTAGAAATAAACCATAAACTAATCTTAGTATGCCTGTATGTGTATTCCTGTCATCATCTGTCCATCCCTTCGCACTCCTTTTGTGTCATTAAATAAACCTCCTTAATTCAAACTGTTTCCATAAGCCATGTTTCCACCAGTAATAACATGCTTGGTTCCTCATGTATTTCATAACCCAGCTGTAGAGTGCATATAAGGATTGAAGAACTGCAACTGCCATGACAAATGTGCAACTCATGACAACTGATACATGAGCATAACTCATATCTGTCCTTTATTCCACCAGATTCAGACATGTTTGTATGTCCATACGGCATATTTGGATGAAGGTTGGCATGCAGCACTGCAGACTGCCATTAATTCCTACTCTAAGTTCAACACCTCAAGATATGATTACACATGCGCTAATACTTTACTATCAGACTCATAAATAAGCTTGCCAGTTGCATGCTTCAAGGATTCAATTAAAGAATTAAATAAAGAATTATGTGAGTAGGTTGAGTAATTTATGTATGTGTTAATGGAATTTTGAAACCAAGATATCTGCATTTCGCAGTGATGTTGACTCAATTAAGTCAGTGTATTAATGCATATTTGCACTCCAACAGATACTCTTGCAACTTTATTACCATGGTTTGTAACCTTTCCACACATAATTCATCACTGTTATTTAGAAGTGCACAATTAGGACATGTTTGCTTGTACTGTCAATGCACATTGTGCAAGCAAGAGCCAAGACAACTGACAGTAACATAATAAATGTTTAGTATTTACATGCAATCATTCTGACATGAACTGTCATGAATGCTTGCTTGAAAACCACTGTTTTACAGTTGTGATTGTCATTGAAACCCCATACTGTGAACAGATAGTTGTGACTGACAGTAATGAAATGCATATGAATTACAGTATATAGATATTGCAGAGAAGTATATAATTACATAGACAAGCACAATGATGTTAACTTCACCTGCATTTTTCCCAAAACATGTGATGCACAGTACCTGATGTTCCGACAGTGAAGTTTTGCTACTTACAAATGTGAATTTTCAGAGAATTAAAGTCAGACTTTCCTGTGGTGCTTGTGATTCATACTGTTTTCTCCAGATTGTGTAAGTAGATAGTTAGATGGTTTGACTCTGACAGTGGTAAATGTGTGTGTGTGTGTGTGTGTGTGTGTGTGTGTGTGTGTGTGTGTGTGTGTGTGTGTGTGTGTGTGTGTCTGTCTGTGTGTGTGAACAGTCTATTCAACATCAGAATGGTTAACAAACGTCTCACTAGCAAGAACAAATTTTACAGAGGTAATTAGGAACAAACATTACAACATCATCAAAGAGTACCCACTGTGCATTCTTTAATTATGTAAACAACTTCAGATACAGTACCCAGCATTGCACCAAGCTTATCACAAATGGCATTACCTACTCAAACCCTGAGGGTATAGCTAACATTCTTGCAGATAAATTCAGCTCTAAGAGTTCCTATAACATAGTTGTCTGTTTCCTAGGCGGTATAAAATACTCCCTATCAAACCTAGCCTTTAAACTACTCGACCAAAGCTTCTCCATTGGGTAAATAATAGAAGCCTGGAGAACAAGTGTAGTAGTTCCTCTCCACAAGAGTGGTCACATCATGGACTTTGACAACTATTTTCTTATTAGTCTCACCAACATCACTTATAAGATGATTAAACACATTGTCATTGACCTCATACACAAGAGTAACTGGGAAACTACAGCCACTAGACTCTAAATAATTTGACTTTGTAAAAGGTGGCTTGTGACTATGAAACCTGGTTGACTTTTTGAAAGTATTTCATCAATACTAGTTGAGAATAATGCTATACAAACAGATTGCATTAATTTTCCTAGGACATTTGACACTATATCTCACTCTGGAATCATTGACAACTCAATATACATCCCTATGTAACGCATTAGATTGCCAACTGGCTCACTGATAGACATGAGGCTGCCTACTAGAGTGAAGGGAATGCTATACACCAAGAGACCTGTCACCAGTGGTGTGCCCCAGGGCTCTTTCTTGGACCACTTCTACTTAACATTTACATCTATTATGTTGTATTATGTCAAATCTGGTAGTAAAGATCTCCATTTTACAGACAATTTTAAGCTTAGAGCCATTATTAACGCCCCTGCAGACAGTCAGATTTTCCAAGAAGTCATAACACAGACACAATTTAGTTTCAGGATTGCAGTCTGAAGCTGGGTGGCAATAAATGTAGTAATCTACAGTTTGTGAAATCTGAACTATTGCACACCTACCACATAAATAACACTCCTCTCATAAAATAGACAGTGTCATTAGAGAGTTAGCATCTTTATGGATAAAGAACTCTCCTGTGAGCACCACATATCCCACCTTCTACCTCATCAAAGTGACTGTCATGGGAATCTCCTCTCACTCACAGGAGATAATCATTCCCCAGTAATATGACTCATCAGGCCTTTACTAGAACACAATGTACCTTTAGGTGTTTATCTGTCCAAACACCTAACACAATTTGAAAATTTCCAGTGATTTCTCACTAACAAAAAAGGTATGAGTTCCTATTTTAACTAAAGCATATAAAATCCCTTCCTGTTTTCCATGTCTCCTATAGACTCTTACTGGGAAATCTATATGTGGCCCAGGAAACTGTAAATGACAAAATCCTATTTGATCTTCTACATATTTACAAAACTAGAAGTTACATAAATGAAAGATCAAGGGACCTAAATCTATATTGCAACATAAATCATATTTGTTGGCAGATACATCTTTCAAAAAAATGATGGACCTCTGGACTTTTTCTGAACAAATTGCTTAACCAGGCACTGCTCTTGAGTTGCCACTAAAGAGGGGTTGGGGTTGCCATAATGGCTAAGGTATTTGTGTCACAGATGTAGGGTTTGATTCTTATTGAGGGACAGTGGTGCAGTGTTAGAGCTGTCACCTCACAGCAAGAGGCTCCCCTGTTCAATTCTCAGGTGGGGTGCCTTCTGTTTAGAGTCTGCATGTCCTCCCTGCATTCGTGTGTGTTTCCTCCGGGTGCTCTGGTTTCCTCCCACATTTCAAAGACATG
>NC_056733.1:1048971891-1049046891 GCF_019279795.1 Protopterus annectens
TATATATATATATATATATATATATATATATAGATATATATATATGGGTCCCCTTCAGTAGATCGAACATATAACAAGTTCGAACCTCATATGGCTGAGACCATATGTTCGAACTTGTAAATGTTTCATTGGACTGAATGGAGATCTCTCTACAGTGCAGAACGGGAAGATTTTTCTTTTCTGCAATGTAGTGCGATCTCGGAGTTGGTATATTTAAGTAAGGGGGTGTGCGGGAGGGTATGTTTAATTTTGTTTTTTGTTGTTTTTTCTTTTTTTACTTCAGTGTTCAAACTACTACAAGTTCTTGACCATATGTGGTTCGAACTTGTAATATGTTCGATCTACTGAAGTAGATCCATAGATATATATATATATATATATATATATATATATATATATATATATATATATGTGTGTGTGTGTGTGTGTGTGTGTGTGTGTGTGGTTTCACTTTATAATCTCGAAATACTGAAATATCAAGTTTCAGTATTTCGAGACCATAAAGTTGAATCTTCTAAATACTGAAACTTCATAACCGTGAATCCTGAAATGTTGAAGTTGCGGTTATGGTGTTCCGGTACTTGACGTGGGATGTACTGTGTGCCTGATGTACGATTTGGTGTGGGGATTTGGCTCAAGATTGAGGTAACTGAATATTTTTTTAAGGGTTTTGGGTAGGTATTGGAGTGTATGTGAGTGTGTTTGGAAGTTTTAGGTGTGGGTTAGGGTAGGTAGGTGAAAATATGAGTGTTTAAGGGTTGAAAGTGGTGGTGTTTGTATATATGTGATGTGTGTGTGCAAGGGAACTGTAGAGTGTGTAGTGGTGAGTTTACTGTCTTTTTCTGTTTGGTGTGACCTCGGAGTTAGTATATATAAGTAGCGGAGGTGCAGTGTGGCTTGCCCCCTTGCTTATTTGTAAGGTAGGTTTGTTTATTTGTGTTTTTGAGTTTGTGTGTGTTTTGTTTGTTTGTTGTAGTGTGGGAAGGATGGTGTATGTGTTGTGTGGTGTATGGTGTGTTTGCGTTTGCAATTTTGAATTTTGCACTTTTGGGGGTTTGCTATTTGAAAAATTCAGCTTTATAGTTTTGAGATACTAAAGTTTGATATTTCAGTATTTTAGAGATTATAAAGTGGAGCCATATATATATATATATATATATATATATATATATATATAGAGAGAGAGAGAGAGAGAGAGAGAGAGAGAGAATCTACTTCATATGATCTAAATTTCATTTTACTGAAATTCATTTGACTGAAACCATAATATGGAAATTTCAAAATACTGAAAACTTACTTGACTGAAACTCATAAGACTGAAACCTTACAATTGCAAATTTCAACATACTAAATTGTAAACCATAGACATGCACCCTTACAGAGACAATGAATAACTCATTCCAGAACTTAAAAACTACTTATGTAACCTCTTAACAGAAACCAGATGATATAAAACCAAACTAGGTGAGGGGGCTACACCCCTCACCCCCCCAACTATATATACTAACTCCAGGATCACACTACAGTGGGGAAAAGGCGTATACCTTTCACTTACCTTACAGTACTCCACATGCTGCCACTACTATGTTGAAATTTAGCATTGTAAGTTTCAGTGTTATGAGTTTCAGTCAAATGAGTTTTCAGTATTTTGAAATTTTGGTATTATGGTCTCAGTCAAATTAAATTTAGATCATATGAAGTAGATCCATATATATATATATATATATATATATATATATATATATATATATATATATAGATAGATATATATACCTTCTTTATCTGAGGCTTGGCATGTATAAGAGGTATGAGAAAGAAGACACAATTAAGAAATGTTATCTATAGGCAAAATAAATAGAGATAAGAAGAAAATAGTCAGAAAGATACAACATATATGAGAACTGGAGCAATAAAAGAAGAGTAGAGTCCACATGGGAGGGAGTGGAGGAAAACTGCGGAAGGAACAGAGGAAGAGCAGCAATGAGAGACGATGGCGACAGCTTTAGGGAAACAAAATATCGAGTAATGGAGTGCATTCTAATAGAGGCTGCAAGGATGGATGCACAGAGGCAAAGAAACCTACAACGTTAAACCATGGCCTTTGTGGTACAATTGAATCAGCCAGATTTCTAAAAACATAGAAATAAACTAGGCAAGATATCACAGGGACCATAAGATGTGCAGCCAGTTATACCTTTCAGCAAACAAACTTAAAAGTTTATGCCACTTTTTCTAAGCCTTTAATAGTGCTCACCTCTCAAATTGAGCATGGCTGTATGTGGTAACCCATACAACCCATACCCATAAAAAAGTACATTTGTCAGTACCCATCTAACTATCAAGACTAGCATTAAAGGTAGCTAAAGTAGTACTTTTACTTGACCTGTAGCAGCAACTATTCCCAGAGGTTAGGTATATGTTACGCTAGGAACCTTTCTCTCCAGTGAGTCTTGTTTGTTTCCTGGTGCAGATTTAAGTCCTTATCAGAGGAATTTGTACAGACATTGGTTTTGTGAAGAAATAGGAGATCAAGTAGGAAAGCATCTTTCATGGCTTGAAGAATGAGATACCAATCACCTCGCAGTAATCTACAGGCTGAGAGAAACCAATCACCTTGCAGTAATCTGCAGGCTGAGAGAAACCAATCACCTTACAGTAATCTGCAGGCAGGGAGACAACAATCACCTTGCAGTAAGCTGCAGGCAGGGAGACAACAATCACCTTGCGGTAATCTGCAGGCTGAGAGAAACCAATCACCTCACAGTAATCTGCAGGCAGGGAGACAACAATCACCTCGCAGTAATCTGCAGGCAGGGAGACAACAATCACCTTGCAGTAATCTGCAGGCTGAGAAAAACCAATCACCTCACAGTAATCTGCAGGCAGGGAGACAACAATCACCTTGCAGTAAGCTGCAGGCAGGGAGACAACAATCACCTTGCGGTAATCTGCAGGCTGAGAGAAACCAATCACCTCACAGTAATCTGCAGGCAGGGAGACAACAATCACCTCGCAGTAAGATGCAGACAGGGAGACAACAATCACTTTGCAGTAATCTGCAGGCTGAGAGAAACCAATCACCTCACAGTAATCTGCAGGCAGGGAGACAACAATCACCTCGCAGTAAGATGCAGGCAGGGAGACAACAATCACTTTGCAGTAATCTGCAGGCTGCAGGCTGGGAAATGCTAATCACCTTGCAGTAATCTGCAGGCTGGGAGACACCATTCAACTCACAGTAATCTGCAGGCCAGGACACAACAATCACCTTGCAGTAACCTGCAGGCTGGGAGATGCCAATCACCTCGCAGTACTCTGCAGGTTGGGAGACAGCAATCACCTCACAGTAAGCTGCTGGCAGGGACACAACAATCACATTGCAGTAATCTGCAGGCTGCAGGCTGGGAGATGCAAATCACCTTGCAGTAATCTGCAGGCTGGCAGACACCAATCACCTCCCAGTAATCTGCAGGCCAGGAGACAACAATCACCTTGCAATAATCTGCAGGCTGCAGGCTGGGAGATGCTAATCACCTTGCAGTAATCTGCAGGCTGGGAGACACCAATCAACTCACAGTAATCTGTAGGCTGGCAGACACCAATCACCTCCCAGTAATCTGCAGGCCAGGAAACAACAATCACCTTGCAGTAATCTGCAGACTGGAAGAAACCAATCACCTCACAGTAATCTACAGGTTGATAGACACCAATAACCTTGCAGTAATCTGCAGGCTGGGAGACACCAATCACCTCCCAGTAATCTGCAGGCCAGGAGACAACAATCACCTTGCAGTAATCTGCAGGCTGGGAGATGCCAATCACTTTGCAGTAATCTGCAGACTGGGAGACACAAATCACTTTGCAGTAGTCTGCAGACTGGGAGACACCAGTCACCTCACAGTAATCTACAGGCTGATAGACACCAATAACCTTGCAGTAATCTGCAGGCTGAGAGAAACCAATCACCTCACAGTAATCTGCAGGCTGGGAGACAACAGTCACTTCACAGCAATCTACTGGCTAGGAGAAACCAATTACCTCACAGTAATCTGCAGGCTGGGAGACAACAATCACTTCACAGTAATCTACTGGTTAGGAGAACCCAATTACCTCACAGTAATCTGCAGACTGGGAGACAACAATCACTTCACAGTAATCTACTGGTTAGGAGAACCCAATTACCTCACAGTAATCTGCAGGCTGGGAGACACCAATCACTTCACAGTAATCTACTGGCTGGGAGACACCAATCACTTCACAGTAATCTACTGGGAGACACCAACCACCTCACAGTAATCTGAAGGCTACTGAGTATAAGGAAAGCTCTGCCAATATGTCAGGGTAGTTGAAGGATTTAAGACCTTTAATTTTCTTGGTTAGAAATCTTTGGAGCCTTTCCAGCTGAGCTATAATTTATACATTTCAAAGGGAGCATTGTATTCAGTGATGGGTCTGATAAGTAAAGAGTACGGTGGCAGTGTGTCTTCATTACTTAATAATATTCCCTTTGAAATTAATTAGATCAGATAGAAGGATTTCCTGACTGTGGTGGAAACATGATGATCGAATGAGAGAAAACTATCCACGTAAGTACCCAGGGCTCTTATGACAGTATCTGTTTGTAAAGGAGTAGTGTTTATAACATATGAGATGGGAACAACCTTTGTGCCAAATGCTGCAATGCTGTACATTTTTCATTTTGTTTGAAACTGTGTTTAATACACCAAGGATGTGCATATTTCAGCCCTTGCTGAAGCTGTTTTGTATCAATGGATGAATGGACATCAGTGACCAGTATGCAGTCATCAGCAAAACTGATCATAGTAAGATGATTCTAGAAGGATAAATGAGAGTGGTATAAAGCTGGAAGAGGTGAACTGAGGTGAACAAAAGAATCATAAAGTGCTCATCTTCTCCTGATGCTTATTCAGTAAATCAGAAAGCCAAGATTAGAATAACCTACAGATTATAGCAGTGAGATTAAGATTAGGGCAAGACAATGAGAATGACTTGTACGAATACAAACGATGGCAGGCAAACCATGAATCAGGAAACTGAGGAGTGGATCTTGTTACAAGTGACATTCCCCTGCAGCGAGCATGTTTAGAATATATTTAGGGTATGTACAGTTCTTATTAGTGAAGGAAGTAGATACAAAGTTACAGCTGGTACTGGGAAAAGACTGCCTTTCCACACATTGGTTAAAGGTCTAACTAGATTTATTGAACCCTTAGTGTCGGGTTCTATATCAGAACATCGAAGTTTCAAAACTTTGCATGTTCTAATATTGACCCCTATTCAGTGAACGCTGAAAATATTGAAGCAACAGAAAACTGAATTTTTTTCCTAGAGAAAGAATTTTGTTGTCCGTTTTTGTTGCTTCTGTATTTTCAGCGCTGTGGTGGAAAGTTACGGGTCAAGTTCAGGTAAGTGTGTGATTGAGTGTGGGTTAGGTATGTGTGCGATTGTGTGGATGTGATGGTTAGGGTTAGGGCGCAGGTTAGGTATGTGTGTGATTTTGTGGACGTGAGGGTTAGGGTGGGTTAGGTGACTTAGGGTTAGGTAAGTGTGCGATTGTGTGGATGTGAGGGTTAGGGCAGGGTAGGTGAGTTAGAGTCAGGGCACGGGTGAGGTGAGTGTGTGATAGTGACGGACCTTAGGGTTAGGGTTTGGGTTAAGGTAAGTGGATAGTTAGTGGTGTATGTATGTTCGATGTTTTCAGCTTTTGCTGAATAGGGGTCGATATTAGAACATTCGAAGTTTTGAAACTTTGATGTTCTAATATAGACCCTTAGTGTCAGACCTCAGAAGTTAATGCTCTAAAGTTGTGTTAAGAGTCCTTGCCAGAAGAGAGTGATTGCCAGAACTATTGTTTATATAGGAAGGTAGAAAGTAATTTTAAATTATACCCAGATATGGATGAAACCCACCAACATAAATACATTATTTGTCATAGAAAGAAGATCTAATATACAAATAATGAAATATAAGAACTAACATTCAATGTAGATTGGCAAAACAAACAATGCAAAAGAACAAGTGATTTGTCTGTCATTCACAAAAATATTATAGAGAATACATTTCTGGTAATCCAGGTCCCATATTCAACAGATAGTGAGCATAGAATTTTCCTAGGCCGTCTTAGCTTTTCACATAATTCTTGTGGAAATGTTGTCGAACACTCACTGCAATGGTATTTCATATTCTATATCAGGAGGTAAGCAGTGTTAAGTTCTTGACAAGAACGTTTACGTTTTTTCTGCTTAAATGTGTCTGAATCTCTGGCTAGTCATCTTATGGTCTCTGAGATTGTTTTCTAGCTGTGTTCCTACAAGTACCTTGAATGGCAGAGCTTATTATGCTGTCCATGAGAACAGACAAAACATCTGGCATACCTGACTGGATCCCTGCATCTGAACCTAACAAATCTACAAGTCTTCTATAGCTGAATCGTTCACACTTGTTTGCCTTGTGGTGGAAAGTTTGGCTTCCCTTCCAACAAACACTGATATAGGTTCTTCCATATCTGTCTTCTGCTGCAAATGGTATCTGTATACAAAAAATTGTCTTTGTTTTTCCCTTTTTGCTTACATCTATGGATCTCTTGCCTAGAGTCCCCCTTCTACTTGAGATTCCTGTTTTAAACTGACAGAAATGTGTTTAAAAATCTGACCATATTATATTTCTCCACATTTGCTAAAATTATAAATTTGTTCCTTTTGTCAAGGTTCCCTTTATCATTGCGCTACAAACTTGTTGTTTAGAACTCCCCATTTTTAGGGCTGTCCATTTTAGTTTGACAAAAAGTTTATAATTTTGCTCCTGTGTAGTATTTCAGTCCTAACTTCCTTTTCTTGGATTGTATTTCTGTAGTAAAAAAATATTTCTAGTCACTTCCTCTATCAGCTTTATTCCCTACTTTGGAACACTTTCAGACTGTAATGTTTGGTCTATGTTCACATATTGAATAACAATTTCATTGAATGGCTTATTAGCGAACATTAAGCAGTGAACGCTGAAATCACTGAACACTCTTATCTTCGAAAAATAATTCATTGAATGACCATAGTTGGCGAACAACCAGGAAGTACCATGATGCATAACTTAAGCTAAAGAAACTGTTTTAGAAATTTGCCATATTCCCCACTGTAGTGTGATCTTGGGGTTGGTATATATAGTTGGGGAGAGTGGGAGGTGTGGGGGCAGAGCCCCCGACCTTGGTTGATACAGTGTGTTTATTACTGTTTGCGATGTTAACCAACTATGCCCATTCAATTAATTATTTTTCAAAGATAAGCATGTCTGGTGATTTCAACATGCACTGTTTATGTTCGCTGATAAGCAATTAGCTGAAATTGTCATTCGATGCGTAATTCGATGCGTGAACATAGACCTGTAATGTTTAACTATGTAACTCTCTTCCTTCTAATGGCTCTGTTGCTATAATCTACTCTGCCATAGATCATGCATCTACCATTTCCTCATGCAATTCCTCTTCACTGCCTGTCTCAGCTTCTCTGTCTGATATTTCATTTATGTGTCTTTTTTTCTTTTAGGTCTGTATTGCATTGTGTCTCCATGTTTATACTGATATGAGCTTAGTGCTTAGTTCAGTACTTTGTTTGGTAGTAACACCAACGTTTGACT
The DNA here is from genome assembly GCF_019279795.1 of Protopterus annectens. NCBI lineage: Eukaryota > Metazoa > Chordata > Ceratodontiformes > Protopteridae > Protopterus > Protopterus annectens. The sequence goes on from NC_056733.1 coordinate 1,048,979,539, forward strand.
TTGATAATACATGGAGTGTTCAAATAATTGCTTTTTGCTCATATGGTTATTGTAATAATATAACAATACCCTTAGCAGACTCAAGATTAAATTACTTTTCTTTACTCTGGTTTTGTCATTCTAAGTACGTCAGAAGCAATGCTCAGTCCCACATCCATCTCATTTTCAATATGAGGTAAGACTATTTGTTCAGTTGGCTTCTGCTGTTAAGGCAATCTTCCTGAATCTTTCCCTTCTTTCCATAATTTTCACAAGGGTGTAAATTTGTGGAAAATCCTTCCCAAAAATAAATGTTTTAATGTCAGTTATAACTATTACAGGATGTATTATTTTTCCAAAGATTGTTTGAAACTCTAGAGCTATAATATGACTTTCCTTTAATCCCCATGAACACAAGTTATCACTGCCTTCTGCTTTTCATAAACTGTAGTCTTGTACACATAGGGAATTTTAACTATAGCAGCCAGTACTGCCTGAATCCAGTAAATATTGCAGTTTATTGCCCTCCAAAAGTAAAGGCCATGGTGGTACAGCAGTTAGAGTTGCCACCTCACAGCAAGAGGTTCTCTGGTTCGATTCTCAGCTGGGGTGCCTTTTGTGCGGAGTCTGCATGTCCTCCCTGTGGTCACGTGGGTTTCCTCCAGGTGCTCCGGTTTCCTCTCAAAGACATGCTGTAGGTGGATTGGACACTCCAAATTGGCCCTAGGTGTGAGTGTGTGTGCATGCATGTGCTTTCTGTGGAAGGTTGGGCACTGGGCTGGCACCTCGGCATCGTAAAACTCCACTGCCAATCATGACTGGACAGGTGATCTGCTGTGGTGACCCCTAACTGGGAAAAGCTGAAAGAAAAAGAAGATTGCCCTTCAAAAGTAGCAGGCTTTTCAGTAATATATATATATATATATATATATATATATATATATATATATATATATATATACATACATGCATGGATACAGATATTTCAAGCATGGACATTAATACACTTCTAGCCTGCCAGTATATCAAAACAGTGGTTCCCATAATAAGTGCCCAGGTTGTTCTCAACTGCTACTTGCTTTAATGTAATTTGGTGGTCTGTTTCATGCATCAGCTGCTCGTTGAGGGAACCAATTATTTCACTTCTCATTCCTATAGAACCTTCTACATGAGTTGTCTGACGATTCTCTAGTACTTTTTGATAACCCCAAACATTCCCAGAGGTAGTTGCCTCTAAATGTCCTATATACCTGAATAAGATCTCCTCTTAGATATCTATAAGAGACACTGTAGAAGTTCAGATGTTTTAGTCTTTCATAATAACTTAAATGTTCACATTCATGGATGCCCTTTATATATTTCAGCTGTACTCTTTCCAGTTTACTCATGCTTGTTTTCTTATAAGGTTTTCATATTGTTATTCCATACTCTAGTTTGGGCTAATGTAATTAACAAATGATGACTTCCTTGTTTCTGATTTCCTAGACTTTATAAATCTTTTTATCAACCCTGCAGTTCTATAACTATAATTAACCAATTTGTTGATATGATTAGAAAAATTCAAATCTGGATCTATACGTATACCTAGGTCCTTAAATGAATCTAGAGTTTCACTCACTGTATACTGTATTAAATATTCAGCTTTCTCTTTATGTCTTCCAAATCTCATATGCTTAGTTTTTGATATATTTATCAGCATATTATTCTCTTGTGCCAAATTGGCCAACTTAGTCAAGTTCTTTTGCAGATATGCCCTTCCTGTACCACATATAAACAGTTTACCCAGTCTCAAGTCATCGGCATACTGAGTGTAGAACACCTCAGAGGAAAAAGATAGCTCTGAAAGATATAGTATGAACCTAGGACAGAGTCCTGTGGAACACCCAGACTGTAACCAAGAATTTTACCTATGCAATTGTTGTATGATACTTGCCATGTCCTATTTGTAAACCATTCAGCTATCCATCTTATCAAGTGTACATCAATACCTAGTTGTACTAATTTATTGATCAGTGTTTTGTGTATGACCCTTTCAAATGCTGATGTATACATACATTACAGCATAATTTTCATTCATAGCTGTTATTATATTGTTTTATAACATTGCATTACAGGTGGTAATAAATCTATTTTCAGCATATACATGCTGATGTATGGTTTCAAGTCACAAGCTTTCCAGTTCTGACAATAAATTATCCAATATTACATTCACCATTATTTTTCCACAACATAAAAGTAGACTTAAGGGTTTGTATGACTCTGGGTTTGTCCTACTCCCCTTTCCCTTGGAGACAGGTTTAATAAGCCCATGTTTCCAATCTTGAGGACTCTCCCCATATTTATACCATCTAGTAAATAATAGATATAATGGTAATGTAAGTTTTTGTTGAAGTGTTCTTAGGTCATTATTACTAAATTTTTCTCATCCCTGTGCTTTGTTTAGATCCAGTCTGCATAGTCCTTTTTCAATTTAATCTAATTTCATTTCAGTATCTGAGGTTACCTGGATATCACCAGAACAACTTCTCTTTGTGGAGCCAAACTGTTTTGCATAAGATTTTGTAAATCTATCTATAATGTGTTGTGTCTGAGAATACATTTTAGAATCTACACACAGTTTATCAACATGTATGAGCCAGATTCAATAAAGACTACACCAAGTATACACTAAGTGCACGTAATGTGTATTGAAAAACATCCTGATCACATTTTTCTGCTTTGTAGTCACTCCAAAAGATTACAATAAGTGTATGTGTAGTCTACAATTTATTTATTTATTTTTTATTTATTATTTGCTAACTGGGAAAGTCCGACTTGGAATGGAGCCAGTTTTCAGTGCAGGCCTGGGGAGAAATGCTCCAGATACTTTGCGGTAACCTTTATGAATCCCTGTCAATATTTAAAGCTACAAGAATATCAGTAGGAAAACTAAAATTAGGAGGAAGAAGGTGTGAGTTATGTCTGTGTTGTCTGTTCACTCAGAACCATGTACACTTAGAGTAGGTGTTATTGAATCCGGTCTTTACTCCTTTCTCATCTTCTGTAACTATAAAATGGGATCCTTTCATGCTTAATGTCTTTATATAAATTTTCTTCCAATTTTCTCGATCTTGTCTCACACTCTGCTTAATTTATTTGTCTAGCTTTCTATTTCAGTTTTCAAAGTTGTAGTTCGACCTGTTTCCCATTTCTTATAATTTTTGTTTCTCACCTTAATCAGGTGTCTTGTTTGTATAGAAGTATGACCTCCTAAAGTTGTATGCCTAGAACCTGATGTTAAACATTTTTTTTAAATTTTTAGTACTCAAAACAATTTCTCTTTCAAAACTTTCCACATTCCTTCTGCGGTTTGTTCCGCTGAGTGCATCACTCCACTTAGTTTTACATAGTGACTGCTTTGCTTCCATATAAACTGTAATTAATCTTCTGTGCATTGGTTTACATTTCAGTTTTGCAGAATTATCTAGCAACAAATTAACCTTTATAACCCATGATGACTGCACATCAGTGGTGGTAAAACCTGACTTGAAGTAGCAGTAAGTTCTTCAGGAACACAAAGAATGTCTAGTATCTTGCATTCACTTGCAGACAGTTTAACAGTTTGAAGCAATTGTTGTTCCTGAACATTGTGAATAATTTCTGTACTAATGTTACTGAATCAATATTAGTCCATACTGTGTCTATTAAATTTAAGTCCCCAGCCACTATTATTCTTCCCTCCTGTGTTTCATGCAAGAAATGTATGAATTCCTCTAGGTCACCTGCACTTGACTTTGGTGGTCTATATTCTTCAACAATTGTTACATGTTTCAGGATTGTCTTTATTGTCACACACAATTTGTAGTATTGGTGTTATCACTGAACATGTAATAATCACAGATCTCAGAACTATCTTTAATCCCTCCATCTGATTTTTTTGTTAGTATGTCTGTTACAGTAAGAATATTTATACCCTGCCAGAAGTGGTTTCCAGTCATTGTTCTTTAACCATGTTTCACAAACAATAACATCAACCTTGTGGGAACATAATACATTTTCTGTTAAAAAAACTTTATTATAAATGCTCTTTCCATTAACAACCATCAGAGATGCATCAAATGTTGATTTCTGTCAACTGTTAAATTTCGACCTGGCAAAAATCTTTTCTTGAGTTTGCATAATATTGCAAAATATCTGCTGCAAAAATTCTCTTACCTGATCTTGACAAATGCATGCCATCCTGTCTTAACATGTGTGTCCAAAACTAGACTTGGATGCTAAACAGATTTCCATTTTTTTTAGAACAGGACATTTCTTCATCTAGTTATTTACCTAAACCATCTTATTATTCACGTTGACTTGACTCCCCTTTCTATATATGATTTGTGAAAAATGCATCTTAATACCTCTGTAACCTATGCTAAGAGGACTGCAAGTTCCCTGCTAACAGTCAGAGTCCTTGCTGATGAGATCATTTGTACCGACATGAATAAAAACAGATCTGTACTTCCATTAAAATGTTCTAAGGCTTGTCTAACGTCCTCCATTGTTTGCTCCTGGAAAGCATAACACTATTCAATAGTCATTATCTACTCTGCAAATGTAAGTATCAGTTCCTCTAATAATTGAATCTCCAGTTAGAAGACAATGAAGCAGCACATGCCCAGATTTGAAGAATCCTCAACTTCTAATTCAGTAACATTTGCTCTAACAATTGTTACAAAGGAATGATCTTCATCACCATTAGTCTTATGAATCCCACTGTTTTCATAGTGTATTACATGTCAAAGCATGCAATATTCACCCAGCTGGCTTGAGCCATGTTGTCAACATGTGTTGTTCTCATCCTTTCTCTTACGGTAATGTTCTTCCATCCCTCCACATTCAGGTTTGACTTCTTCCTTTTCACCTGACCCTGAAGAAAATGCTGCCTTTTTGTGTAGACTGAAGGTTTTCTGATAGAAAAATGTTATGAATCCCTGTAATCTGTGCATTACCTAACAAAAACGTGTCCCTTTTAGTGTGCATTCTATTCGCCTTTCAGACATTTATCAGTTTCCTTTTCTTCCCTGTTATTTGTTGTGAACGTGTTCCCTTCTTTCTTTTATTAATTTCCTACTATATGCTCTGAATGTTCACATTGCTGTATATTTGTACCCAGAATTCCAAAGTTGTCAGTGGTATTATCTTGTTTCATACATATTGAATGATATTTGCAGACAATAGACACATCCTTTCCTAAATGTGTTCTATTCTAATAATCCGGACTAACTCTGGTCATATAAACATGTGCTAAAGAGGTCTTTGGCCACCCCTACATTGCTTCCTAGTTGTTGCTCTATAACAAATTAGATTTATATATTACAGAATGAATTACTTTTATCCTATGTATTGTATCTGCTTTAACTTGTTTAATGTAACAGGTTTTCTCTATGTATGTATGGAGCTTTTCTTCCCGGGCCTCCGCTGAAAATGGACAAGTATCAAGTCGAGCTATCTCCGTCAACAAATGTAAAATAAAATAAAAATAAAAAATTTGATCTTTGCATAACATTATTTAGCTCATCAGTCCAGTCATTATTTAATATTTATTTATTTTGTTTATTTACTGGGTAATGTCTGACTGGACATGAGGCTCATTTTTAGCGGAGGCCTGGGGAGAAAAGCTCCATACATATAAATAGATAGTATTAAACAATCAAATTGAACATGTATTAATCAACAATGTACAAAGCAAGTCAGTAAAGAAATTAGTTATATAACAATAATTAGCAAATAATTAACAAATTTAACAAAACATGTCACAGTTAGTGATAAAAACTGGCCACGAGTTAACAGTGAGAACAGTGTGATACAGTAATTGCAAGATAGAGAAATGCAGTCTACATAACAGTTAGAGACAAAGCAGTATATGTGTATACATGGCTAACTGAAACGGAGTATTGAATCAAGATAGCCTTCAGCAGTTAATAGTTGTAACCGTGAGAATGAGCCAGTTTAGGGTAATGTAACGGAGTAGTAGGTAGCTTAACCAAGAGTATGGCAGGTGCAGAGCCAATGTTGTGCTAGATGTTCCTTAAGGAGGTTTTTAAACTCATAAATATTGCAGTTTTTAGCCAAAGGTTGAGAAAGAGTGTTCCACAGTTTGGCAGTTTTGTGGGAAAAAAAGGGCGGTCCCCTGTGTGTTGTAGGCTTGGGTAATTTTTAACAATAGTTTATTTGAGGATCTTAGAGCTCTAGGATTGCTGTTGGGGTGGATTAGATTGGTGAGTAGTGGGCAGTTGTTAAGTTTGTGAATAATATTCTGGGCTATGGACAGGTGTTTAAATGTTAGAAGGTTAGGTAGTTCTAACCATTTAAGTTGGCAGAGTACAAAGCAGTGGTGGGTTCTGTAAGGGTGGCCTGTGGCAAACTTGGTGATTTTGTTGTAGCATGATTCCAGATTATTTAGGTCAGATTTATAAATGTTTCTAAATACTAGGGAGCTGTAGAGGAGGGTGGAGAATAGATGTGTGTGGGCAGTGGCTAGTCCGGCGTTGTCTGTAAGGTAAGGTTTAATTCTGTAAAGGGTGGTAAGTTTGGAGTGGACTATTTGATGGTGAGGGAGATGTGGGTGTCAAACCTTATGTTATCATTGATTGTGACAACTAGAAGTTTAGCTTTGGCTGGTGGGATCTATTTTGGTTCCATTTGTGGAAAGGATAAAAAGTGGAGTCAGACATGTTTTGGGTTTATTGTAATTGAAGACAATTAACTTGGTTTTGTTGGAGTTAAGTATAAGATGATGGCTAGTGAGGTAGTTTTCTATGTCCAGAAAACATTTTTGCATTTTTGTTTGTAGGTCCTGGGGTATGGGGGCTGTTCAGATTAATGTAGAATCATTGATGTATTGGACAAAGGAGACTAGTTGGGTTGAAGCTGAGGTTGTTAGTAAAAATCGTAAAGAGAAAGGGGCCAAGTATGGATCCTTGGGGTACACCAACAGTGATGGGTAGAAGGGGGATAGGGTGTTCTGCCATTTTGTGGCTTGCTGACTGTTAGAGAGATAGCTATGGAACCAGGACAGAGCTGTTGTGTTGAGGCCATGGGATGATAGTTTATTTAGTAGAATTTGGTGGGAGACTGTGTCAAAGGCTTTTGTCATGTCAAAGAATATGAAAGAGACTATTTGGCCTCTGTTTATAAGATCTTGAATGGTGTTTGTGAAAGATAGCAGGGCAGTACTATTACTATGTTTTGGCCTAAAGCCATGTTATGGGGGGGAGAGGAGTTTGTGATTAAGGAGGTGGGCAAGGAGTTGGGAGTGAATGCATTTTTCTAAGATTTTGGCTAGAGGGGAGAGTAATTAATATATGTAGCAACAGTTCTCCAAGCCGTGCTAATTGCACAAGTGCAATCGACATCAGTATGTCAAGATTTACTACTAATAATGGTAAGCAAATCATCCGGCTTTTGATACGAGGAGCACAGATCACCAGTGTTATCAGGAATTACCTTTAAATACACATAGCATTTATTGCACTCTACAAGATATTTACTTATTTAAGGAATCTACACTCAGTTCCAAATGAATAAAAAATTCTTAAGAAAAGAATACTCAGGATCAGTTACCACAGAATTCACAACTTCTATAAGAAAATTCACACAAAAATATACCACTAAATATTAAATTTAGTACAGTAAAGTTGTTGCTCAGACCGTACAAATTCTGAAAGTCATGCATATGCTAGATGCTTCATAGTGACAGAATGCATATTCCACCTGTTTTATCACATTGACCCATATTTCTTTCTCAGCATGAATTTCTGGCAGTTTGCAGACTCAGAGCAGTAACACAGTTCCCTTTATTGATACAAATGTTGGATACACGGCCTTTCTTTCCACATCTATAATAGGCTACCTCATTAATAGGCACATTGTGTTTCAAAGGTAATACTGACTTTTTAACTATTGGTAGAGAGTTAGATACATATATTTCAGTTTTATTTGTTAGGTACAAGTGTAGTAGTGATTTTATGTGAACTTTTAGAATCACTTTCATTTACCCACTTTCTTATATTAACAAGCAATGCACTTTTAAATTTTATTTATTTATTTATTTTACATTTGTTGACTGGGCTAGTCTAACTGGATATATGTCCATTTTCAGTAGAGGCCCGGGGAGAAAAGCTCCACATAAAACAGATAAACACAAAGAGCATTAAAAATTCAGTTACAGAACATTAAACTTCAGATACAGATAGCTTGTCAGACTAAAACAGATGTTTAAGGTAATTTAGCATACATGATGGAACAGAAAATAGAACAAAATATAAGATAAGATAATCCTTTGTGTTTTTTTTTTTTTTTGTGAACACCGTGGGAAGAAAGTATTCAGAAGGATATGGAAGATTCCCATCTCAAAGTTATAAGTAAGGAACAGAAGAACAGACTAGTTAAAAATAGGATTGGGAGAGTAGGTAGAGGGGCAGAAACTCATCAAGAGGCAGAAAGATGTCCAATCCATCTTTCTTTGGTACAATAAGTGCAACTAGAAGATACAGGCCTTAAAGTGGCAATAAAGTGAGTAAGTAGCCTGGGAAGAATGATTGTGATGAAAATAGACAGAGAAAGTCTTAGTCAGGGTTTGAACAGGGACATATCCAATGGCTTGTAAGGTATAGTTTAAGTTTCTTTTGAAGATTGTAGTAGAAGACAGAGATGTAAGTTCACTCCCCACAGTATTAGAGAAAAGGGAATCTCCTGCTTTATTGTTGGGTTTATGTCCGGATACCAGAAGTTTATTGGCTGATCGTAGGTTTGTAAGATTTTTATATGGGCAGATTAGACTTGTGAGAATTGGTATATTATCTGGGTGTTAAAGGGTTTTATGGGCAATAATTAGTTGATGAAATAAAATTTGATTGTGCAATTCAAGCCAACCCAGCTGCTTCAGATTTAGGCAGTGGTGGATTCTAAAAGGGGAGCTGGTAGGAAATCTGGCAATATTATTGTAGGAGACTGCCAGCTTGTGGAGGTTGCTTTTGGATAGATTTGTATAAATATATATATATATATATATATATATATATATATATATATATATATATATGTATATATATATATATATATACATATATATATATATATATATATATATATATATATATATATATATATATATATATATATATATATATATATATATATAGGAGAGGCATAAAAGAGAGTAGAGATAAGGTGGGTGTGGGAAATAGTAGTCCTAGCTATGGGAGTAAGGAAGGGCTTAATTTTATAGCGGGAGCCTAGTTTTCGGTTTTCTGATTTGATTGTGGTGTTGATATGAGTGTCATAATTAAGGCTGTGGTCAATAGTTACTCATAAGAGTTTGGTAGTAGTATCAGGAGATATGACTGTACCAGTTTTAGATTTGATAGAGAAGTTAGATGGGGTGGACTTTTGTGTAGGAGTAACCAGCAAGAAGTTAGTCTTTTTGGGGTTAAGGAGGCGACACCACTGTAGAAACCATTCTTCTACAAGATCAAAGGTATTCTGGGTGAGGGACTACAGTTCAGAAGGCCCTGTGGCAGAGGATATTAATGTGGAGTTGTCTGCATATTGTATTGTTACAGCTTGGTGGATACTAATATATAGATCATTTATAAAGATAGAGAACAGAAGAGGGCCCAAAATGGATCACTGGGGTACACCAAGGGTGACAGGTAGGTGGGAGGAGAGAGTGTTTTCCCATAGCACAGCATGTTGCCTATTGTCTAGGTAGGACTTGAACCACTGTAATGCTTGAGTATCAAATGAGAGGGACTTGAGAAGATTCATCAGTAGCTGATAGTTAACCATGTCAAATGCTTTTGAAAGATCAATAAAGATAGCAGAGGACAGGGTATTATTGTTGCGATTTTTTGTTAATATGGTCAGAGAAGGAAAGGAGGGCTGTAGTGGTGCTATGGAAAGGTCGAAAGCTGTGCTGAGAGCTGGCTAATAGGCTATTTTGAAGAAGGTGGTGTAATAGTTGATGGTGGATGCATTTTTCCATAATTTTAGCTATGGGAGAGAGGAGGGCAATTGGACAGAAGTTAGAAAGTTCTGTTGAGTTGCAACCTTTATGTAGTGGGATGATATGTAAGACTTTCCAGATGGATGGGATTGTACCTTCAATAATGGTTCTATTTATTAGGATAGAGATAGGGTAGGCAATAACTGCAATTTGAAGATATTTAGAAGGTCAGAGGTCTGCTGAGGGGGTAGAGGGTTTGAGTTTTTGAAGGAGGGCACAAATGAGGGATGTGGGGACAGGGTGGAATTGGAAAGTAGGTGGTGAGGTATGTGAGGAGGAGGGCAGATTAGAGGATACATGAGCTAGAGAGTTAACAAGTGACTGGATAGCTTCAGTAAAGAAGTTATTGAAGGAGTCAGCAATTTGTTTGGGAGTGTCATGGGTAATTCCAGATGGGGTTGGTATTTTAGAGTTGCCTGGATGAATGAGTCTATTGATACCTGACCAGAATTTCTGTGGACTTTGATGGTTGGTATGTTGAAGTTGGAAGAAGAAGTTTATTTTTTTTGTATGATATTATAAATTCACAACTTCTCTAAGAAAATTCACACAAAAATATACCACTAAATATTAAATTAAGTACAGTAAAGTTGTTGCTGAGACCGTACAAATTCTGAAAGTCATGCATATGCTAGATGCTTCATAGTGACAGAATGCATATTCAACCTGCTTTATCACATTGATCCATATTTCTTTCTCAGCATGCATTTCTGGCAGTTTGCAGACTCAGAGCAGTAACACAGTTCCCTTTATTGATATACATGTTGGATACACGGCCTTTCTTTCCACATCTATAATAGGCTACCTCATTAATAGGCACATTGTGTTTCAAAGGTAATACTGACTTTTTAACTATTGGTAGAGAGTTAGATACATATATTTCAGTTTTATTTGCTAGGTACAATTGTAGTAGTGATTTTATGTGAACTTTTAGAATCACTTTCATTTACCCACTTTCTTATATTAACAAGCAATGCACTTTTAAATTTTATTTATTTATTTATTTTACATTTGTTGACCGGGTTAGTCTAACTGGATATATGTCCATTTTCAGTAGAGGCCCGGGGAGAAAAGCTCCACATAAAACAGATAAACACAAAGAGCATTAAAATTCAGTTACAGAACATTAAACTTCAGATACAGATAGCTTGTCAGACTAAAACAGATGTTTAAGGCAATTTAGCATACATGATGGAACAGAAAAATAGAACAAAATATAAGATAAGATAATATAAGATAAGATAATCCTTTGTGTTTTTTTTTTTTTTTTTTTTTTTTTTTGTAAACACTGTGGGAAGAAAGTATTCAGAAGGATATGGGAGATTCCCATCTCAAAGTTATAAGTAAGGAACAGAAGAACAAACTAGTTAAAAATAGGATTGGGAGAGTAGGTAGAGGGGCAGAAACTCATCAAGAGACAGAAAGATGTCCAATCCATCTTTCTTTGGTACAATAAGTGCAACTAGAAGATACAGGCCTTAAAGTGGCAATAAAGTGAGTAAGTAGCCTGGGAAGAATGATTGTGATGAAAATAGACAGAGAAAGTCTTAGTCAGGGTTTGAACAGGGACATATCCAATGGCTTGTAAGGTATAGTTTAAGTTTCTTTTTGAAGATTGTAGTAGAAGACAGAGATGTAAGTTCACTCCCCACAGTATTAGAGAAAAGGGAATCTCCTGCTTTATTGTTGGGTTTATGTCCGGATACCAGAAGTTTATTGGCTGATCGTAGGTTTGTAAGATTTTTATATGGGCAGATTAGACTTGTGAGAATTGGTATATTATCTGGGTGTTAAAGGGTTTTATGGGCAATAATTAGTTGATGAAATAAAATTTGATTGTGCAATTCAAGCCAACCCAGCTGCTTCAGATTTAGGCAGTGGTGGATTCTAAAGAAATCTGGCAATATTATTGTAGGAGACTGCCAGCTTGTGGAGGTTGCTTTGGATAGATTTGTATAAATATATATATATATATATATATATACATATATATATATATATATATATATATATATATATATATATATACATATATATATATATATATATATATATATATATATATATATATATATATATATATATATATATGTATATATATATATAGGAGAGGCATAAAAGAGAGTAGATATAAGGTGGGTGTGGGCAATAGCAGTTCTAGCTATGGGAGTAAGGAAGGGCTTAATTTTATAGCGGGAGCCTAGTTTTCGGTTTACTGATTTGATTGTGGTGTTGATATGAGTGTCATAATTAAGGCTGTGGTCAATAGTTACTCATAAGAGTTTGGTAGTAGCATCAGGAGATATGACTGTACCAGTTTTAGATTTGATAGAGAAGTTAGGTGGGGTGGACTTTTGTGTAGGAGCAAACAACAAGAAGTTAGTCTTTTTGGGGTTAAGGAGGAGGCTCCACTGTAGAAACCATTCTTCTACACGATCAAAGGTATTCTGGGTGAGGGACTACAGTTCAGAAGGCCCTGTGGCAGAGGATATTAATGTGGAGTTGTCTGCATATTGTATTGTTACAGCTTGGGGGATACTAATATATAGATCATTTATAAAGATAGAGAACAGAAGAGGGCCCAAAATGGATCACTAGGGTACACCAAGGGTGAAAGGTAGGTGGGAGGAAAGAGTGTTTTCCCATAGCACAGCATGTTGCCTATTGTCTAGGTAGGACTTGAACCACTGTAATGCTTGAGTATCAAATGAGAGGGACTTGAGAAGATTCATCAGTAGCTGATAGTTAACCATGTCAAATGCTTTTGAAAGATCAATAAAGATAGCAGAGGACAGGGTATTATTGTTGCGATTTTTTGTTAATATGGTCAGAGAAGGAAAGGAGGGCTGTAGTGGTGCTATGGAAAGGTCGAAAGCTGTGCTGAGAGCTGGCTAATAGGCTATTTTGAAGAAGGTGGTGTAATAGTTGATGGTGGATGCATTTTTCCATAATTTTAGCTATGGGAGAGAGGAGGGCAATTGGACAGAAGTTAGAAAGTTCTGTTGAGTTGCAACCTTTATGTAGTGGGATGATATGTAAGACTTTCCAGATGGATGGGATTGTACCTTCAATAATGGTTCTATTTATTAGGATAGAGATAGGGTAGGCAATAACTGCAATTTGAAGATATTTAGAAGGTCAGAGGTCTGCTGAGGGGGTAGAGGGTTTGAGTTTTTGAAGGAGGGTACAAATGAGGGATGTGGGGACAGGGTGGAGTTGGAAATTGGGTGGTGAGGTATGTGAGGAGGAGGGCAGATTAGAGGATACATGAGCTAGAGAGTTAACAAGTGACTGGATAGCTTCAGTAAAGAAGTTATTGAAGGAGTCAGCAATTTGTTTGGGAGTGTCATGGGTAATTCCAGATGGGGTTGGTGTTTTAGAGTTGCCTGGATGAATGATTCTATTGATACCTGACCAGAATTTCTGTGGACTTTAATGGTTGGTATGTTGAAGTTGGAAGAAGAAGTTTATTTTTTGTATGATATTATAAATGCTTTAGTAGAGTTTCTAAGTTGTTTAAATTTTAAGTGATCAGATGGGTCTATAGAGGTACGCCATTTGGCCCAGAATTTGTTTTTTAGCCAATTTTTTGTCTTAGTTTCCTTAGTAAGCCATGGTGCTGTTTTGGTATTGTTCCTAAGAGTACAAGAAAGGGCATGATAGTCTAGGATTTCAAGGAACTTGCCACAGCTTCCTCAAGTTGGAGGTGTTTTAATGGTGCCCAGTTGCATACACTCAGTTCATTTAGGAAGTGTTCTGGGTTGAAATGTTTATTTGAGTGAGTAGTTCTAAAAGTTATAGGGCAGGATATATTAATCTTTTGCCGAATTATATACATTAGGGAGTGATCACTAATGTCATCTGGCAGGATACCTACATTATAGGTTATGGACTGGGTATTTATTAGGATCCAATCTAGGGTGGTTTCTTTGTTGATGGGTTTATGGATATGAGTAGTTGAGGTGATAGTTTGGGAGAAGCCATGTAGATTTATGTGATTAATTGGGTTATCAGAATTACAGGTATTCCAGTCTATATTAAAGTCACCTAGCACAATGGTTTCCTGTGGATAGTTAGTGGACAGCCAGCAAAGGATATTTTCTAGGGAGTTGATGTTATTACCTGGAGGAAGATATGAACATAAAATGTAGATGGACTTACAAGTATTTAGTTGTAGCTTAGTGATAAGAAGTTCAGAGTTGGTAGTGGATGGTGGGTGAGCATCAAGTAGTCAAAGTTGGAGCCCTGCTTTGTATATTAAGGCCAGACCCCCACCCTTCTTGTTAAGGCGATCCACTCTTAAAATGTTATATCCTGGAGGGGTGATTTCATAGTCTTGGGTTGATGGTTTTAACCATGTTTCAGTTAAGCAAAGGATGTCAAAGTCATGTACATCCAGTAGGGCATGAAGGTGAGTAACTTTATTATTCACACTTCGTATATTTAAGTGAGCTAAGAAGAGGGAGTTATGAGGCCTTGTAGGGGTGTGAGGGGGAGAGGTAGAAGGTCTACCTGGGTGAGCAGGACTAATATTGGTAGGGCTAGGATTGGGATGTATATCATCATCTAGTAGGAGGTGTAGGTGTAGTCTATAAGTGTGGATTAGAGAAGGATTCAGTATATTATGTCCTCTCTTGATTTGGTGGTGTTTATAGTTAATATGGGTGACTCTATGATACTTTGGGAGGAAATAGTTGGTAAAAGATGTTATGTTTGTGTGTTTAAGGCTGGCTGGTAAAGCAGGAAGGGATGTTTGTTTTGTGGGCTGGTGGAAGCCAGAGTAACTGAGATGTTCCTAGGCAGTTAGGGTATAGGGAATGAAAAGGAAAGGAAGAATTGAAAATAGAAGTAGGGGTTTGAGGTAAGTTGATATGGGTGGAGTAGACATTGTGCTGCCAAAGTTGAGGGTGGAGAGTGAAAGGATGAAGTATGTGTTAAATTAGGAGGAGTGTCTTAGAAGATGGACTGTTGCAATGAGTTATCGGATGGGATAGGATAATGGTGTAAGTGGGAGTGGTTAGAGAGATATAAGTTTAGATGCAGTGGGGGTGGGATTTGGGGGTAGGGTAGGGGAGTGGAGTGAGCCCGCAGGGCGAATGGAGTGGGTAGAGCTAAGTAAAGGAAGAAGACCTGAGGAAAGCAATCAGTGGAATGCTGACTGCTAGAGGTAAGTTAGGAGAAGGTAGCTGAAGGAGGTAATAGAGGTAATGATAGTTTGAGTAGGTTGGGTAGATAAGAGAATTATGGTGAATTTAAAAAGGTAAAGTGGGACTGTAATGAAACAAGTAAGGTAAAACTAGTTACCTGAGAGATTCTATTTTGAAGCTGAAGGCTAGATGTGCAAGGAAAAGGGAAAAGGAAACGGTAAATCTATCAATAGCAAGGAATTCTATTATTTCTACTTTATATCAGGCATTAATCACAGTTCAGTAATAAGTTTAAGATTATGCATTTGAGCTTTTACTATCTTACTGATATTAAAAATCCAGCTGTGACATTTTATAGATTACCTTTCAGGAGTTATCTTCTTCTCTCTCTCTGTATGTGTATGTGTATATATATATATATATATATATATATATATATATATATATATATATATATATATATATATACATATATATATATATATATATATATATATATATATATACAGTTTATCATAGCGTAGATAAAAAATCAAAAAAATATTCCAGTCAACAGTAAAGTAGTTGTAGTTGTAATTTTAAGTAGTAAGTAGAAAACTTTCACTTCAGGCTTCATCAAGACTTTTACAGCAAGCAAAAGCTTAAAAAGTTTAAAAAATACTTAAAAACTCAGATGTTTAATGTACTGAGTCACTAGCACATATAGTACTGCACATTTGGAAGGACATTAGTTTACACAGAGGTGCAATAGTTTACAGCCTGCCCATTAGTATTACCAGCATCCACCATGAATGAATAAACAGTATTCAAGGTTAGAAACTCCTGCCCTGATTATTTTAGGTTAGAAAGACCAGTGATTTTTTCTAGTTATCCTGGTGTTTAGGCTTTAACAGGGCAAGCCACAACATATACTCAAACTTTAAAAATCCATTAACGTGAAACTTCAAATTTGGGTTAGCGTTCCTACTTTAACTCTTTTACTGTAATTCTCCTAAAACACACACAAATTGTATACCGTCCGCCTCACAACTCCAAGTCTTTATCCTCACACTTCTCCAAGTCTATTAACTACCAAAGTCGACCTTGTTATCCCACACACAAAGGACTGCCCTACTTCACACAGATCCCAAAAAAAACAAAAATCTCTCCCCCCAAAAAAAAAATCTCATATTTATATTAATATGCACACAATCTCTGCTCTCCTTTCTCATGTACACCTTTAAAGTATCTCCAACAACTTGGGAAGAGAGGATTTTTGCCTATTTATTTTGCACAGGTTCTGGACAAAATGGTAACACCTGTATTTTAAGGAATTTACTAAAACACTGAAAATAATTTCACTTGCGTACTAAATGCTGGTTTGTAGCCATGCCTTTCTGAATCAGAGTTTCAATGTATTTATCCATGGTTTAATTAACACATGACCATTGGTAAAAATGTCAAAACTTTTAATAACTTAGCCCTTTCATCCCAAAAATTCAGGAACTTCTTCCGAGTTAAGCAGTAACTTCCTCCATATTGTTAATATATGTGAACTCTCCAATAAAACTCAACCATTAATTAAAAATGCAAAAGAACAGTGAAAAGACTGATGGGTTTAACAGCTATATTGTAAGATTTGTTATATATATATATATATATATATATATATATATATATATATATATATGGATCCCCTTCAAAACATCGAATGGTCATAACATTTAAGCTCAGAAAATTGAGACCATAACATCTAAAACCCATAACGTCTAAAACTCATAACATTGAATTTCATAACATTGAAACTTTGCATCACAACTTCAAAACCTACAAATTGCATATAAATAACATAATCTCCACCTAAAACAACAACATAGTAATAAACATACTTTGTACTATGTTTCTGCAGGGGGCAAGCCCCCCGCTGCACCCCTCACACCCCCTGTAAATTAAATATACCAACTCTGATATCGCACTACTGTAGGAGTTGGTATATTTAATTTATGGGGGGAAGCCTCCCACATGGAGGGGTGCATAGTACAAACGTAGTACAAAGTGTGTTTACTACTTTGGTGTTGTTGTTGTTGTATATAATTAATTCAGTCAATAAACATTAACCATTGTAACAATGCCACTTTTCTTAGCATAACCTTAAGTGTAACTATGCTTAAAATGCATGTATGTATGTATATATATATATATATATATATATATATATATATATATGTGTGTGTGTGTGTGTGTGTGTGTGTGCATGCTTACATTAGTAACCACAGATGTGAGTCTAAAATATGTGTGTAAAAAAATCTATGCATTTATAAACAAAACATAGATAGTAAAAACAGAGTTATGATACTCCATTGATAAACCCAAAGATCAAACCTCAAATTATCAATCAAAAACCATTAAAAAACATCAAAACTGTCTCATGAAAAATTGAAAAAAATCACAAAACACACTTTTGTCCCCATGCTCCCTGCTTCTTACTTATATATGAATTTTGAGATCACTCTACAGTGGGAGAAAGGACAAATTCCCCAGTCGCCACTGTTCTGGGATCTTGTACACAAAAAAAAAGCAAACAATATTAATTCCAGATCAGATTTGATTAAGTGAACTGACTTTTCTGAGGTTTAACAAAATGAACTTCAATGAAACACTAGATACCCGAAGAAAAATAGTCAACAGAATATTAAGAGGTAACAATTTATTGCTTACAGAGAAGTTAGCAAGAATCGAGAATGTTTTATGTGACATATTGCTTAACGGTTTTATTAATTTTGTTTTATATTTTTGAATGTTCCAAACGCTAGAACTGAAATGTGATTCGGAATCCTAAAGCTCCACAAAAATAACAGTCAGACTCCTTTTACACTGACAGTTTTTGCTAAAGGAAGTATCACAGGTTGTATTTATGTCTGTACACACAGCATTTCAACCCTATAATACCATTTTAAGTTTTTATCAAAAACACGAGTCTTACATTACAAACCAAAAAAAAATTATTATATAAATATGATTGGAACTTTTATTTTTACATTGGATGCTGGGTTCCTTTTTCATATGAATTCCACAGAAAGCAAGTTTGGATTTTATTTGTGATGGGGCTTCATAAAGGTTACCACAAAGTGTAGACTACTTGTACACTTAGTGCAATATTTTTGATGTCTAGAAAGTGCAAAAAATGTGGCAGAGATTTTCTTGAGTACAGATCGTGTACACTTAGTGTAGGTGTTACTGAATCTGGCCCCTTGTGTATTCAATGCAATTATTACTTGAAAACAATTTTTGCTGTTTTTGATGGAAAAAATTACCAACATATTATGGGAGTAGCCATAGATTCAAGGACAGCACTCACCTTTTCAAATTTGATCCTTGCTTGGTGGACTATGATGATTTTACCAACGGTTATCGTCTTTGAAAATGTTGCCTTTTACAAATCATTTGTGCATGTGTTTTCACATGGAAAGACCCATTGAAAGAAATAGAGTTGTACTTTAAACAGATGACTAGAACTACATAGCTTTTGAATTTTGTCTGAAGTGATTGTGGTGTCAGTTTAATTGTTTTAGATAGCCTAGAACTGGATTATGAATAGAAAGTATTTTGAAGAAAAATCTTCAGGAAACCAACAATTACTAGTAATTGTACCCATTATTTGAGCAAACATCCATTTCATGAAGAACCATATCTCTAGAGGACAGATGATTCAGGTATCAAAGTTAACTACAAGTGATGATATACTCAGAGAGGAGCTCGAGTATATTATTCAGTTATTCTCACAATGAGATTATGACAGGGGACAGTTGGACATTTCTGCAGATGAAAATTTAGATAAACATATTCAACAAGTTCCTACAGGTTTAAGTGCTGAGTGGTAACAGTGAACACAGGGACAAAAGCAGGTAGCTTCAGCATTTTTACTTTAGACATGTCCCTGTTGGTATGTACATAGGCTCTAGGAGATAGTCACTGTTGATGTGACAGCCCAATCACACTTACAAAATGTTGAAAAGGGGGGGAGGTGATGCAATGCCATCTGCATGGACTGTCCAGTCATTAGAAATATTAATAAGTGGAAAATACTATTGGGAAATCAAAACCTAGGAGAAATAATAGGATTGAAACCATATTTTGTCTATAATAAATTTCAAAAGTTAGAAAATCCTGCTGGGGAAAAATTCCACCTCTTAACCTAGACCTAAAACAGGCAAGTCTAAGTGTACTTTTAAGTGTGGACAGTACAAAGTTTTTGTAGATGCATTTTGACGGTTCCCATCTAGACTGTATGCATATGCCCAGCAATCTGACATTTTAAACATTCTATAATTGCATTTCCCAAAGGGTAAGAAGTATAGCAATAAGCTCAGCTTGTCAATCAATCTATGTGGGTGTGTTCTCCTAGGGTTTACATCAGGTCAACAAAGGTAGTGTCTGTGAATGTGACATGATCAAAGTACCTTCATCAAAGCTGCATTCATTGGCAGTGGAGTTTGCATATTTTCTCCATTGTTCTGTGAACTTGGAGTTGGTATATATAATTCTGGGGGGGGGTGTACCCCCACATGGAGTGTGCAGGAGGCTTATCCTGTAAAACAACTTTCCCTGGATGTTTGCTGAAAGTAGTTTTGACAAACATTTTTCTAAGTTCTTGCATTCGCTAAACCTGCCTTCACTGAGTCAACATTAATCCAGCCTCCAGAATGTTTTCACAAAAAATTGTAGAACATATTCATGATATTAAAACCAAAAATAACAATAATGAATGTTATAGTTTTATGACTAATTATGCAGAAAGTAAGAAATTTTATGTTTTGTGTTAGAACATGAATGCAAAGACTTAAGAGAATGTGTTTTTAAGTAAACCTGAAATGAAAGAGACTATTTTTGCATGATGATGATATGCCATGCTTGAATGAAACAACACACACACAGACACACACACACACACACACACACACACACACACACACACACACACATATATATATATATATATATGTGTGTGTGTGTGTGTGTGTGTGTGTGTGTGTGTGTGTATATATATATATATATATATATATATATATATATATATATAAACTTGATCATTTTTAAAGTATAAATACTTAAATACTTGTGGACTGTTTTACCATTTTTATCATGTGACTTTTTACTAAATAGTCAATGTGCTGAGATACTCACTTTTAATGAAGTATGTCTATTATATGATGAAAGTGCAAATAAATTAAAGTGTTCCATTGTAGTGTGTCTGCAAATGTTTTTTTCCTTCTTCCTTTTGTTCCTTTGAGACTGATCTGTTCCTTTCACAGTTTCTCTTCCTATTTCCCTCAGTGTATTCTTAATTAGCAGACATTATACTGTGAGTTCAGTACTGACTTTTTATCACTTTAACTGCTTGCATCTTTTGGTAAAACTCACACTTATAACCTAACATATTTAACAGGAGGCTTTTGACAAGACTCTGTAGTAGATTTACCTAACCTTTCAATCAGAGCTAAATCTTAACTCTTTCTGACTTCTTACTTGAAGTTTTCTTTTTTCTGGGGTTATATAATTCTGATTGTATATCTGGATGAACCTTTCATAAGTTCATAGGTGTGTACTAGGCTAATGGCCCTGGAGCCTTTACAAGCCTAGCCCATAGGATTACCCTGACATCATGCCACCCAACCTTAGTTCCCAGTGCCTCTGTTGAGTAGAGCCACTGGAGTGATCCCCAGGGTGAATTTTCTATTTCCCATCCACTCATCAAGATTTCTCTTGAAGAGGGCCAGTGAGGTGCTCTGCTTGACATGTATGGGACGTCTATTCCATAGCATGGGCAGTCTCTGGGTTATGAACCTGTCCCACCAGCATGATCTGTTGATTGTGGTAATGAGATTGAGGTCTCTGGAGCATGTGTTGCGGAGGGTTTGGTATTTCTTTAGATGTAGCATTTCTGACAGAGCTGAGTCAGACATGGCTTTGTAAGTCAAGCAGAGATCACCTCTAAGTAGGTGATATGAGACAGAGAGAAGTTGGACTTTTTTGAGTCTGTTTTTAAGGCGTAGGATCCTCTTTGTGAGGTACATTTGCAGCCTCTCCAGTTGTTACAGGTGTCTAGTGAGGTACATGCCAAATGGGGCATTGTACTTGATGACTGGCCTAATGAGGGAAGAGTAGAGGGAGACAATGACCTCTTTCTTCCTGGATGCAAAACCCTTAGTAATGAGATGTGCCACATAGAAGGACTTTCTGACCACAGTGGCAATGTGGTGGTCAAAAGAAAGGTTGCTTTCAACCAGTGTTCCCAGATTTCTTATAACACCTTCTGTGTTCAGTGGACTACCATTGATGTGGTAATTTATGTGAACTGTTTTTTTTCCAAAGGGGATGATGACACATTTTTTCGCAATGAGCTTAAGGCCATGGTTCTGACACCAGTCGTTGGTCTATGTGAGACCTTTCTGTAGGATGTCAATATCACTTGGGGAGTTAATAATGCCTCCCAACTTGAAATTGTCTGCACACTTTGTCAGCCAGTGTCCCTTTGTGTTTGGCCTGCTTCTAAGAAGTAGATACCAAACAGGAGAGGACCCAGGTCCAATCCCTGTGGGACTCCACTTGTGACTGGTCGGCAGTCTAACTTTGAGTCAGCTGCTTTCGCACTGTGGGTTCTATCTGTGAGCCAGTTTGCAACCCACCTAGTGATATAGGGGTTAATGCCTTTTCTATGATTCCTGAGTGGGGAATGATATCAAAGGCCTTGGTCAGATCAAGGTATGCTGTATGAACCACCTTGCCTTCATCTACAGCTCTGGGGACTGACTCAAAGAAGTCAACCAAGTTGAGCAGGCATATTCTACCCTTCACAAAACCAAACTGTGTGGGATCCAGAGTTTAGAAATTTCCTATATCCGTGTTTATTAGGTCTGCAATGATGCGTTCCATAGATTTGCATATCAGACTTGTCAGGCTAATGGGGTGATAGTTCCCAGGGTCTGTAGTTGGATAGTTCCCAGGGTCTGTAGTTGCTCCTCCTTTGTGGAGAGGGATGACTATAGCAGTGAGCTATTCGGTAGGGACAAAGCCTGAGTTGAGGCTGTGATTGAACAGGGCACACAGGTGAGGTGCCAGTTCACTCTGTAGTTCATGTAGAACACAGCCAGGGATATTGCAAGTCCCATAGAAGCTGTATTCTTGGCCTTGGACAGTGCTGTTTTAATCTGTGGACCAGTAATACTGGGTGCCTGGCAATCTACTGGTATTCTGATTGGTCCTTTGGGGAGGGGGGAGTGGTAAAATTGGCACTGAATCTGTCAGCTAGCATATTGGCAATATCTGTTGGCTCAGGATAGGAGGTACCATTGTGCAGTAGCTCAGATCAAAATCTTGGTATTGCCGTGGAGATTCTTTACATAACTATAAAGGCCTTGTGGTTGTCTTTCCTATCTGCTGCAATTCTGTTTTCATAGCTAGTTTTAGAGGATTTGATAATTGATTTTAACTTATTGTTGAGGCTAATAAGGAAATTTTTCCAGTCTTGGGACTTCACCTTATTCCGCATCAGTTTCCTCCTTCTGTTGTTGAGTTAGTTTATGGCAGGGGACCACCAGATTGGCTTCTTTTCTTTGCAGGAGAGCATCTTGGTTCTATTGGGTATTGTGAGATCCATGCATTTGTGTACATGTTAGTACAGTGCATTGGTGTATGATTCGGCAGTCATACAACTATTCTCCATTCGCATGGGTGCCGTGAAGTTAGCCACCTCTGTTTTTAGGAGCCCAAAGTTAGCTTTGGAGAAGTTTTTCATGGTGGTTATCTTTGTGGGAAAAGTGGGGGTGGGAGACATGTCGATTTCCAAGGTGATACATTTGTGGCTGGATCTAACCAGTGAGGAGTTGACTATTGGTATAGAGAATTGGTCGCCCATATTAGTAATGACCAGGTCAATGATTTTGCTACCTCTAGTGGGGGTAAGAATGAGCTGGTCCAGGGCATTGGAATTAATGAATTCCAGGAAACATTGGGCAAGTGTACTGGTACATGAGTAGTTTTCCCAGTTAATGGAGGGGTAGTTGAAGTCACCCAGTATGAGAGTATTAGGTTGGGCCCTAATATTCTCCAGGGTGCTTAGGAATGTGAAGTGTGAGTTTTGAGACATTGTTGGGGACCTATAACAGGCTACAACCTGAATTGCTGTCTTACCCAATGTTAGCTGCACCTGAAGTATCTCTAATGCATTATGTTGGGCTACCAGTCTGGAGGTGTGCACATCCTTTATGGATACGGAAACACCACTGCCTTTGGAGCTTTGGTTCAAGTTCTGGGCCAAAATGTGTGGAATGAGTTACAGCCTGTTAGTGCAGGGGTGCTTTTTGCTGCCTTGAACCAGGTCTCTATTATAAAGCAAATGTTGATGTTCTCCTTTTAAGGAGTGCATTTTGAGATTTAGACTTCTAGCGCTGAACAGCATGACCCTCAGATTGCATTTGTTTGTAGCTGTTACAGTGGTAATTTTGTCTTTGGAACACCACCTAAAAAAGGCACTATAGGGGTGGCAAGAGCCTTGGTCAGTATCCGTAGGCCCAGGCGTGACAGATGCAGGCCATCTTTGGCAAAGCATCGAGGTCTGTCAGTCATGTCATCCCAGGCAGACAGATACTGGATCCCCTTAGAATGACACCAGAAACTTAGCTAATTGTTGAAATCAATCATTTTCTGCTTGTACTGTGCTATCATTTTGGGTGACGGTAGGATGCTGCTCAGGGCTAGGGTCATACCCGCCTGGGCTATGTAATCTGAGAGCACCTCCATGTCTCTTTTCATGTATTCCAAGGAGGTATGTCTCAGGTCATTCACACCCATATGTACAATGACAGAGGCATATTTGTACCTGTTGAGGGACCTGAGTGCATGCGTTATGTGGCGGATCCTGGCACATGACAGACAGCTGACTGTTACTTTCTCCTTATTCAACCTAGTGAGTGGGATATCAGTGTGCTTCACTAATCTAGTCACCTATTACTAGTGCGCTGAGCATGCTGTTTTGCCTTAGGGGCTTTGATTGAGTGGCACACTGTTTAGAAGAATTATGTGTCTCGTGATTAGTGTTGTGTTGTGGTGGTCGAGTGTGTTCTTGCCTTGGAGGTCTCTGCTGTTTGGGTAGATTTTTACTGAGAGCCTCCATGAAAGTGGGTGTGTGGTTTGTGTTTTTACGTAAAGGTAGTGCTGGTGTGTGTTCTGGTGGACTATATGTTCCATATGGTGTGGTGCAAGTGTTGACCTTCTCCTCTTGCCCAGCTATTCTGGTCTTGGCTGGAGAGTGTGTGGCTTCCAATTTGGATATACAAGTACATCTCTCACAAGTCTGAGTGTTGGGAGGTAAGAGGAGAGGGTTGCTGGTGTATATGAGATAGTTGCTACATTGCCTCAGGATGCTCAAGTTCACCATGTTAATAGCTAAAAGCACAGAGAACTGACCTTTAGACATGCCTGAATGGGTGGACATTAATAATAAGTACTGGAGTTGTTTCCTTGTAGAACATTTAGTGCTGATAGCACTTTTGTGTGCTACAATAATTGCTACAAGAAGTCTGGTATGGTAAAGTGCTAGACTAATAAAATAGTCAAAATGCAGGAGAGGAGAGAACTAGCAGATCTAAGGGAAAAATTAAAGAGCAGACTTTGGCACCTCTCAGAAGCTTACAAACAGTCCTGGATACAGAAAATCTGTATCTGGACTAGACTAGTTACAGGAAAGGTGGGAAACAAGTGCAAATGTGGCTTTTAAACCAGAAAGTTGAAAGAGATTGAAAAACTGCCCAAACAGCCAATAAACTACAAATTCTGGGCCAGAAATCACTCCTCTTGTGGTAGATAGGCTACCTAGGGCTTATCACTCCCACTGAAAATCTAGAAGGCTTCCCTCCAACATAGAAAGGCTTTGGGGCTCAGAAGCTTACATATAGTCCTGGATACAGCAAATCTGTATCTGGACTAGACTAGTTACAGTAAAGGTGGGAAAAGCGCAAATGCAAGCTTTTAAACCAAAAAGTTAAAGGAGATGGAAAAAGCTGCCAAAATGGCCAATAAACTACAATTACTGGGCCAGAAACCACTCTTCTTGTGGTAGATAGGCTACCTAGTGCTTACCACTCTCACTGACAAGCTGGAAGGCTTCCCTCCAACTCAGAAAGGCTTGGGGGACTCAGAAGCTTACACGCTGTCCTGGATAAAGCAAATCTGTATCTGGACTACACCAGTTATAGGAAAAGTAGGAAACAAGCACAAATGCAGGCTTTTAAACCAAAAAGTTGAAAGAGATGGAAAAAAGCTGCCCAAATGGCCAATAAACTACAATTTCTGGGCCAGAAACCACTCCTCTTTTGGTACATAGGCTACCTAGTGCTTATCACTCCCACTGATAAGCTAGAAGGCTTCCCTCTACACATAAAGGCTTTGGGGCTCAGAAGCTTACAAACAGTCCTGGATACAGCAAAACTGTATCTGGACTAGACTAGCTACAGGAAAGGTGGGAAACAAGTGCAAACATGGGCTTCTAGACCAGAAAGTTGAAAGAGATGGAGAAACTGCCCAAAGGGTCAATAAACTACAATTTCTGGGCCAGAAACCACTCTTGTGGTAGATAGGCTACCTAGTGATTACCACTCACACTGATAAGCTTGAAGGCCTCCCTCCAACACAGAAAGGCTTGAGGGGCTCAGAAGCTTACAAACAGTCCTGAAAACAGCAAATCTGTATCTGGACTAGATTAGTTACAGGAAAGGCAGGAAACAAGTTTAGAATTTTATTTCAATAAAGTCTATCATTCTTTAAATTAGGGAAACTGTTGCCAGTTACATCATGAGACAAATTAATGACAGGAAAATATGATGTAAAACTTTATCCCAGAGTGTCAGTATTTTTAGTTGTATTAAAGGGTATTCCTTCTTGTTTCCATGTACACATATCTCTTCAATTTCTTTCTAGTTGATTTATGCTTGCAAATATATTGTGATTTAATCAATGTAGTTATTGTACTTGAGTCCAACAATCCTAATAATTATTTCCTTTCTACTACAATAATTCATTTTACAAACTTGCTGCTACTGCAATGTCAGAATGTAGATTTTGTACTTCTAAAAGTTAACCCTTCAGCATTATTACACACCATGATATACTATCTGTCACACTTGGTTTAAGAGACTGTCAACTAGTTTTAACAGTTTTTATGGGCATGTAATTAACTGTGCAGTATTTGGGTATATTCCTTTTTATAGAGCATTAAAAAATGGTTTGAATGATGATTTTTTTCTTTTTTACAGACAAAAAAGCATATTTAAGTGTTGGGTTTTTACTGGCCCATTGTACATGCAAGCCTAGATTAGAATCTGTAAGTTTCATTTAGCAACAAATGTCCTACCCAAACAACTAGCTGTTGAGAAAACAGGGTTACTCTGGAACATCCACTTCCTTAAGTTACCAGAGAATGGTGTCTTGAATTTATCTACTGCCAAAATTATGCTTACATTATTTACATGAGGTTCTAGTCACACCTGTGAATCCCATGCACTGGCCCAGCAATTAAGGAGCCTGAATCCTCACCACTAACACCAGTGAGGGGTGTCCATACAGTGAAAGGATAATAAATACACACGCAGTAAAGTACAATTTCCCTTAAGAGCACACAGAGATCACAGTCAGTCTGGGGCTCGTTTCTCTCTTTCTGTCCAGGTCCCCAATAAGACTCCCCACTGGCACAGCTATAGGGTCCAGATCTCAGCCTAGTGGGCAAGCTAAGACCTCCAGCACCCTCTCTGTCCAAACAGTGCTTCCTGTTCCTGCCCAAGTAGTTGACACACACACACACTTTGAGATATGAGTTATATACAAACACACAGACACTCCTGGGGAAGGCTGGCACAGATTATTCAGCTGTGCCCCCTTTCAACCCAGTCTAAAAGGTAGTACCAGCTGCCACCACCCACTAATATCAGCTACTAAAAAGGCCCTTAACAAATGGTGTCCAATTATTACTGTGCAATATTACCCAAATGGTAAGTGTGGCTGAACAGCAAAGTTTATTGGAGTGACTTGGACAGTATCACTATATACATGCAATGCACCCTAGAGCTTAAATTATCTCCACACAAAACAGCCACAGTTGAAAGGTTTAAAAATATTTAATAATAAATAATACAAACACAATACAATACTTATTGCTACACAGTGCTAGTCAAGAGTTCAGAGATCACAGAAAAATGCTTAAAATAATGCAGTAGAATAGTTCTGACATCAATACAGAAAAACTAATCTAATCTTCTTATTTCCTAGCTATGTCTAAGAGAAAACACAGTTCTAAAATAAACTTACATATAGAGCACAGACAGAGTGCTGGTCAGTTGGATTATCTTAAGGCAAATGCTCAAATGCTCTCATTCTTTCTCTCCTTAAATTGATAACACAATACAACTGATTCATTTCAGATTACATCATTTCTTTCTGGTTCCCAGGCTAACAGAATTCAGAGGTTAATAGCTGTTTTGATCTTGCAGCTGGTCAGGAAGCCAGAGCAATAAAATAAATTATACATGTAAATTCTAGCCATTAAGTCTGGCCTCAAAACAATAGGGAGAATGCCTCCCTCTAGACATCTCGGCTCTGAGGTTTAGATAAAAGAATTTCACCATGCTTGACTTATCAGCTTTGTTACAGCAGAGTGCACTATTGTTACATTTTTGCAGTTCCACATCTAACAGCATTTTCTTCCATTTGAGAGAACAAGCCTGTGGCTTATATTAATATTTAAAAATGACAGAATTATCGACAAAATTCTATCTGGCTAGGCTGGCAGCCTTCTCCTATCTTCACAACACCTACAAAATATGAAAACATCTGCCATTTGTGATGTTACCAGTCTGTGTGTATAACATGTCCAGTTATGAAACTTATAGGACTATGCTTCAGGTACTGCCCATTTCTTCCTAAAATGTTGTTTCATCTTCTGGTAGTTATGTCCATCATAGCTCTCCAGATCATTGCAATTTTAGAATCATAGGATCACAAGATCATAGGATCATACCTCTCAACCTCTTACTGCAAGAAATCTGGACAAAGCCTGACAAATGGGGGGACAAAGACCCAAAACTATAGCATTCTGCTCTTATAAACTTAGAAAGTTGCTAGAATAACAGGATGTGTTACCATACATTTTTGAAGGATATGAAGTCTGAAACTCAAATTATTGTCAATATTTATTGACTTTAATCCTTAAATCATCCCAGTGATTCATCAAAAAAAAAACACAATTTTTATGAGGAACAGACCAAAAATATGAGGCAAAAATCTGGTCATTCTGTGAAAATATCTACAGTTGAGAGGTATGCAGGAAGTTACTAGGCTAATAACCCTAGGGTCCTTACAAGCCTAGTCAAGTACAACCCCTGTTCTCAAGAATATCAAGGTATTAAGCAAAACCTAGTCAGTAGCTACTGCTACTCATGGGGTGAATTTACGGTTTCCCTTTCAAGTCAAGTCAAGTCACAGAAAACTTTATTGCCATTCAGAACTACACAGCAGTGTAGCTGAATGAAATTACAATGCCTCATTCTTAATGCAGGAAACAGTTGCGCATATAGACAGAGAAAAATTAATAAAATACCACAATAGAAATGTAATAAGTATTAATTAGTAAGTATAAAGTAGGACAGCAGTGGCCCACATCCATCCCAGAACAGGAGACAAGGAAGACAAGGAACAATATGAAGGTAATATCGTCAAAGTAAAATTGAAACAATAGCAGCTTATCTATGATTAGACTGAATTATTGCACAGTTTGTTTATTGCACTTTACAGTCCTTCAGTGGGGTAGGTGAGCTACCTTAGTATTGCACTTGGCTATTGCACATCCATAAAATAAGCCCCTTGCTAGGCTACTTATGTAACAGAACTGGTTTAGTGTTTTGACAGACTCATGGTTCATTTTTCCCAAGAGTTCAGCAGTCTAAGGGAGAGCAGAAAGAAACTGTTATTTAGTCTGGTGGTCTTACAATGCAGGCTTCTGTATCTCCTGCCTGAAGAGTGGTGGTGTGCCATTGGCAGGATGCACTGGATCACTGGAAATCTTTTTGGCCTTGTTGATACACCGGCATTTATGTAGATCTTGCAGAGATGTAAGGGAGATGCCAAGGATTCCATCTGATGACCTTACAACTCTCTTGAGAGCCTTCTGATCCTGATTGTTACAGCTCCCATGCCAGACTGTAATGCTGTTGGTCAGGACACTTTCAATGGTGCCCCTATAAAAGGTCTGAAGTATGAAACTTGGTAATTTTGCCTTCCTAAGTTTCCTTATAAGGTGCAAGCATTGCTGAGCTTTTTTGACAGTGCTGGATACATGGACTGACCAGGATAAGTTCTCTGTGATATGAACACCCAAGAACTTTGCACTCTTGACCCTTTCACTGTCATCCCTTTCATCACTAGAGGTTTGTGTGGTACTTGAGATCTTTTGAACTCAACAATCAACTCCTTTCTCTTGTTGACATTCAGTGCTAAATTGTTGTCACACCAGACCAGTAGTTGATCGATCTCATTCCTGTAGACCTACTCCTCTCCGTCTTTGACCAGGCCTATAACAGTGGTGTCATCTGTGAATTTGGTGATTCTATTCGTCTCATGTCTGGCCATGCAGTCATGTGTCAGCAGAGTGAAAAGGAGAGGGCATAAGACACACCCCTGCAGTACTCCTGTGTATAGGATGATACCTGTCTCCCACACAAACCTTTTGAGGCCTTTCAGTAAGGAAGCTCAGATTCCAATTGCATAAATGAGTCTATGCCCAGGTGAAGTAGCTTCAATGTCAGATTCTGATGGATGACAGTGCTGAAGGCAGAACTGAAATCGATGAATAGCAGTCTTGCATAGCAGTTTTTGCCTTCTAAGTGGTTCAGTGATTCATGGAGAGCTAGTGAGATGCCATTCCCTGTACTGTGGTTTGCCCTGTATGCAAACTGTAGTGTGTCCAGAGTCACAGGTAAGACTGAGGCTCTATGATCTTTGACCAGCCTCTCCAGGCATTTCATTACCATCGATGTTAAAGCAACTGGTCTGTAGTCATTCAGAGTTGTTGGCTGTGGTTTATTGGTACAGGAATGATAGTCATCTCCTTGAAGCATTTTGGAACACTGGCCAGATGGAGTGAGGTGTTGAAGATGTCAGTCATCCAAATTACACTTAAATAAGGTCAACAAGGGCTCTGTTTCAGCTGAACTGGAAGCTTGTTCCAGAGGAGAGATAACCTCTGTGAGGCATATCTGTCTCTCCGGCAAGTCTTGTTGATGTCACAAACTAGGTTGAGTTCCCTAGATTGAATACATTTTATACCATTTGATTTATGAATGTGCAGCATTTCCATTAGAGCAGAATCTGAGATTGTTTTATATGCAAGGCAGAAGTCTTCTCAGAGTAGTTTGTAAGACACAGGGTATAGTGACAGTGGTTTCAGTCTGTCAACATATGACATATGCTGAAGACCCTGAATTTTCTTTGTAAAAAACCTTTGAGGTCTTTCCAGCTGCTGCAGGTGCCTGGTACGGTACATACCAAAGGTAGCATTGGTACTCTATTATTGGCGTGATGAGTGATGAGTACGGGGAAGGGGTTATAATCTCTTTTGTTCTGGATGCAATGCCCTTACTTATAAGGTGGGTGACTTAGGAAGCCTTTCTTACCATTGTGGAGACAGGATGGTCATACCTCTCAACCTTTTAGAACAAGAAATCTGGACAAAACCATTAATAAAAGTGGGACAAAGGCACAAAAATAGGGACAATTTTAAATATTGCTCTTACAAATTTAGAAAGTTGATAGTGTAACAGGTTTTACATCAGCATGAATTTTCTGAAGGGTATGAAGTCTGAAATTCAAATGTATGTCATTATTTTTTAGCTTCACTCTTTAATGATCTGCTATTAATTTGCCAGAAATCAACATTTTTTTTTAAAAAATGGACCAAAAATATGAGGCAAAAATCTGTACATTCTGCGAAAATCTATACTGTTGAGAGGTCTGATGATGGTCAAAGTAAAAGTTGCTGTCAACCTGTGTGCCCAAATCTCTTACCACTGATTGTTGTACTTAGGGTAGTGTTATTAATGTGGTAATCTGTAGGGATGTTTCCCTTGCCAAATGGGATGCTAATGCATTTTTTTGCATTGAGTTTTAGCCCATGACTTGGCACCAGTCGATTGTCTGTGTAGTATGTTGACATCTTTTGGGGACTCTATGACTGCACCCACTTTTCAATCATCAGCAAACTTTGTCAGCCATAGGCCTTTTGTTTTAGCCTGTACATCAGAGAAGTAGATTCCAAACAATAGGGGTCCCAGCACCGATCCCTGTGGAAAACCACTGGTTACAGGTCTGCTGGTGGAGGTAAAGTCACCAAGTTTGACTGTGTGTGTTCTATTGGTGAGCCAGTTTGCAACCCACCTGACAATATATGGTTCATCTCCAGCTGGGTGAGTTTATCAGTAATGCCTAAGTGGGGAATAGTGTCAAAGGCCTTGAATAGGTCCAGGTAGGCCATATGCATGGATTTGCCTTCATGTAGGGCTTTGGTGATTGTCAAACAAGTCCACCAAGTTCAAGAGGCAGGATCTCCTTTAATGAAACCAAACTGGGTCAGGTCTAGCATTTGGAGGTCTCCTATATATTTGTTGATAAGGTCTATGATTATTCTTTCTCTAGCCTTGTAGATTAGGCTGGTCAGGCTTATGGGTATACAGTTCCCATGGACAGTGGAGGCGCCTCCCTTATGTAATGGAATGATGGTTGCTGTTTTCCATTCAGCAGGTACAAAAACAGTACTTAGACTGTGTTTTTAAAGGAGCACCCAGTGGTGTAGCTAGTTCCTGTTTTAATCTATTTAGAACACAGCCTAGGATATTATCAGGTCCCATAGAGGCTGTGTTTTTGTCTTTGGAAAGAGCATTTATGACCTGCTCTTTGGAGATACTGGGTAGAGGGCAGGTGGCAGGGATACTTTGGGGGATATGTTGCAAGGACAGGGGGAGACATTTTCACTGAACCTGTCAGCTAGCAGATTGGCTATTTCTGCAGGTTCAGTATATGTGGTGGCATTAACAAACAGTTCTTTACTGATCTGGGTTTTTCCTTTAAGGTTTCTGATGTAGCTGAAGAATGCCTTATGGTTATTCTTAGCGAAGGAGGCTAACTTGGATTTATAGTTAGCTTTAGAATGCCTTACAAGGTGTCTTATTTGCTTGTTTAACCTGAGGAGGGAATGCTTCCAATTCAGAGACCATTTCTTCCTGCTCTTGGACAGCAATTTCTTTCTCTTATTGTATAACCTGTTCATGGCGGACGTCCACCAGGCAGGATTATTCTTTCTTGAGGATCTTGTTTTGGTCCTATTAGGTATGGATGAGTCAGTACTTTTGTATACAAGCTTATACAAGGCATTGGTGTAAATCCCAGTATAGGTGTCCATGCCATCAGTAAGTTCAGGGGCTATGAAGCTATTAATGCCATCACATATTAGATTGTAATTAATCTAGTTATTGCTAATGGGGGGGTCAGATGTTATTGCTACTTCTAATGAGAATGATTTATGATTAGACCCCCCTAGGGAGGGCCGCACACATGGGGTGGTACAGCAATCACCCATGTTAGTGAACACCAGATCCAGAATGTTTGGGCCCCTTGTGGGGGTGTCAACCAACTGGTCCAGGGCATCAGAGTTGATGAAGTCCAAAAACCTTTGGGGATGTGTGTTAGTACATGTATAATTTACCCAATCTATGGATGGGTAGTTAAAGTCACCTAAAACCACGGTGTTTGGTTGTATCTTGAGCGATTCAAGTAGATCCAAGTATGCAGTGTGAGTATCCTGGTTGATGGAGGGGGTCCTATAACTGGCAATAACTTGGAGAGGGATCTTACCTACACTCAGTTGGAGCTGAATTAGTTCAAGGGAATCATTTTGTTTAACTAATGTAGTGGTGAATATTTATACTCCACCTCCTTTAGTTTTTGCCCTTTCAGTTTGTGGTCTGAATGTGTGGAAGGCATTATAACCCGGTATGGCCAGGTGCTTTCCACAGCCTTAAACTAAGTCTCTGTGACTGCACAGATGTCAGCATCTTGTAAGGTGAGGGCTGCTTCCAGTGAGTGTAGTTTTAGGTTTAGACTCATAGCATATAGCAGCATAACCTTGAGGTTGCTTTTGAAGATATTTTTACATCGGGAATTTTGTTATTGTGACATTGCCTAAAAAAGGCACTATGGGGGAGGCAAGAGCCTTAGTCAGCAATTGAAATCCCAGAGGTGGCAGATGAAGACCATCTCTGGCAAAGCAGCGTGGTCTATCTACCATGTCATCGCAGGCTGACAGGTGCTAAGAAACTAAGCCAGTTGTTGAAGTCAATCATTTTTTGTTTATATTGTGGTATCATGTTAGGTGACAGTAGTATGCTGCTGAAGGCTAAGGACGTACCTGCCTGAGACACATATTCAGAGATTTCAGTCATCTCTCTTCATATAGTCCAGTGAGGTACATCTCAAGCCACTCACACCAACATTAACTATGACAGAGTCATAACAGTACTTGTGGAAAGACTTGAATGTGTGTCTGTAATCTGGTGGATCCTAGCACCTGACAGACAGCTGACCAAAACCTTTTCCTTGTCCAGCCTGGTTAGTGGGACATCTGTGCGACTCACTATGGCATCACTTATGACCAAAAAGTTTAGTTTAGATGTGCTTTGCATTAGGGTCTTGTGTGGTCAGACACTTGTGCTTCTGGTTTTATGTGTATGGAGTGCTATAGGTACTGTATTAGGTGTAGCATGTTTGTGATTCAGAGGTTTCTGGTTTTTATGTATATTTCTGGTGAGTACTTCTGCATATGATGGTTTATGTCTTGAGAGCATGGTTTGTGCCGGAGGTGTAGTATGTGGGCTGACAACCTATTCAGTGTCACTGTTTTGTGAATGAGAGAGCAAGGATTCCAAATTCTTAGTGTATGTGCATCTCTCACAAATTGAGCTTGAGTGGTTTAGGAGTAGCTGGTTGTCAGAGCATGAGGCAATTGCTACACTTCCTCAGGATACCCATGTCAATTAGGCTGGCAGGAGAAGTGGAGAAGAACTGACCATCCATAATATTAGGTGTAAATTTGCTTATTTTAATGAGGAAGGATGTGGTTTAATTGGGGTTTAAAGTATTTATCTACTTAGAAAAAAATAATTCTTGTCCATTCTGTGTGGATTCAGTATGTCCATTCTGTGTAGATTCAGTATGTCCATTCTGTGTGGATTCAGTATGTCCATTCTGTGTGGATTCAGTATGTCCATTCTGTGTGGATTCAGTACTCTCTAGCTGCATACTTTTCAAAAGCAAATATGAATTTTTTAGTCAGTAACTCAGAAGGTAGCACACTTGCCTTCAGTGCTGGATGATCAGAAAGTTGTGGGTTCTATTCTCACACCAGGTACTTACATTTCCTAACACTGTTACTGCAGTGCATCCTAAGGGAGGTGGAGTGTTGCACTCCTGGGTGTGATGGCATTTGAATGAGATGTTAAGCCAATGTGCTATCTATGATCGCTCAAGTGAATGCAAATGATCCTACTGCACTTCTTGAAAAAAAAACAGTAGGGGAAATGTCCTGGTGCCCTGCCTAATTTTCTGTTAGTCAGTATGAACACCATCTCCAAAGAGGACACTGGCTTAGTTGGACTAATACAGTCAATAAAGAATAAATGCACTAGATAAGTTTCAATGCCATTCGTTGATCTAAGATTCTTCAGGGCTGTACTGGACGTAGGGACTCCCAGAACTGATGATGGCGTAAATCTACTGCTAGATCCAGAGTGTGTGCTGGCATTGTCTCGGTGAGTCTTTTCTGAAATACAGTAATGGAGCTCTGCAGGGAGCAGCAGATATCGGTAACGTTTTATTAGAGTTTTCCCCAGCACCTCCCTCAGTTTTTTTTTTCTTTCAGATTTCAGTATCCACAGTCAAAATATACAAGAATAACAAGAACTGAGCACAGCTAACTATATCCAGAGTAATTTACAAGCTCTGCACCACAGCAAAGGTTTCCTCTATACTCCTCAAACTGATTCTAGCCAGAAAATAAAATGTGGCATACTGTTCTGTTCGTGACAAACAAAGTTGTGACTGGAGCCAGCTCTCCATCTTGAAATGTATGGTTAATTACAATAAATCAAGTCCAGTAAAGACAAAAATGCAGTCCATACACTGCAATTCACTTTGCCATCAAATCAAAGTATATTCTCAGGTTCTTACTCTGCAATCTTTCCACAGTTTAAGTCAAAAGTAATCTTTCTTTATATTCAGATATAATACACCCTTACAAGATCCTTGCACAGCAAAACAAATAGAAGATATTTACAGGGACCTCACAGCAACAGAACAACTCTCTTTGCACTTCTTACAGCTATAAACAAAAATGTATTCCCTTTCCTATAACGGGTTGTTCTCCCACGCCTCACACTAATACCCATTGAATGCCCTTCCTTCTTCTTTCCGGTAGACATAACTCCTTCTGTGGTTCTCCCAGGACTGTCTTCAGAACCAAAGTTCGTGGATCTGTTGAGTGGCAAAGCACTGGGTTTTAAATAACCTTATTTGCAACTGCCCCTTATTAAGATTCTGCCCAGGTCTAACCTTTTTGGGGCTAGTATCATTAAATGGACCACCCACCACTATACTAAATTACCTCTAGGATTTAATATATTTAAATGGACCAGCCACCACTAAATGTCAAACCACATACAAATATAGACACCTTGAAAGAGGGTGTGCTTAGATCCAGTTAGAGATCCCAGTCAACAAAATAAATTGTAAGCAAAGATAATGCAATGTCAGTTTTTGTTTAACAATTAGACAACTGCCTCTGTTAAGAGTAACACACTAAGCTCTAGTTACCTCTAGAAGGGACAGGAGTACATGACTGGGTAATATTTTAAAATGATTATTAAACCTTTCAATGTTTTAATCTTTTATTATTACACTTTTAGCTTGTTCCTACTAAATCACATTGATTACTTAAAAAAATGTGAAGGAGATTTTAACAGTACCCAAGGCCTTCTTAATCTTTGTGAATTATTTCTTCCTTTAGGTAATCCATCTTTATGCCTTTCACATACTTATGACAAACAGAAAACCAAATTCTCTGTGTTTGTGTGTGTGTGTGTGTGTGGGGGGGGGGGGGCAGTTAAAGCTGTTACAGTGTTTCCGTTTAGCTGAAATTCATATTCCAGCAAAGAAAGAGATTGGCATGTAGTAAGATGAAAAAAAATGATATAAAAACTGATCTTATGAGGAATTTAGTCTTGCTCTGTATTATTAATAAGCCATAAAAAATATTAAAATGTTTCCATGTACTTTTCTTAGTGGCTTGGCCTGGTTCCATTATTTTTGGTCTGGCTCCTTTATTTTTAAATAAACTCCTAGTGAAAACTTAAGAAGAAAACAAACCAATATATAAGAAAGCTTCTGTTGATAAGTACACATACGTATACATAGACACATACACACACACACACACACACACACACACACACACACACACACACACACACACACACACACACACACACACTACTGCATGCACACATTCACAAATGGAGATACACATGGACAGAGTCAAAGCACTTTATGAATACTTATTTTTTTCCTTTAATAGTCTTTATTTTAACTCCTGTATAAATTTGTTATGTGGGAGAGGAAGTCTAAGCAAGCCTTTCATCCATTAATTCATCTATGTTTGTATTTAAATATGTATGTATGTATTTGTATTTGTTTACCAGGAAAACATGAATGGACCATGAAAGATTATTTTTCAGCAGGGACAGGCATAATGTCAATGCTCAAAATATAAGAATATTGTGGGTTTTATAATTAGGCAGTGGCACTAGAAATAAACTGATAGTATAAGAGTGGTCTCTAAGCATCAGGAAGGTAAAAGTGTTTAAAGCACAAATGTATTTACACTAATTGTATTTTTAAATAGCATAAATAGTTATTAATATATATATATATATATATATATATATATATATATATGTATATATATATATACATATATATATATATATATATATATATATATATATATACACACATATATATATATATATATATATATATATATATCTATATCCACACACACACACGCACATATAGACATACACACACACACACACACACATATATATATATATATATATATATATATATATATATATATATAAATCTTATTGCAAGACAAAGCAGCAACTCTAAAATTTGCATGACAATTGGTGCTACTGGTAGGTTTCTAAAATACTTAAATTAGTTGCAGAATTGTCTAAGCAAGTCCCATCTGTGCAATATTCCATCTCTGTCAACTGACAGCCAAGTCACTCATTGTAACAGCCTTCAGCTATTATCCTGACTGCACAATGTAATCACAGGAAACAAGGAACAAACTACAGTTGACATTGACTTTCTTCCCAGGTTCTCTTTTTCCACCTCCTTCAGATCTTCATTGATCAGATGTGACCTATTTTTGACACAGTATTGATTGTGAACCAGTCCGATTAGAAATTCTTCATTTGCTTGTGACCACACAGTCACAAAGACAGAGCTGACGCAGCCTGGATCCTGTCTTGCTCTTTATTGTGGCACAGCCTCCCGTGTCTTAGTAGTCCAATCATCTGTGACATTATCAGTGACGTCTGCAGTTTACACACTATGCATGATAAAGGAGAAGGTATCCGTCAGCTCACCAAAAAGCTGAAGTGATATATTGCACACTTAGCTGAATGGTGATTTGTTTTGTTTTTCATACCAGGGTGGCCCAGAAGCTGGAAAGGTATGCAGACAAATAAAACAATAATAGAGGTCTTCCTTTAAAAGCAAATGATATAGACAAATATTAGCTTTAGCAAGCCAGATTAGAAAGACAGTCAAATATATGACAGAAATATCAACGGCCTTAAAACTGTGACATTCTTCAAGTGTGATACATGGACAAATGAAGTTTTAGTATAAAGTATAAAAATGTAACACTTTCTGATGATGATGTTTTATCCCTAATAAATAATGATTGCAGAGATGTAGCCATCAAATGACCATTATACCTAATCTGACAAGTAATAAATAAATAAATATATATATATATATATATATATATATATATATATATATATATATATATATATATATGTATATAGCTACAGTATATGTATAGAGATAGAGATTGTTACGTAGGCACAAACTGTGAGAAAGTTAATTTGTCCAGCCTTATCTTCTGGGGTTTCAGCACACTGCAGTGGGCAGCTTACAGTTTAAAGAACTCCTATGAATCAGCTGTTGTTTTAAAAAAAAAGTCTTGTTTCCTTTAGCAACAAAATCTCAAAAACAAAAAAACAGTGAGTTAACTTCACTAAGCATGTGACATAAAAAGAAAAAGAAACAGTGTTTCACTTCTCAAAAAGTTTATAATTTCTTGAGCAGCAGAAGTTCAACTGCTTTCAATGTTTAACAGCCTCTTTGAAGATAGTTCCAGCTTTAAGTACATCACAGATAAGAAGCAGTGGGTTCAGAATATTTTTATTTCTCAAGTCTCTTAGCAAACAGTTTCTATAGTTCACCTTTTGTCTATATCTCACTGCTATGATAATTATGAATTTTGGTAGGCCTTCTTTTTCCAAGTTAGGTTTCTATACACCTTACCAAATATTAATTTTTCTGTCTCTCACTATAACAACCCTTTCTCTGTCTCTCTCTCTCTCTCTCTCTCTCTCTCTCTCT
This sequence comes from Protopterus annectens, assembly GCF_019279795.1. NCBI lineage: Eukaryota > Metazoa > Chordata > Ceratodontiformes > Protopteridae > Protopterus > Protopterus annectens. Next base: position 1,049,018,509 of record NC_056733.1, read on the forward strand.
TTTAGTGGTGAACTCTGTTCATTCTGACTCACCATCCACACCCTGACCAGCTGGAAGCAAAGATTATACAATGAAATTTAAAGGTACAATCTCCTTAAGGGTAATACAACATGAGCCATGTGTAAGAAAGCACTTCAGAGTGGTTCTCCAATGAAATGCCAACTTCTGGAAAGCCAACAAGCTGAAGGGATAAAAACAAAACCAAAAGCCAGATGCTGTGAATTGTGTTTTTTACGGGGGGGGGGGGCATCTCCCCCAACCCCCACACCCCAGAAATCATATATAACTTGAAGAAGGGAAACAACTCCCAAAACAAGTGAATCATTGCTGATGCATTGCATTTGCAATGATTTCCTATGGAAAACAGCTTTCAGCGTTATGCCATTTGTGTTTTTCTATATGCTACCAACACTTGAGCAATTTCACCACAAATAAGTGTAAGGGAGTTCTTCAGAAGTTATAAATCTGCCTTTGCACAGCAACCTTGCACAATACGTGCATGCATATACGTATGGCAGATGGTGCAGAGAGTTAAGGCTGTGAGCTGCGGTATAGGGTTTGATTCATTCAGCCCTCATTTGCTCATTGTGTGACCTTGAGCAAGTCACTCAACCAGACATTGCTCATGGGTCACCCCTGAAATCACCAATGTAATATATCTGCCTGTGTCCAGTGGTCCTACCTGGTTAACAAATAGGTATTATTATTATTATGTACAGTCAGCTTACACTCATCATCATCATCATCATCTTCTTTCGGCTGTTACTATTATTATTATCTATTTCCATTTATTATTATTATCTGCATCTTGCTCTTTCCACACCAACCGCTTATGTCCTCTCTCACCACATCCATAAACCTTATCTTAGGCCTTCCTCTTTTCCTCTTACCTGGCAGTTCCATCCTTAGCATCCTTTTCCCAATATACCCAGCATCCCTCCTCAGCACATGTCCAAACCAACGCATCTCGCCCTCTCTTGCTTTGTCTCAAACTGTCAAACCTAAAGCTGACCCTATTATACTGATTACTAACCTTGTCCATCCTATTCACACCCAGTGCAATTCTTAACATCTTTAACTCTGCCACATCCAGCTCTGACTCTTGCCTTTTTCGACAATGCTACCGTCTCCAACCCATATAACATAGCCGTCTCTCACTACTCTCTTGTACCTTCCCCCTTTCCTCTTATTATTGGTACCCGTCTGTCACAATCCTCCTCTCTTTCACTCTTCTCCACACCCACCCTGCCTGCCTGTACTCTCTTCTTCACCACTCACCATTATTATGAACTGTTGATCATATCTCCACCTCTCCAGGGTCTCCTCAACCTGGTCCCTACTCTCACTACATATCAATAACATCTGCAAACAAACATCAGTCCACAGGCCTCCTGTCTGTCTAATCTCATCAACAACTGTCCATCACCTGCAAAAGAAAGAAGGGCTCAGACCTGATCCTTGATGTAATCCCTCCACCACTAATGTATGTGTATCCCACACACTCCACACTAATGTCACACTAACTACACTACATATCCTGTACCACTCCCTCACACTCTTACATGCTTCTCTGCCACTCCGACTACCTCACCACAACTCTCTCTAGGCTCCTCCTCATATGCATCCTCTAAGACCTCCTCAAGGCAAATGCAACTGACAACCTCCCTTCATCTGTAGTGCTCTTTCCTGGCAGCTTACACTAATTCTCACGATATCCACAAACTTAATTAAAGAATGTTATGAATGATTTTAATGCACACATGCATGCAGGCATGCAAGCAGACATGCATTTGCGCAAGAACGCAGACAAACACAAACAAATACTTACTTGCTGAGAAAGATTGCCTACTATCTGTTGTTTTTCAGTTAAGGTATCAGTTTCAGTATGATATTGGCATGTTGAACACACTGTCTGTTCTTCTAACATAGTGTCACATTATTCCTTAAGCTACAATAGCTGCTGAAGCTTTTCAAAGATTTCCGCCAACACACACTCTAGTGATTGTGCTATTATATCTAGGTGACTTTCCACTTAAACAAGTATAAATTCTTTATGTTATGTGAATAAAAATAATAAATCAATAGCAGATTGTACTAAGATTGCCCCAGTAGCATTACAAAGGTAAAGCTCTGACTGTGCCCAACATGACCCGAGCCTGATTAGTAGCTCAGAAATCTGCAAGGGTCAGGTGGGGAAGATGAGATTTGAATGGCCAATGCCAACTCACCCATTCTGAGGGGGGAGAAGTGACTAGATTTATTACACTGCTGGTCATCAAGCCAGGATATTGTAGCAGGAAGAAACTGGCCGAGTGTTAGACAATGTATGCCACACACAGAGTCATAGGCTGACATGCTGAGGAACTTCTCCTCCCAGACTGCAGTATATCAATGTGACTGACCATTATGGGGATGGGATTAGATTTAGACTAGGCGAGGCACCTGTGAGAGTTCACACTGATCACCTTCTACCTCCAAACCTTCACCTCAGAGAACAAATAGCTAATCATTGCCTCAATGAGGAATGAATGCGCCAAATGGGAAAAGGAAGAGAAGCCATTTCTTTGTACCAGGGCAAAAAACAAAAAGTAGTAACTTACTCTAAAAACAGTTTTGTTATATTCAAACTAGGTTTAATTAATAATTCATACAAATTTGTTAAGTGTGTGTATGAGTGTGTGCAAGTGTGTGCATATATATATGCATTTGTATAGATATATGTGTATATACGTGCATGTGCACACACACACACACACACACACACACACACACACACACACACACACACACACATGCACACATTTTTGTGATGATTGTTTTAATTTTTTGCAAGGTCATAGAGACACAAGAGCCTATGTCAGCAGTCAAAGGGCACATGGCCTTGATGCTCATCCTGGATATCTAAACTTGATATTGTATAACCAATTTTTCTACTGCTATCAATCTGCCTCCTCTGACTCACAAACCCTCCCTGTTGTCATACTGTTTATCCGCTCCATTTTCTGTCATTTCCATACAGGGTTTCACCAATGTAATATATGCTGTGTATTATAACTCTGTTCAATATTTTAAAGTATCTTATTATTATTATGTTTTTATATTGTTTTGTTTGATTTTTAATTTGTTTTGTTTAATGGTTTCACATCGCTTTACTTTTACCTTATGAATGTAGCTTTTCTTTCCACCATGATCATCCCAGTAAACAAATGCCACTTAATAAATAAATAAATACATAAATATGGCACCAGTCTGTTGCAGAACATATAAGCTCACTCTCTGACATACCACTCACATTTTGGAAGACTGCCAATTAACCTTTGGAAAGTTTTTCATAGGTGGAAGGACACACACACACACACACACACACACACACACACACACACACACACACACACACACACACACACACACACACACACACGCACACAGACACACACACACATACACACACACACGCACACAGACACACACATGCACACACATATTTTTTAGCACTTTTTATTCCCTGCTTCATCCAATGACCCTTCTACCCAGTGACTCACATCCACACCAGGTTTGACAACTTCTCCACTCTTCTCTGGATTTACTCCAATATAGCTGGGGCTGGTTATGAATAAGAGTGTCTTATTTGTCTTGGCCATCACCTTCAGGTGGTATGGGATATTAGCATGTGCCTACCGATTACTCTTCCTCCCAGCACAGTGTAATGGTTGCATCCAAAGGGCAGGCATGCAGTGGGGACATGTGGTGCACTGCCCCAGCTCTGCAGCAGCACTGCCATCTCTAACAGCTCAGCCACACCCACCATCCTTTTCCCCTTCTTGGAATATTCCCTGTCAACATGACATCACCAGTCTCCACCAGGGATCACTGTGGGGGAACACCCACCCTCCTGGGATATGTATACCCATCCCTCCTCTGCTGCTGTGCCAGTTGTCTAAGCCACTAAACAAACCCGGGTTGGCTGGGCTTAAGGCAAGGCTTTATCCATGTATATGACAGGAATGGCTACATGTACACATATAAGTATATGGTATCTGGTCATTTTGCCACAGGGCCATTTTCTTAAGAGCATTTATTTTTGGAGAAACTCATCAAACATAGCCATCATAGAATGTCAAGCAGTTAAAAAAAAAACACTGCTATGAATGCCAGTAGTTTACTAATGTGCCAGCAGTGACTTGTAAGTGGCAGGTTATTTGAGTGGCTACAAGTGATATAGTTGTTGGTAGCTGTGAATGCCAGTTGCTTGAAAGTGTTTCAGTAATGCCTTGCAAGTTGTAAGCTGTTCTGCACTATTCGTGGTTGTGTGAATGCAGCATTGGTATATATAATTTAGGATGGTGTAGGGTGAGAACCTCCACACTGTTGAATGTGAGGAACATAGCCTCCCTGTTGATGTTTTTGTACTAGTTGTACATGTTTAGGTGACATGGGTTTACAGCGTAGGTTTTCAATGTTTTAGCTTTCAATTATGTTTTTCAGTTGTTTGGCACTTGGTGATTGCTACAGTCAATGATCTTCACCAAATCCTTTTATATGCAGTTCATTTAATCAAAACACTAAATGATTGAACTAAAAAATGGAATGTGGAGCAGCATCTCTGTAAATTGGTTATGTCTCTAATGATGGGATCACTACAATCAGCGCCCAGCAGAGATATGCATGGGTATAGAATATGGAGCAGCATTTCTGTAAACCAGTCGTGTCATTAGTGATGCGAGTCCTACAGAGAGTGTACAACAGAGATTTGCATGGATGGAATATGGAACAACATCTCTATAAATTGATGATGTCACTAGTGATGCAAGTATTACAGAAGGTGCACAACAGAGAGATGCGTGGATGTGGAATGTGGAACAGTATCTCTGTAAATTGGTACTTGGTACCAAAGAAAATATGATGGGCACTAGTTAGGGCAAGTTTATAACACAACTGCCTATGAGCCTTTATATGAATAACCTTGGTATTCCCTTTAGAGAATGGGGATTTTGGGAATGAACATCATGGTACTGAAGCCACAATGAAACAGAATGTTAGAAGATCGTTAGCACATAGGCCATGAGGGCATGACATGGGGGCAGAACTCCGCATTGTAAGTTGTGTTGGACATAGTTTAAAGGTACATTTCACACTGGGGCCATTGGCACAGTGCAGTAGTAGTATACACTGTCACACACTATCTACCCCAAAAATAGGTAGCGCTTCTGTTGTTCTCATTACCTGCCTATACAGGTAGAAAGCATGATGTGTGTACTTACTTATACTATTCATACACCCAGATTTTTATGTTTTTATATATATATATATATATATATATATATATATATATATATATATATATGTGTGTGTGTGTGTGTGTGTGTGTGTGTGTGTGTGTGTGTGTGTGTGTGCGCATATCTGGGTGTGTTATATGTAGTTATCTGCCTGTGTCTTTACTAGTAGAAGTACCTCCCACAATCGCTTATCAGTACAGCTGTGGGACACAAGCAGTGGTAGTGATTTATGGGTAAATTTGGCAACTTGCTTTCCTGATCCTGTATTACATAACATATGTGCTAATAAAAGTATACATAACGTTTTGTATCTGCGTTGGAATTTATATAGACAGACATTGCTTTCTGAAAGTTATTGCTTTGCAACCACTAAATGACAGCTAGTAAACTGTCATGTTGTGTTAATAAAGGTAGCAACAAGTTATTAGGTAACAATCTTAACTCATAGCTACCTTAAGAAAAAAAAAGTCTGTCAGTTACAAGCTGTTGTTTCATTGATAGTTATGAAAGTTATTGAAATGTCAACTTTTAAACTGTCAACTGCTTTGGCACCCCACACAGACTGATGCCCAGGCTAGCCATACACTTGCACCTTCCGTCCTGTGATTCTGCTGTCATGTGGTCTGTGTCACATGATATTATATTATGCCCAGCATTTTCTTTTATCTTTTCTTTTAACTGAGTGCTAGAATAACACCTCTCATATGTTCAGAATTTTGCAGAACATCTAGGTTTTTAACTCATATTTTTGGTCTGTTACTCATACCTCTCAACTGTCCAGAATTTGGAAGAATATCTAGCTTTTTGGCTTATATTTTGGTCTTTTCCTCATAAAAGTTATGGTTTTCTGGTAAATCACTGACACTCAAAGTCACTAAATAATGACAGACATTTGAGTTTCAGACTTCATGTTCTTCAGAAAAAGGAAGCTAATTCATTCTAGATGCTTTCAACTCCTTTCTAAGTTTATAAGAGCGATATTTGAAGTCTGTTCTTGATTTTGACCCTTTACCACCACATTATTTTCGACATTGTCCAGAATTTATGTGTTAAGAGGTTGAGCGGTATGAATAGGATTATGGAATGTTTGCTTCCTTTGATTTCTCTGGTTAAGATTGCATGTTTATTTTAAAACAGCTCATTTTTTTATGTTTGCTAATAACTTTTTCCTGAAGAACTTTTCTAAAGTATATTTGAATGTCTGCAATGCAAGACTAGTTAATTTAGTGAAGGTTTGAAATTAATTTTGTGTGACCGACAGACTGTATTTAGTTTCAAGCTCATAAAAATGATCTAATTGGTTTATTTTATTAAAGATGTAAATGTCTTGCATGTCTGAAGAAGTGTTTTCTTTGTGTTATGACAAGGTGAGACACTTACACTGCATATGAGACAGCAGGGAAACAGCAGAAATTTTGGTGGGGATGTGTTATTTATAGCCTAAGTAATATCAAGGCTATATTTTCATAAAAAGAGGGAGACTACCCTCACTGACAGTCTGGCACTAAAATAAAAAAAATACTGAATTAATTTTTAAAATGATTAGTACCTTTTAACATCAGATCTTTGTATAATGGCCCACCAGTGATAAGCTGCGTATTAAGTAGGAACAGTACAATCCAGGGGGGCATTTACTACCAGGATTACACCACCAGTCAGCTGCACATGTCTCTTTAACTAACCATTAATATCTCCACAAGTCAATTCGGTAGTCAAATTTGATTTTCAGGGGCTGTAGTAAGAAACCCTTACCTTCCGCGTCTGTGTTACAGAGCTCATCTGCTAACTATTATTCTACCTTACATTGATGTGCATTTGTAACGATAAAGAGCTATTTAAGTGACCCTGACTTCCAAAATTAAAGTAATTGCATCTTTAACGGACTATTCAAACCTGTCAACTTTTGGATATCCTACCACCACTTCCTTTTTAACATAACCATCAATTTTGTTCGCAATAAAGCTGTTTAAAAACTTTCAAGCAGTAACACTTCTGAATTTTAAAATAGCTTCAAAATTAAAGGTGTAGCAGCGCAATCTAAGAAATAAGCAATGACAGGTCTGCGTGTCAATCAAGGCGATGGGCTAATAATGAGTTTCATCTTGTAGTCCTCAATTTGATTCCCTCAGGCTTATCTGGAGATATTTGCATTTTTAAAGCTCTTTCTTAAAAGTCTCTTTTCCATACAACATCATTTGAACTGTCTCTGTGGTTATTGACAGATGACATTTTATTCTTAACCTCATGTCTAAACATCTGACAGGCCGCTTTTATTCTTAAACTTACATGTGATCATCATTTTTTTTTAATCAAACAGTTTTGTTTGTATTTCTAAACTCATACCTGACATCAGACAGTCTGGTCTTGGCCCTGTTGGTGCATATGTTGTGCTATTCAACTCCAATAAGGTGTTGAGTAGTTGATGTCTCCATGGCAATCTGCTGACATTAGCAATCCTTATTTTCTTCACTGCTTTAAGAATCTTTCCACCCTGCTGTTGCCTTTGATTAGAAAGGAATCACCTTTCTTTTAGTTATTAATTCAGTATCATACATCTGTTTAAATTCAGTGCTGTTAAACGGTGTATCATAAAATTTAATAGTAGACAATATGCCAAATCCTGAAAAAATCTTGTCTAAAACAAGAATTACATTATTAACACGATATATGCTCTAATTAAGAAGCACAGGTATTCATCTCTTAGTACTATTACATAACCACATTCTCAAACTAATCTAAAAAAAGTCTGTTTATATGTTCACCCATGGTGTCTTGGGTAATTCTGGCATTTGGTGAAGAATGCTATTTTTTGAGATGTGTGTTTATGACGCAAAGTAAACACTCATTCATAGATTCATAGATTCATAGATTCAGAGATTCATAGATTGTTACTAGACTAATGACCTGACGATGGGGGCCTTTGTAGGCCTAGTCAATTTTTCTTGAAAGAATAATGATGTCCTGTATTCAAATAGGACACTGAGGACCAGGCATTTATAAGCTATTCTCTCCATAAGGAACATGGGTTCCAGGCTCAGGATAAATTTCCTGTTCCCCATCCATACTTCTAGGTTGTGCTTAAATTGGGTAATAGATGAACTCAGCACAGAAAGCCTGTTCCATAAGAGGGGCAGTCTCTGGGAGACATATTTGTCTCTCGTTCTGTTTAAGTTATAGACAAAGTTCAGGTCCCTAGACCTTGTATTTCTAGTACTGTTTGATTTACTAATATGCAGGACATTCATAAATGTGGTGTTTGTAGATGCCATGTGAGTCAGGCATAGATCACCCTTCAGCAATCTGTAGGAGACTGAGTACAGGGAAACGGCTTTAAGGTGCTCTGCATAAGGCAGGTTTGTTATGCCTTGCATTCTTTTTGTAAGAAACCTCTGAGGTCACTGCAGTTGCCTAATATGTTTGGGAAGGTACATACTGAAGGCAGCATTGTACTCTATATTGGTCTGATAAGGGCAGAGTACAGTGGGATAATGTTTGGACCTACATACTATGCATTTGCTTATAAGTTATGTAACTTAAAGAGATTTTCTCACCACTGTAGCCACATGGTGGTCGAAGGTAAAGTTACTGTCTATGTGGATACTCAAATCCCTGACTACTATGTGTATTATCAATATGATAATTAGGCAGGATGGTTGACTTCCCAAAGGGTACAATTATGCATTTCTTAGCACTGAGTTTAAGGCCAAGGCTTTGGCACCATGTATTAGTCAGAGATAAGCCTTCTTGAAGAATGCTAGTACCTGCAGGGGAGTTGATGATAACCCCCAGCTTGCAATCATTTGCAAAACTTGGTCAGCCATATACCTTCAATGTTTGCTTTCGGTTAGAAATAGATGCCAAAAAGGAGCAGGGCCAGTACCAAGCCCTAGGGGAGTCTGCTAGTGACTAGCCTCTTGGTGAAGGTGGCCTCATCTATTTGGACCTCCTGTATCCTATCAGTGAGCTAGATGACTATCCAGTGGGTGATAAAAGGCTTTATAATTAAATTAGTGAACTTGTCTATAATGCTTGAGTGGGGGAGTGGTAAGCACTAGGTAGCCTATCTACTACAAAAGGAGAGGTTTCTGGCCTAGAAATTGCAGTTTATTGGCCATCTGGGCAGTTTTTTCCATCTCTTTCAACTTTCTGGTTTAAAATCCCACATAGTTCATAGTTCATAGTTCATAGTTTCATACTGTGCCTCTGTCTAACAGTGACACAGACCATCCACTCATCAAGATTCCTCTTGAAAAGTCAAATGAGGACTCCTGCCTAACCTGGACTAATCTGTCTCCAGCATGTCCTATTTATTTCAGTGCTGAGGGTTCAAGTGTAGCTGCATCTGTTTGAGCCCTTTGATCCTCTTGGTGACAGTTGGTGCAGGTGTTTATGGGCCTGATGATTGTCAAATGAGAGATTGCTATCAACTAATGGATTACCACCTTATATACCAAACAAGAGAGGTCCCAGGACTGAGCCTTGTGGGGCGCCACTTGTAACTGTTTTGGTCTGACATGGCTCTCAGCAATTCTAACCATGTGGGTTCTGTCCTTGAGCCAGTTTGCAACCCATCTAGTGACATAAAGTCAACCAGGTTTAAGAGGCAGGATCTGCCCAGGGACCACTGTTGCGATATTTGCCCTTTGGTGGGGATGATGTTGTCAATGTCTGTGGGATCAGTGTATTTTATCATTTTGGACTAATTCTGAGCATATCTGGGAATTCCCACCCAGGTTCCTAACATAACTAAAGAAAGCCTTGTGGTTATCCTTAGTGTCCTGTGCAATTTTTCTCTCAAGCTGGCCTTTGATTTTTTGAGTGCCCCTTAGTAGTTTTGCTAATACTGATCAGAGATGCCTTCTCTTTTGGGATTTTGCTCTATCATGTAGTAGCTTTCTCCTTCTATTGTATAGTTTGTTTATGAGGATTGGGTCTTGGTTTTATTTGGGATTGCATGATCCATGCAGTCCTGAAGGTGTTCATAGAATGCATTTATAAAGGATTCTGCGGTCTGGGCGTATTTTCCTTTCACTGTGGTTTTCTGGGCCAGTGAGATCAGTTTATGGTCTGATCTTACCAGTGAGGGATACACTTCTGGTCTGGGAGTCCCCATGTTGGTGATGATCAGGTCCAGTATGTTTTCCCCTCTTGTGGGAGTGGTAACAAGTTGTTCCATAGCATTTGAGTTTATGAATTCTATGTTTACATTCATATTTTCCAGTGTTCTCAGGAAGGCCGAGTGGGGTTCCTGGGTTTGGGAGGGTGGTCTGTAGCAGGTTATAAACTGGAAGGCAGTTTTACCCACTGTTAGTTGCACATGGATAGTCTCTGATGCCTTGAGGTTTAGACTTCGATACCTATGGAGGTGGGTTTGTGTTTCCTACCTTTTCTATAACTAGTTTAGTCCAGAAACAGACTTGCTGTACCCAGGACTGTTTGTAAGCTTCTGAGCACCCCAAGCTTTTCTGTGTTGGAGGGAAGCCTTCTAGCTTGTCAGTGGGAGTGGTAAGCACTAGGTAACCTATCTACTACAAGAGGAGTGGTTTCTGGCCCAGAAATTGTAGTTTATTGGTTGTTTGGCAGTTTTTTTCCATCTCCTTCAACTTTCTGGTCTAAAAACCCATGTTTGCACTTTTCCTGCCTTTCCTGTAACTAGTCTAGTCCAGATACCGATTTGCTGTATCCAGGACTATATGTAAGCTTCTGAGACCCCAAGCCTTTCTGTGTTGGAGGGAAGCCTTCTAGCTTATCAGTGGGAGTGGGAAGCACTAGGTAGCCTATCTACCACAAGAGGAGTGGTTTCTGGCCCAGAATTTGTAGTTTATAGGCTGTTTGGGCAGCTTTTCCATCTCTTTTAACTTTCTGGTTTAAAAGCTTGTTTCCCACCTTTCCTGTAACTAGTCTAGTCCAGATACAGATTTGCTGTATCCTGGTCTGTTTGTAAGCTTCTGAGATGTGCCAAAGTCTGCTCTTCAATTTTTCCTTCAGATCTACTAGTTCCTTTCCTGCACATTTACTAGCTTATTAGTCTAGCACTTTACCTTACCAGACATCTTGTAGTAATTATTGTAGCACACAAAAGTGCTACCAGCACTAAACTTTCTACAAGGAAACAGCTCCAGTACTTAGTAATAATGACCATCCCTCCTGGCATGTCGAAAGGTCAGTTCCGTGTGCTTTCTCCTATTAACCTGGTGAACTTGAGCATCCTGAGACAATGTAGCAACTGCCTCATGTACACAGACAACCCTCTCCTCTTACCTCCCAACACTCAGACTTGTGAGAGATGCACTTATATATCCAAACTGGAAGCCACTCACTCTCCAGCCAAGACTGGAATAGCTGGTCAAGAGGAGAAGTTCAACACTTGCACCACACCACATGGAACACATAGCCCTCCAGAACACACATCAGCACTGCCTTCACATAAAAACACAAACCACACACCCACCTTCGCAGAGGATCTCAATAAAATTCTACCCAAACAGCAGTGACCTCCAAGACAGAAATGCAATCGACCATCACAACACAACACTAGTCACGAGACACATAACTCTCCTAAACAGTGTGCCACTCAACCAAAACCCTAAGGCAAAACAGCATGCCCAACACACTAGTCATAGGTAACTCAATAGTGAAGCACGCTGATGTACTACTCACTAGGCTGAATAAGGAGAAAGTAACAGTCAGCTACCTGTCAGGTGCCAGGATCTGCCACATAATGCATGCACTCAGGTCCCCCAACAACAGGTACAAATATGACTTTGTCATTGTACATGTGGGTGTGAATGACATGAGATGTATCTCCCTGGACTACATGAAAAGAGAAATGGAGGAGCTCTTGGATTATGTAGCCCAGGCGGGTATGACCTTAGCCCTGAGCAGCATCCTACCATCACCCAGAATGATACCACAGTACAAGCAGAAAATGATTAATTTCAACAATTGGCTAAGTTTCTGGTGTCATTCTAAGAGGATCCATTATCTGTCTGGCTGGGATGACATGATTGACAGACCTCAATGCTTTGCCAAAGATGGCCTGCATCCATCAAACCTGGGCTTCCGGATACTGGCCAAGGTTCTTGCCACCCTTATAGTTCCTTTTTTAGCTGGTGTTCCAAAGACCAAATTACCACCATAACAGCTACAAACAAATGCAATCTGAGGGTCATGCTGCTCAACGCTAGAAGTCTAAAACCTCAAAATGCACTCACTTGAAGCACTCCTTAAAATGGAGAACATTGATATTTGTGCTGTAACAGAGACTTGGTTCAAGGCAGCAGAAAGGCTGCACTACCAGGCTATAACTCATTCCACACCTTTTGGCTCCAGAAGTTGGAGTGAAGCTCCAAAGGCGCTGGTGTTTCCATATTCATAAAGGATCCACACACCTCCAAACTGGTAGCCCAACATAACATATCAGAGATACTTCAGGTGCAGCTAACATCGAGTAAGACAGCAATTCAGGTCATAGCCTGTTATAGGTCCCCAACCATGTCCCAAGACTCACACAACACATTCCTAAGCACCCTGGATAATATTAGGGTCCAACCTACCACTATCATACTGGGTGACTTCAACTACCCCTCCATTAACTTGGAAACTACTCATGTACCAATACACTTGCCCAATGTTTCCTGGAATTTATTAATTCCAGTACCCTGGACCAGCTTGTTCTTACCCCCACTAGAGGTGACAACATCCTTGATCTTGTCATTATTAACATGGGCAACCATTACTTTACACCAATAGTCAATTCCTTCCTGGTTAGATCCGACCACAGACTAATCACTTTGGAAATCCACACCACCCCATAAAGGTAACCACCATGAAAAACATCTCCAAAGCTAATTTTGGGCTCCTAAAAACACAGGTGGCAAACTTCATGGCACCCATGCAAATGGAAAATAGTTGCATGACTGCCAAATCATACATCAATGAACTGTACAAACATGTACACAAATGCATGGATCTTGCCATACCCGATAGAACCAAGATGCTCTCCTCCAAAAAAAGGAAATCAATCTTGTGGTCCCCTGCCGTAAACTAACTCTACAACAGAAGGAGGAAACTGATGCAGAATAAGGTGAAGTACCAAGACTGGAAAAACTCCCTTATCAGCCTCAACAAAAAGTTGAGATCCCTCATCAAATCCTCTAGCTATGAAAATAGAATTGCAGCAGATAGTAAAGATAACCACAAGGCCTTCTATAGTTATGTAAAGAATCTCCATGGCAATACCCAGATTTGCTCTGAGCTACTGCACAATGGCACCTCCTATACCAAGCCAACAGATATTGCCAATATACTGGCTGACAGATTCAGTGCCAACTTTACCCTGCTCCCCCCAAAGAACCAATCACAATACCAGTAGATTGCCAGGCAGCAAGTATTACTGCTGCATAGGTTAAAATAGCACTGTCCAAGGCCAAGAATATAGCTTCATTGGGACCTGACAATATCCCTGGCTGTGTTCTACATGAACTACAGAGTGAACTAGCACCTCACCTGTGTGCCCTGTTCAATCACAGCCTTACCTCAGGCTTTATCCCTACTGAATGGCGCACTGCTACAGTCATCCCTCTCCACATAAGAGGAGTGACTACAGACCCTGGGAATTATCGTCCCATTAGCCTGACAAGTCTGATATGCAAAGCTATGGAACGCATCATCATGGACCTAATAAACAAGGACATAGGGAATTTTCAAACTCTGGATCCCACACAGCTTGGTTTTGTGAAGGGTAGACCATGCCTCCCCAACTTGGTCAACTTCTTTGAGTCAGTCAGCAGAGCTGTGGATAAAGGAAAGGTGGTTCATACAGCCTACCTTGATCTGGCCAAGACCTTTGACACCATTCCCCACTCAGGAATCATAGGAAAACTCACAAAACTAGGCATCAACCCCTATATCACTAGGTGGGTTGCAAACTTGCTCACAGATAGAACCCACAGTGTGAAAGTAGTCAGACTGCTGACCAGTCATGAATGGAGTCCCACACGGATCAGTCCTGGGTCCTCTCCTGTTTGGTATCTATTTTTCAGAAGTCCAGGCCAACACGAAAGGACTCTAGCAGACAAAGTTCACAGACGATTGCAAGTTGGGAGCCATTATTAACTCCCCAAGTGATGCTGACATCCTACAGAAAGGCTTCACTGAGACCAATGACTGGTTTCAGAACCATGGCCTTAAGCTCACTGCCAAAAAATGTGTTGTCATCCCCTTTGGGAATAACCCAGTTCCCATGAATTACCACATTGATGGTAGTCCACTGAACCCAGAAGGCATTATAAGAGATCTGGGAACACAGGTTGACAGCAACCTCTCTTTTGACCACCATATTGCCACTGTGGTCAGAAAGTCCTTCTATGTGGCACATCTCATTACTAAGGGTTTTGCATCCAGGAAGAAAGAGGTCATTGTCTCCCTCTACTCTTCCCTCATTATGCCAGTCATCGAGTACAATGCCCCATTTGGCATGTACCTCACTAGACACCTGCAACAACTGGAGAAGCTGCAAAAGTACCTCACAAAGAGGATCCTAGGCCTTTAACACTTGCCCCATATGGATAGACAAAAAAAACTCCAACTACTCTCTCTCATATTGCCTACTTAGAGGTACTTTTGCTTTATTTTTGTCACTGTTTCCTTTTATAACCTGGTCAAGAAAAAATAGCTCCCTGTTGGTTCTTCGACAATATGCTGTGGACTTAAATGTGACAAACTGTTTGGTGTGTTCATATATACCTCATCATTCCAGAGCAGGGATTCCCATGATTCCAATTCCTGCATCACAGGTAACATTTAAGAAATATCTGTGATACTAATCTAACCTGGCATAATGTGACAATTTTTTTTCAAAGATTTTGTCTCTTCAGCTTGCTACAACAAATTGTGCAGACACAAGTTATGCCAGAAATGGGACTGTGCCAGTGGCAGTGAGCAAATGTAATGACACTAGACATGAAAGTGTGCTGAACTCTTTACAGTAAAAACACTATGACTGGGGGCATGGCATGGGCATGGTAGAGGACTGTTACTACATTTGTGGTGATTATGCCTACCCCTGGTTACCCCCAAACTGGTCAGGATGTTGTTTTTTGGGCTATATTACTCCCACTATTCAGCATTTTGAGAACCCTCCAGCAGGTAGACAGAGAAATAAGCAGGCAATCCACTGGGTGGTGCAAGTATTTTTACTCCTGAGTTTGGAGTACAAAGGACAATGCTTGAAATCACCATGTTTTTTCAAATTCTTCATGAGGTAGCAAACCATACTTCACATCACATCAGAACGGCAAATTAAGAAATGATTGAAATGTGAACTTTGATGTTACAGAATCACTTGGCACAAAGTATAATGTTTACTCAAAAGGGGATTATGTGCCATCATAGGGAGTTGCTGTTTTTATATTGGTGACTATCATGATCAGCAAGGAAAGTTGGCCAATTTCATGGAGCAGAGGGCCAAAGATTTGGACAGCACTGCTAAACTATGGACATTTTTTGGATGGTTGGGCAGCATATTTGGTAACCTGGGAACTAGTATATTACAAGGTATCATTATAGTAACTGGTATTATTCTTTTGTTTTTTCTGTTCTAAAACGTGTAATCACAAAATGCTTAATTTCACCTGCACATGAAATGCCGCTTATACCTGATAATGAACTTATGGTGAATGAAAATTCAATCACTATAGATGATGAATATTATGATGCTGAAACATGTTTTATCAAATTAAGAAAAATGAAAATATAATTGTGCATAGTATGACACTAATAGTATCAAAGGGGGGATTTGTTTGGGAAAAATGTATTTCTCTGCCTATTAACTTACAGTTTCTTCACAAATGAGTTAAACAAATATTTATTTTTAGTTTATGTTAAAAATAATATGTAGTATAGATGCATAGTCATACAAACCACAGATACTTATTGTAGTGTTTGTGCTTCACAACTGCATTCTTTTTTTTTTCCATAATCAATCTTTATTATTTTTCTGAATAAACTAACAATATTACATAAACAAACCCAAAAAAAATAAAACAAAGCCCAAATGCTACTACAAAATATATACACTATATACATGAATGCTTCCATCAATTAAACAAGATCAATCTAAACAGATAATTGATGCTAAACACAGATATACACTTACATGTCCAGAGGTTAAAGTGGATTAGGATCTTAAGCCAACAGAATATTAAAATTTTTTCCCCATATTTTCGGATTATTTATGTTTTTCCTATGATCCTTAATTAATAATTTGTGAGCTAAAATATGTTTCATTGCTAATCCTTTAAAGTTATCCCATGAAGTTTGGGATGGGTTCAACCAATTTGTAGCTATATAAAGTTTCATTAGCAAGAAAATATTTATCAGTATAATTATTTGGGATTTATCCAAATTATTCGGAGGAATATGTAGAATCATAAATTCCCAGGAAAGTGTAGAATGTTGATAACCCATCTTTTGTAACTGAATTTTTAGGGAATTCCAAAGTTTGTATATGCATTTACAGCTCCAGAACATGTGTAAAAGGTCAGCCACTTGATCCTTACAGTATGGACATTTATTTTAGAATTGAATTTATGCAAGCTAAGACAAGTATAGTAAGCATTATTAAGAATCATTAATTGGATAAATAATAACTTCTGAAGAGATATTGATTTTATAGTTAATTTAATTGCTTTTAATATTTTATTATCTTCTATCAATGGTATTTTTTCCCTCCAATATTTTGATAACAATATTTGATTTTGGTATTTTAAATCTTTTACCAATTTATATGTAGAACTTATATATTTGGAATCTTGTATAAGGGTTTGTCATAAATTAGAACACATGGTTAAATTTTCTTCCTTAATTCTAATCTCACTGAAAAAACTTATAGATAGATCCTTTATTTGTCTAAGTATAATTAAATAAGATTTAGGAAGGTTCATCTCTTTCAAGATATCATGTATTGAAAAACCAAGATAAGGGTACATATCAATTAAAGTTAAATTGACAATAAGTGGAAATTTATTAAGATTTATCAGTTGATTATTGATTTTCAAATTTGGGTTCTTGTGGAAGGGTTGAAAAGTCATCATATGTTGCAAAAGATTTAATGAATGAAAAAAAATTTGTATCAATGATATGTATAATCTAATATGCTCCATTAAAGGACATAATTTCAAATTGTCTTTTTTTAAAAAGGGTAATGCCTTAGTGTTAATGTTCAAACTTACAGCATGTTTATAATTCAGAACCAACCAATTTGGTACCCATTTACCACTAGCTGTGTCAAAGTTAGCAATTCTCAAAATCCTATTAGCATTTATTATTAAGTAATAAACTTCAAAATTAGGTAAATCAAGCCCACCTTTATTCTTTGGAGTCATCATTTTATCGTAAGATATTCTGGTTTTCCTAGGCTCCCATACAAATTTAGCCAATTCCGTATGAATCTTTTTAAAGAAATTCTTATTAATTAATACTTGACTAGCTCAGAAAATATATAATATTCTAGGGAATACATTCATTTTAATAATTGAGACCTTTGCCATTGTTGGTAACTTTAAATTATTCCATCTTTTAAGTCAGACAATATATGATCCCAAATTACTTGAACATTATTAACATAAAATCTCTATCATCTGTAGAAAAGATAATACCCAAGTATTTTATTTTCTCTTCAGATTTTATATGTCCTACCAATGGTAAAAGCGAAAGGGTTTTGGAGTTCTTAAAGGAATAAATTACTTTTCTTAAGATTTATTTTGTAATTGGATATTTCCTAAAATTCCTCCATCAAAATTTTCTCGGTATCTGAGATAGGTGTCATACAATAAATATTAAGGTCATCCAAAGCAGCCATAGATATTTTAGTACCATAGATCACTGGTGCATTATAATATGTATTTTGTTTAAAGTATAGGAATAGAGGTTCTAAATATAAATTGAATAAAATTGGAGATAATGGACAGCCTTGTTAATTTGTATTCTTTTGGAAAAGTTTTATTAATATATAAAGTTGTATAAGGTTTATCATATAATTTTTGTAATGTTGAAATAAACTCTTGAGGTATATCAAAATATGGTAAAATATCGAACAAAAATTTTAAATTAACTCTGTCAAATGCTTTTGTGCATCAATTATAAGAGCATACTTATTAAAATTCCTATAATTAAGAAATTAATGTGTGAAGCGTTAAAGTATTATCAGTAGTTTGTCTATTATTTATAAATCCGGCCTGTTCATTAGATATTATTGAAACTAAACCCTTCTTCAGCCTATTAGCTAAAATAGATGTCAAAATTTTCATATCTATATTTAAAAGTGAAATGGGCCTATAATTATCCGGATTTAGAGAGTCTGCATTTTCTTTAGGTATAAGAATTGTTCTAGATGCATGAAAATGAGAATCATTAACTTTATTATTGATTATATAATTAAATACATACACAAGTATTTTACCAAATTTGTCACAAAAGGTTTTATAAAACTCCGTAGTCAGACCATCCGGTCCTGGTGCTTTATGAGATTTCAACTTTTTAATTGTGTCAATTACCTCCTCAGAGGAAATTGGTTTAATTAAATCTAATTGATATTTTTCAGCTAATTTTGGAAAAGTAATTTTGTGTAGAAACTCCTTATTAGACTTGTTTGTAGGTACACCATGATGTTCTCCATAAATTTGAGAAAATATTATTTCAAAGGTATTCATAATATCTTCGGATGTTGTATATCTTTTATTATTAAACTGAATTTCAGGAATTTGAGAAGGTGTTTTCACTTGATTAATAATACGGGCTAGAGCTTCTGATGGGGTTTGAATATGATTAGCATATTTTACCATTAATTTATGTTCATAAAATGACAACCTACTATTTTGTAACATAAAAAGCTTCTTTTGATGTTTAAATAGTTCTGTTTCAGTTTGTTTATTATAGTCTCTAATTAAATCTTGATCTAAAGCCTTAATTTCCGTTTCCAATCTTTGTATCTCTCTAATCTGTGCTTTTTTATGAAAGGTAGCTTTTTGAATAAAATTCCCCCTTACTTGTGCTTTAGTTGTCACCCACTCAATATCAGGTGTATGTTTCTGTTTAGAGAAATTAACTAATAGAAGATTAAGAACTGCTTGAATTTCCTGCACTATATCCTCCTTATTCAATAAATTTGGATTTAAAGACCAATTAAACCCCCTGTGTCTTAGACTATTACTAATGTCTTTATTAAAACTTAATGTTATTTTAGAATGATCCGATAAATATCTAGCTTGTGTGTGTACATAAGGATCCGCATCAATCAATATTTCAGAAATTTAAAAAAAATCTATCCTAGACCACATCTTATGACAACTTGAGTAAAATGTAAAATTATTAGTGTTATATTTATTATTTTCATATTTAAAGGGATCATATAATTTAAAATCAACTTTAAGTTCACTTAAAGCTATTACAGCTTGCTTGTTATAAAACTTATATGAACTTGATTTATCCTTTTTAGGATCTTGGTACGTATTCCAATCACCTCCTATAATTATATAACAATTGTTATATTGATTCAAAATAGGGTAAAGTGATGCTATAAAAAGCTGCTGATTTGTACATGGTGCATATATATTTAGAAGTAAAACAGGTTTATCGAAAGGTGTGGATGACAGAATAACGTAACACCATCTTCCCTCTTTGTCTATTTTGGAGTCTAAGATATTACCTTGATACTGGTTTTTTATAATTATAGCTACACCCACACTATTGGTTTTCCCTTCCGAAGCTACTACCTCTCTAATCCATTTCTTACCCTTAATAACTGCCCATTGATCATTGGTTAAGTGAGTTTCTTGAAGTAAAATAAAATAAGCCTTAGCCTGCAAAAATAAATGAAGAAATAATTTCCTCTTTTTCATGTTCTGGAGTCCTTTTGTGTTCCATGAATCTATTATCCACATACTAAAACCCTTATTTTGTTAAAATGTACATTAATTTTGAAAAACTGTAATAAAATCCAATATTTTTGCATAATCTGTATTATTTTGAAGCATTCTAAATATCCCGTCCCATCCCAGTGCCTAACCACTATACCCCTGGACCAGGACATACATAGGCTGTTTGCATGATTAAAAATTCCCCGATTAAATGACTCTTCAAAATATACATTCTTAACCTTAAAGTATATACTACCTATAACATGCAAAAAACCTATAACTTGTACAATTAGATCTACAAAGTCTAACCAAGACATTCCCTAAAAAAAACACTGCTAACCATCTACAACTCTTGTGTCCAATACATTCCCTCTCCCATAATCTGAAATGTTTACTTAATATTAATAGTACTAAAAATACAATTATTCACTTAAAAATATTTCACAGAATATACTGTCACTAAAGAGGAAAACCATAGAAAATTGAGTGACCGACCACTTGGTTATTATATGTAAGTCATACATTGTCTATAACCCATATCTGCATTCAAATCAATAAACCAAACTATATATTAACAGTCATATGTATATAATGCCTTGAAACTCCTCCTACTAATGGAAAACTAACAGTGTTATACCAATAGCATCTGCTAAATACCTCACCATTAACCCATCCCACCAACTAAATAGAGTCATATTTATATACAAGACCCATTGTAATTTACATTATATTAAAACACTCTAATCTGTCTTAACTGAATATACTATATCTATTTCCTTTTACATAACACAGTATTTACCACTAAGATCATTAACTATATCCGTTCACATTTCCTAAACATTTTACTTAAAAGAATATATGCTATATAAAGTGTGTACCATCCCAACAAACCAAAACAAACCTCATCAAATATTATATATGGATTTACCTCATATTTTCCCTCTGAATCAGGATACATTATAACCTAATAACATAATCTAATACTATAAAAGTCACAAACTTGGCATTATAGTCCAAATACTTTAATTTTCTTCTTTCCACCAAGATATCCTCTTTCCCAGTCTGGAAACAGTGCCATCCGGACCTCCGGATGCCCTCAGGAACAGCAGTAGTATTTCCTCAGCCATCCGGATGCGCCACAGCAACAACGAACCCTCAAGCACAACAGAAGCATTTCCTGTTACCTTGTGGGAAGAAACAGCTCGTGAATGCCATAAAATTAATTCTTCGTGAAGGATCAGGATCTATACACGAACCCTTATCTGATGATCAGGAGGCCTGGTAAACCAGCAAAATTCAGACAAAGGAATATGAAGCCTCGAACTACAGCAAAAAAGAAAACCCACCTCAGACGTTGTTTAAACCGGATCGGAAAGCCATATTAAGATTCAGAGGCAGGCAGAGACTTAAAACTCTCAAAAGGTAGATTTAGCTTCTTTTTGTAGAAACCGAATATTTGGCACCATCGACTGTAAAAGTTAAAGTATTAGGGTATTTCATTTGAAATTTTATCTGTTTTTCAATAAGAAACTTACAGTAAGCAGACAAAGCTTGTCTAGCCTGTCTTATTTGCAGTGGCAAATCCTGAGCCATGGACACTTTATTATTGTTCCACATGATAAAACCTCCATTTTTTTTTACAGTTAAAATTATTTTATTCACGTCTTGATAGTTAAGGATTTTTACATACACTGGTCTTGGTATATTTGAAGCCTGTCATTCTTTCAAAGCTCTATGTGCTCTCTCTATTGTTATTTGTTTAGCCATGTCAGGGTCATTAAACAACGTAGTAAATATTTGAGTAATGGATGGAATTAAATCATTGTATTGAATTATTTCCGGTAACCCTCTGATAATTATATTATTCCTCCTGGATCTAGCCTCCAAGTCCAGAATTTTAGCTTGCATAGAATGAATGTCCAGATCATGAATATCAGTTTTTTAGCAATCATTGTTATTTTGTCTTCATTCTCAGATATTCTTGCTTCAGATCTATCCATTCTTTCAAGAATTTGAGTACAAGTAGTACCAAAAGATTCTATCTGACTAGTTAGCTCTTTCAAAGCTTCTTGGATGGGTAACAACGCTTTTTTAATATCTTCCATATTTGCTAGTTGGTCCGATTTGTCTTTAGTCCCATCTTTAATAGATTCCTGCTGTTTTGTCACCTTCTGTCTTTTTGAAGCTAAATCTTTCTCTGGAGATTGCAGTGCTGACAGTTTGGTTTTTGTTATTGTTATGTCCATGCTTTTATCTCCTTTTGACATTATAAAACAGAACAGACTGTAGTTTAAGTATGTAAATCAAGTTTGTTGATCAGACAAATCCTTTGTTTAACACTCTCTTCAGAGTCAGTCAAACAATCAGTTCTAATCCTGTTAAATTCTTCGATTTCTCTAAGGTCATGCACCTCTCAAGCGATACTTGAATGTAGTAGATTATTTTTAACCAAAAATTATTGATATAAACCTCGTATTATAACTTCAGGGTAGATTTTTCCTCAGGATAAATGAAGAGCTGTAGATATGCAGTGTTCACAGAATGGCAGCCATCTTTGAATCCACACACAACTGCATTCTAATATCAAGCTATAAGTGTATAAACAGAAGACTAAAGGTAAAGAAAGTGCTGAAGGGAGGAAAGAACGTAATGTGAAAGGAATTTTGTTTTATGTGAGCTCTGAGCACCCCAGGCCAGGGATGAGCTGGTAAACGAATGTTGGGGGGATAATATGTACTGGTACTGAAAGATATAGTATGTACTGGTACTGAAAGATACAAGGTAAAAAAAAAAGACAGCTGCCAGGCCAGGAGGCTTGTGTTTTTAAAACATTGTTACTAAAACATGTTTTTTAAGTGTTCATGTGCAGCACTAAATGAGAAGCACAAGGGTCTGCAGAGACCCTATTTGTTAACTAATATGAAACATCAGAATTCTGCATGCATGGTACTGATAAAAAAGGTATAAAACCTGTATGTTTGTGGTGCTTGGTGAGACTGATTTGAAAACCTTGTGAAGGCCATCTCCCATCTGGTTGATTTGAATAAAAGAGAAAATGTTTTCCACATCCTGAAGAGTTATTCTTGAGTCAAGACTAACAGGTAAATGTATATTTTAATTGAAACAAATGAAGGAGATCCAACCTTTAAAACAGCAACCAAAAAAAACCTTCAAAAGATAGAGAAAGCAGGAGGAAAGCCAGTGTCCGAGAAACACCAAGTTTATTTAACGCTGACAACACTTCACATACGTTTTTGTCAGATAAAAAACTTCATCAGAATACTGACATCAGCTAACTACAACCCTAATCTACTCATACTAATTAAAAACTAACCAATAAACACACTAACTGGATATATTACATCAAGCATAATCAAATATCACCTGGTCCTTGTTAAATACAAAAAAATTTACTCTATACATGCTGAATCATACAAAACAGTCAAATAAACACCCTGTATTGGGAAGATGTGATAGCTAGTAAACATCTAAATAAATAACTTAAAAACATGTTAAAATATGAAATGTATGTATAAAGTTTATATAAAAATAACATTTTGTATAATATTGTAATAAAAAATAAAACAACATAATCATTACAACTTTGCAGCCCTAAGCTTAAGCAATGGTCCTAAAGAAATATGTTCATTTAAGCCTGGGGGTTTAGCTGCAGCCAAAGAAATTTGCCAAAGGAATTCTCTATACTCCAGGGTAGTTTCCCCAGACACTTCCTCTAACATCAACCATAACCACTTCTAAAACAAAAAAAGTGTAAGATGCTTGTGGGCAAACCAAGGAATGTTTGTATAAAGCATTATTCACATTAGCTTTTCTAATCTCGTACATATGTTCATAAATATTCTTCTTAAGTTTATGCTCGGTTTTGCCCACATAGAAACCCCTACCAATCTAACATATAGCCAAATACACCAAACCATTCGTATTACAATTACTAAAAGATTGACTATGAATATATTTATTTCTGCTAGGAATATAAACACAGTCAGTGTCAAAAATAAAATTGCATTGAGCACAAGAGCCACATTTAAAAGTACCTTTCCTTTTATGATTATTGTCTAGTTTAAGGGGCTTACTTCTTTCAAATAGGTCTTTCAAAGTTCTACCCCTTTTATATATAACTGTAATGGGCTCCTTTTTAATGCCACCCAAATCAATTTATCCCATTCCTTACTGACCACTTCCACAATAGCCTTGGAATCCACATTGTAATTCAATATTAGGGCTCTGGAGTAATCTACATGTTCACTGTCAACCAATTGTTGACAGATAGTCTCCAGGCCATTACCCAACAAGGGGTAGTACCTTGAATGACGGAAACTTTTGACATACCCACGTATTTCCTTCAATATTTGTCCAGGGTAGCCCCTCTCTAAAAAAAGCCCTTCAATAAAATCACATTTGACCTCAAAGACATCAGCCATCAATGTCATCCTACTAGCCCATATGAGTTGGCTCTTAAATATATTCTTTTTTTGTGTAAATGGATGGGCACTAGAGAAATGCAGGTATGAGTTAGAAAAAGTGTTCTTACGAAACACTTGTGACTTAATACCCCTAGGGGTTTTCAAAATACTCACATCTGAAAAATCCAGCCTATCATTGTTAATATTACTCGTGAAATGCAAAAAAGTGGTGGTAGTTTGTATATGTCCAAAAAATTCACCCAAAACCTCTTTGGAATCATTCCAAAATATACAGATGTCATCCAAAAACCTCTGGTAACGAGACCAACACTTACTAAATCTGGAATTGAACATGAAACTTTTCTCCTACCAGGCCAGAATACTATTGGCATAGGTGGGAGCACAATTGGCCCCCATAGCAACACCTTTACTCTTGTGGAAGAGTTCACCCCCATAAAAGATGTAATTATTTTTCAAAATCAATTCATAAGGTGTAAGACAATATGTAATTGGTCAGTTGATGGACATACTTTGTCCACCAAAGCTTCCTCCAGCCAACCTAGGCCAACCTCATGTGGGGTGACTGTAAATAAGTCCTTTATGTCAATTGTGACACATATAATGTTATTAAAGGGCTGACTTAAATCAATGCCCTTTAAAAAATCCAAGAGTCCTTTAAAAAAGTTTTTTTCTGAACCCCACAAGGCCTTCAATCTTTTGTCGAAAAATTTAGCTAAGGGGGCAGTTTCTGACCCCTCTGTGGAAACAATAGGTCTAAGGGGGGGTTATGGGGTCCTTATTAACTTTGGGTATATATAGATATTTCTAGGTGTCCATATCAATAAGATCATCCGTCAACAAATCGTTTATGGCCAAATCAATCAAGGTTTTGATGAGGGATCTCACCTTTTTGTTGAGGCTAATAAGGGAGTTTTTCCAGTCTTGCGAATTCAGCTTTTTCTGCAACGGTTTCTTCCTTCTATTGTAGAGTTTATTAATGGCAGAGGACCACCAGATTGGCTTCCTTTTCTTTGGAGGAGAGCATATTGGTTCTGTTGAGTATGGCTAGTTGAGTCTATATCACATAGTCAAAGTCTTATAACTTCAAACACGTAATGTTCAAACCATTATGTTTGAGGTTACAAAGTGCATGAGTAGTTTTCCCAGTTGAGGGAAGGGTAGTTGAAGTCACCTAGTATGAGAGTGTTGGGTTGGACCCTAATAGTTTCCAGAGTGCTTAGAAACATGGAGTGAGAGTCTTGGGACATAGGTGGAGACCTATAGCAGGCTATGACCTGACTCGCCATCTTACCCAATGTTAGTTGTACCTGAAGTATCTCAGATGCATTATGCTGGGCTACTAGTCTGAAGGTGTGCACATCCTTTATGAATATGGACACACCACCATCTTTGGAGCTTCTGTCCATGTTCTGGGGCCGAAAGGTGTGGAATGAGTTATAGTCTGGCAGTGCAGGTGTGCTTTCTGCTGCTTTAAACCAGATCTCCGTTACAGCACAAATGTCGATGTTCTCCATTTACGTTTTAAGATGATTTTATATACCTTCACACAATACATTTTCTGGGTCAGTACCTTAATAGATCAGGCCAGTTGTATTTTTATCCTGAATATATAACTTTTCTACCACACTCACTAGAATTTATAAACTCAAATGCTATGGAACAACTTGTTACCACTCCCACAAGAGGGGAAAACATACTGGACCTGATCATCACCAACATGGGGACTCTATGCTGCAGACCAGAAGTGTATCCCTCACTGGTAAGATCAGACCATAAACTAATCTCACTGGATATTCACATCCCAACCCCACCCCCTGCCCAGAAAACCACAGTGAAAAACTTCTCTAAAGCAAATTTCACACTCCTCAAAACTGAGGTGGAATCCTTCAAAGCCCCCGGGCCTGTGGAAAATACGGCCCAGACTGCAGAATCCTTTATAAATGCATTCTATGAACACCTTCAGGAATGCATGGATCATGCAATCCCAAATAAAACCAAGACCCAATCCTCCAAAGGCAGACATCCTGTCTGGTGGACCCCAGCCATAAACAAACTATACAATAGAAGGAGGAAGCTACTACATGATAGTGCAAAATCCCAAAAAGGGAAGGCATCTCTGATCAGTGTTAGCAAAAAACTACAGCACTCATAAAATTGTCTAAGGCCAGCTTTGAGAGAAAAATTGCACAGGACACTAAGGATAATCACAAGGCTTTCTTTAGTTATGTTAGGAACCTGGGTGGGAATTCCCAGATATGCTCAGAATTAGTCCAAAATGACAAAAAATACACCAAACCCATAGACATTGCCAACATCCTAGCTGACAGGTTCAGCGCAAACTCCCCACCAAAAGGGCAAATATCTATCCCAGCAGAGTGCTGCCCCCCAGACATCTCAGATGCTCAGGTAAGAGCCGCCCTCTCCAATGCAAAAAACACAGCATCAATGGGACCAGACGGTGTCCTGGGCTGTGTCCTACATGAACTCCAAGAAGAGCTAAACCCAAACATAAAGCTGCTGTTCAATCTCAGCCTTACCACAGGATATGTACCCAAACAGTGGCGTACAGCAACAGTGGTCCCTCTCCACAAAGGTGGTGCCTCAACGGATCCTGGAAACTAGCCCCATAAGCCTGACTAGCTTGGTCTGCAAAGCTATGGAAAGGATCATCATGGACCTCATAAAAAAAAGATATTGGGGACCTACAGACACTGGATCCTACCCAGTTCAGCTTTGTTAAGGGTAGATCCTGCCTCTTAAACCTGGTTGATTTCTTTGAAACAGTCACCAAGGCCATTGACGAGGGGAAGGTGGTCCACACAGCCTACCTGGACCTCGCAAAAGCCTTCGATACAATACCCCACTTGGGCATTATAGATAAGCTCACCAGCTTAAATATAAACCCCTATGTCACTAGATGGGTTGCAAACTGGCTCAAGGACAGAACCCACATGGTTAGAATTGCTGGAGCCATGTCAGACTCCAAACCAGTTACAAGTGGCATCCCACAAGGCTCAGTCCTGGGACCTCTCCTGTTCGGTATATATTTCTCAGAGGTACAGGCAAACACGGAAGGACTGTGGCTGACCAAGTTCACAGATGACTGCAAACTGGGCGCTATAATCGACTCTCCAGTCGACACAAGCATCTTCCAAAAGGGCCTCATAGTAACAGACAACTGGTGCCAGAGCCATGGCCTCAAGCTAAATGCCAAAAAGTGTATAGTCATCCTCTTTGGCAAAAACAAAGTGCCCACAAATTACCACATAGGTGGTAATACATTAAGTACGGAAGAAGTAATTAGGGACCTGGGGACCCAAGTTGATAGCAATCTCTCATTTGACAACCACGTGGCCAAAGTGGTTAGAAAAACATTTTATATAGCCCACCTAATTAAGAAGGGATTCACATCTAGATTAGGGGAGGTCATTGTGCCTCTTTACTCATCCCTCATCAGGCCCATAATTGAGTACAATGCCCCTTTTGGGATGGACCTTACCAGATACCTGCAGCAACTGGAAAGAATCCAAAAGTACCTCACCAAGAGGATCAAAGGGCTCAAACAGATGCCATATGCTGCCCGGTTAAAGAAACTCCAGCTCTACTCAGTGGCATACCGCCTGTTCAGAGGCAATCTGTGCCTGATGTATAAAGCCATGTCCAACCCAGAATTAATGGACATGCTGCACCTCAGAAAATCCAAATCCCATTGAGCTACGCGCTCGAGAGACTTGAACCTCAGCA
>NC_056733.1:1049051891-1049161891 GCF_019279795.1 Protopterus annectens
TTGGTTCACGTCCAAGTCATAACTTCATATCCGCAGGCAATGATAATTCTCATACCCGAATAATATAATTTTTAATTTTATAAAATTATCTGAATATGACAACACCATAATGCCAACATTTTCTCTCCTCATGGTATCTTTACATTCTTGAGGTAAAATAAAAGAACTATCACCCAAAACGAGTTTGAACTTTGAACATCTTTCATCTAAAATTTCATTGCTAACTCATTCTATCAAGTCCTGGGGATAAACTCTATCCAAAATCATTAGTATTAGTTATTCCAGTTCATCGTTAAACATATTTTAATCATTGATTAATCAGGATACTCTAAGCACCTGCTGCGTATTTCTTACCTTCTTCTGATGATAGTGGTGAGTACTGGAAAATGTAAATAAGAATCGGAAAACCTTGTTTTTGAAAGAGAGTTGACTTACATCATTTATCATCAAGATCCTTAAAACCCCCAAAGGGTAAATAATCAGTTTAACAAGAAGTTCTTATATGTAAATATTACGAAATTGAAACATTTTCTAGATATGCCATGAACTCTTACAGTTCCACTATGATGCATTTCCTTTGGATAAAAATATTATCCAAAAATATGTTAATAAAATAGAAGAAACTATTGAAAACAGTCTCAGACACAAACATTTTCTCACACAATATAAGCAAAATGTTTGCAGAAATAGGTGTAGCAGCAGTACCCATGACAACTGCCAGGGCTTAATGAAAAAACTTACTATGAAAAATGAAATAGTTATTCTTCAAAGCTTTCTACATCATTTCATGGATCATATGAAAATCAGCATTTGACAACATTGAATATCTAGCCACAATATTTAAAAAAAATTCTAATCCAATAATATATGGTTTGTTTGTCTTTTCGTCTTTTCCCGGTTAGGGGTGGCCACAGTGGAACTCCGGTCCGCTAGTGATTGGCAGTCACTTTTTATGGTGCTGAGTTGCCAGCCCGATGCCCAACCTTC
This sequence comes from Protopterus annectens, assembly GCF_019279795.1. Classification (NCBI taxonomy): domain Eukaryota; kingdom Metazoa; phylum Chordata; order Ceratodontiformes; family Protopteridae; genus Protopterus; species Protopterus annectens. The sequence goes on from NC_056733.1 coordinate 1,049,052,879, forward strand.
AGCGAAGGCACGCCCATTCACACATGTCTTTCGGAGGCCACTCGACCATGGGGAGGACATGCAGACTCCACACAGAAGGCACTCCAGCCGAGAATCGAACAGGAGAACCTCTTGCTGTGAGGTAACAATACTACCGCTGTACCACCGCGGATTAATCCAATAGTATATGGTATTACTGTGAAAAAGTTAACATCTGTGATTAAAAAAATTAAATCAGCATCAAATAAAGCACTAGTTAATTTTTTTCCCAAAATGCCATGAGTCATCAGAATGATTGAAAACATTCACTTAAGATTTTGTCGACATATTTGCAAGTGGTTCAGTCTTTGATCCACCTGCTACCACAGCTGGTTGAAGTGCGTGATTGATTTAATTTTTATGAGTTTTTGGGATATTAAACATAGTGGGATTGTAAGGGTTCTTAACTGTCAAACAGTTATATTCCTTAAGAGCTAGGTATTACTGAAGTAACATTTTAGACAAATAATAGCTTACCATAGAATACACTGCATTAATTTCACTTTTGGGAACATTCTCATCCTTTATATAACCATGAAGTAACATACATTTTGCTAATATAATCTCTAAACACATAATGACTACTCCATGCCCCTTTATCAGGTTTCATAATTCTTTATTTCATGATTATTCAGTAGATCATATAACAACAGTTTGTCTTTGGGGTGAGGTTCAAAAATCTCCTTATTTTTACTTTCATTGATGTTTTTAATCTCAAATTCACAATGTCTTTCAAATTATCCAGTAACAGGATTCAAAGGTAGACTATAACCATTTTCTTCTCAAAGAATATTCACTGGAAAATCAGAGTGATTGCTGCTTGTTCTGAAACAAAATTCCCATATTCATCCTGCACATGAATACATTTTATTCAGCAAGTGTGTCAGCTGTATTTGCCTGCTTTGTAGGCACAAAAGTAAAGATTGTCTTAAAGAGTAATTATCATTCAGTTGTATGTTACTATAATTAAAATTATTAAAATCCATTGTACCTGTAAGCATATTGTCACTATTGTTCTTAATTATCTCTTGTATCCCCTTCTGCGGCCTCAGTTCGTCATTGTCATTCTGGATTAATTCCATTTGTTGTGAGTTATTGCTGCATTTTGGTTTGCTATTCTTCCTGATCTGCAAACTTCAAATGGAATTTAAAAAGATGCTGATATTTCTTCACATGGAAAATAATTCACATCATAATGATCATTGTTTCTCAACTTATTTTTACTATCCCTGTTTACTATGTTCAGCAAAGGATATGCTCTTTTTAAGTGTAGTCATTTTCATCTCTGTAATTTCTGGTCCTTATGTTCTTTAATTAGTTGATACTGTCTATCCACATTTAGAACTGTTTATTGTAGTTCTGATGGTTACCTACTCTGAGCCAGTAATCAAGAAGCCTCAGTCCTCACCACTGACACTGGTGAGGGATGGCCACTAGGAAAAAAAAATTGATGCACACAGTATTTACAGATGCAGCTGTGTGCACCACACACAATTTCCCTTATGAGCATACAGTGAGCACAGTCCAGACCTGGAGCTGGACTCCTCTCTCTCTCTCTCTCTTTCTCCACAGGCCCCAAAAAAGACTCTACACTGACCACTTTGGAGCACTGTGTCCCTGTTCCAAGTAGCTGACACACACACTTGGATATTTAATTTTCACACACACTCACACACACACACACACACACACACACACACACACACACACACACACACACACACACACACACACACACACACACACACACACACACACACACACCTGGGAAAGGCCGGCACAGATTTACCAGCTGTGCCCCATCTGCCCAGACTATAAGGCAATTACCCTGCCACCAGTCAGCTACACTAAGGCTCTTACAAGGGTACCCAAGTATACTGAGTAAAAGTAATACTAATACAAATGGTAGAGTTTGACCAATGCAGCAAGGCTTTCAGGAGAGGCCACAGTGTCACTAAAATAAGCACATGTATGCTTAAGATATTAAAAGTATTCTCTAAAAGACAAGCCACAATGAAATAATAAATAATAAAATAGAAAACATGAGAATACTGAATATCTAGTTACAATAAACACCAGAGTTTCAGCCACAGAAGATATAAAAAATAACACAGTTGGATAGAGTCACACAGATGCAGGAAAAACAATACTTAACTAATCTCACTCTGTTTTCCTGACTGACTAAAGAATTACTGTCCCCTAGTTAAGTTATTTACTACAGCAAGCCAAGATGATGAGTGCAGAGTTATTTACTACAGCAAGACAAGATGAGGTGTGTGGTTGTGTGAGATATCTGTGAGACATCTTTCCTGCCAGGTTCTGGAAAACAAAGTGTTGTGAGAGTTCTGTCATATCTCTCACTAGTAACTAAAGAATCATTTCAGTGTTGATCATAGACTGACTTCACATCTGGCCACCTGACTCTAGTACAATGCACACCCAGAGCTTTGCTAAGATCTCTTGTAGCATCTGAAAGATATAAAAAACTTTCAAAAACTTCCACCCTTCCAGGGTAGCAATTAGTTCACCCCTAAGAACAATACAGTAAGATTCCTAATTCTGTTTTTTCCAAACATAGATAAAGTCTTTATGGCCTAAACCAACCCATTTACTTCTCAACCTATTTTTCATAATTAGCTGGACTGAGTTTAACCTCTTCCCTTCCTTAATTTTCTGTTAAAACATATACATTTAATCAGTTATTATAATGCTGTCTGACATCCATGTATATCTCTTTTTGTCCAGCAGGACCCACTGTTGATGCATTTTTAACACAAGCAACTGTACACATCAGTGCGATAATCAAATGACATAAAATTATTTACAAAACTCCAGCTAGCTATGCTTGCATATATTACACAATGCACTGCCCTACTCTTCCTGGCAAAAATGGCACTACCTCATATCATCACAGTATTCACAAATATATTTTTAAAAAAGTAGATCTTTACAGATTTTCTCATGCAAACTTTTACTTGCTTCATCCAATGTCACTAATGCCTCTCATTGCCTTTCACAATTATCTACATGAGTTCATATCCCATTTTATCAAATATGCTAACAGATCACCATGTAGTCATGGTTCATTCCCTAAACCAGTGGAAAAATTCTAAATATACAGTCTCTTGGGGACTCACCTGACTTTAACACATTCATTCAAAAAACATTCTAAAGTTGTAAACAATGATACCTTGTTCATAAGTTCATAGGTTCATAGATGTGTACTAGGCTAATGGTCCTGGAGCCTTTACAAGCCTAGCCCAAAAAAACTGCCCAAGCACCGTGCCACCAGATGTTAGTTCACAGTGCCCTTATCCAGCAGGGTAAATTGAATGATCCCTAGAGTGAACTTTCTGTTACCCATCCACTCGTCAAGATTTCTCTTGAAGAAGGCCAGCGAGGTGCTCTGCCTGACATGAATGGGAAGCTTATTCCAGAGTTTGGGCAGTCTTTGGGAGATGAACCTGTCCCTCCAGCATGTTCTGTTAACTGTGGTAATTAGGTTGTGATCTCTGCAGTGTGTGGTGCAGGGGGATTGGGATTTCTTTAGGTGTAGCATTTCAAGTAGGGCTGGGTCAGACATGGCTTTGTAAGTCCAACAGAGATCACCTCTAAGTAGACAATAAGAGACTGAGAACAGCTGAAGTTTCTTGAGTCTGTCCATGTAGGACATGTGTTTAAGGCCTAAGATCTTTTTTGTGAGATACTTTTGTGGCCTCTGCAGCTGTTTTAGGTGTCTGGTCTGGCACATGCCAAATGGGGTGTTATATTCGATGATTGGTCTAATGAGGGATGAGTAGAGAGGGATAATGACCTCTTTCTTCCTGGATGAGAAACCTTTGGTTATAAGATATGCCACGTAGAAGGACTTTCTGACCACAGTAGCAATGTGGTGGTCAAAGGTGAGGTGGCTGTTGACCTGGGTGCCCAGATCCCTTCAGTGTTCAGTGGGCCCCCATCAATGTGGTAATTCATGGAAACTGTTTTTTTTCCAAAGGGGATGATATCACATTTTGTGGTGTAAAGCTTCAGGCCATGGTTCTGATACCAGTCATTGGTCTCAGAAAGGCCCTTTTGTAGGATGTCTGCATCACTTGGGGAGTTGATAATAACTCCTAGCTTGCAGTCATCAGTGAACTGCGTCAGTCAAAATCCTTCTGTGTTGGCCTGGACTTCTGAGAAGTAGATGTCAAACAGGACTGGGTCCAGGACAGAGCCCTGTGGGACTCCACTCATGACTGGTTGACAGTCTGACTTGGAATGCGCAACTTTCACTCTGTGGGTCCTTGTCTGTGAGCCAATTTGCAACTCACCTAGTGATGTAAGGATTGATGCCTAGTTTGGTGAGTTTATCAATGATACCCGAGTAGGGAATGGTATAAAAGGCCTTGGCCAGGACGAGGTAAGTTGTATAGGTTCATAGGTTCATAGGTAGGTACTAGGCTATCTGCCCAAAGGCATTTATAAGCCTAGCCAGAATGTGTTGGCTTTCTCCACCCCCTTAGATTAGTTCCCTGTGCCTCTGCCCAGCAGAGCCACTGAAGTTTTCCTCAAGGTAAATTTTCTGTTTCCCATCCAGTTGTCAAGGTTTCTTTTGAAGAGTGTTAGCGAGGAGCTCTGCCTACTGTAGATTGGGATCTTGTTTTAAAGTATGGGAAGTCTCTGGGACAGGAATTTATCCCTCCAGCATGTCCTATTTATTGTTGTGGTGAGGTTTAGATCCCTAGAGCATGTGGCTCGAGGGGACAAGGTTTTCTTTAGGTGGAGCATGTCCATCAATTCTGGGTTGGACATGGCCTTCTATGTCAGGCAGAGATCACCTCTGAGTAGGTGGTATGCAACCAAGTACAGCTGGAGTTTCTTCAGTCGAACTGCATAGGACATCTGTTTGAGGCCAGTGATTCTCTTGGTGAGGTACTTCTGTGGTCTTTCCCGCTGTTGCAGGTGTCTTGTAAGGTACATCCCAAATGGGGCATTGTACTCTATGATGGGTCTGATGAGTGATGAGTAGAGGGGCACAATGACCTCTTTTGATCTGGATGCGAATCTTTTTATGAATAGGTGGGCCATGTAGAAGGATTTTCTAACCACTTTGGCAATGTGATTATCAAAGGTGAGATTACTATCTACTTGAATCCCCAGATCCTTTATTATGTCTTCCATATTTAGGGGACTACCACCTATGTGGTACTTTGTGGGTACTTTGTTTTTTTCAAAGGGTATGACTATGCACCTTTTGGCATTTAGCTTGAGGACATGATTTTTCACCAGGTATCCATCTCAGTGAGACCCTTTTGGAGGATGTCTGTGTCAGCCGGAGAGTCAATTATAGCCCCTAGTTTTCAGTCATCTGCGAACTTGGTCAGCCATAGTCCTCCTGTGCTTGCCTGCACCTATGAGAAGTATATGCCTAACAGGAGGGGTCCTAGGATTGACCCCTGGGGAATGCCACTTGTAACCGGTTTAGAGTCAGACCTAGCTCCCACAACTCTCACCATGTGGGTTCTGTCCATGAGCCAGTTGGCAACTCATCTTGTGACGTAGGGGTTTATGTTCAGGCTGGTGAGCTTGTCTATAATACCAGAATGGAGAATGGTGTCAAAGGCCTTAGCAAGGCCTAGGTAGGCTGTGTGTACCATCTTTCCCTCTTCTATAGCCTTGGGTAACTGTCTCAAAGAAGACCACCAGGTTTAGGAGGCATGATCTGCCCTTAAGAAAGCCGAACTGGGTAGGGTCCAGTATTTGGAGGTTCCCAATGTCTCTGTTAATGAGTTCTATGATGATGCGCTCCATAGTCTTGCAGACCAAGCTAGTCAGGCTTATAGGGCGATAGTTCCTGGGGTCTGCTGTGGCTCCACCTTTGTGGAAAGGAATAACCGTTGCTGTGCACCACTCTATGGGTACGTAGCCTGTGGAGAGGCTGAGTTTGAACAGTGTGTTTAGGTGAGGGGTTAGTTCGTCTTTGAGCTTGTGTAGGATGCAGGCTGGGACACCGTCTGTTTCCATTGATGCTGTGTTTTTGGCTTTGGAGAGGGCTGTTTTAACCTGAGTATCTGTGATTTCAAGGATTCTACATTCTTCTGGTATAGTTATGGGCCCTTTTGGGGGTGAGTGCAGGGTGAAGTTTGCGCTGAACTTGTCTGCCAGGATGTTGGCTATATTGGTCGGTTCAGTGCATTTTGTGCCATTCGGCACTAACTCTGAGCATATCTGAGCATTGTCACTTAGATTCTTGACATAACTAAAGAATGCCTTGTGGTTATCTTTGGAGTCCTTGGCAATTTTTCTTTCAAAGCTTGCCTTGGATGATTTTATGAGGGCTTGTAGTTTCGTGCTGATACTGATCAGGAATGTCTTCCCTTCTTGGGATTTCATTCTTTTCTGTACTAGTTTCCTCCTTATATTGTATAGCTTGTTTATGGCAGGATTCCACCAGACTGGTTTCCTTTTCTTGGAGGAGTGAGTCTTGGTTTTGCTTGTGATAGCATGATCCATGATTTCTTGTAGGTGCCCGTAGAATGCATTAGTAAAGGATTTTGCAGCTTGGACAGTGTTATCCTTCAGCATGGGGGCTTTGAAACTTTCCATCTCTGTCTTAAGTAACGTGAAGTTTGCTTTTGAAAAGTTTTTCATGGTGGTTTTCTTGTCTGGGGGTGGGGGCAGAATGTGGATATCCAAAGTGATTTGTTTATGCTCAGATCTAACCAGCAAGGGGTTGACCTCTGGTGTGGAACACCAGTCGCCCATGTTGGTGATGACCAGGTCCAATATGTTGTCACCTCTGGTGGGGGTGTTGACCAGTTGAACCAAGGTGTTTGAGTTTATAAATTCTAGGAAATGTTGGGCAAGGGAGTTAGTACTTGAGTAGTTCTCCCAGTTAATGTTTGGGTAATTGAAATCACCCAATATGAGAGTGTTTGGTAGGACCTTTATGTTTCCCAGTGTTTCCAGAAATGTGGAATGGGGGTCCTGGGACATGGCGGGTGATCTGTAGCAAGCTACCATTTGAACTGCAGTTTTGCCCGTTGTTAGTTGCACGTGGATGATCTCTGAAGCATTGTGCTGTGCCACTAACCTGGAGGTGTGGGTATCCTTGATGAATATGGATACGTCCCCGCCTTTTGTATTTTGTTTGGGTTCTGTAGCCAAAATGTATGGTATGAGTTGTAGCCTGGTAGTGCTGGGGTGCTCTCTGGAGCCTTAAACTAGGTTTCTGTTACTGCACATATATCATCGATTTTCTCCATACTGAGGAATGCCTCGAGTGCATGCATTTTGAGGTTTAGACTTCTGGCACTGAGTAGCATTACCCTCAGTTTTTTATTACTTTTGCTATTTATGGCAGTGGGTTTGTCTTTTGAGCCTTGCCTAAAAAAGGCACTATGGGGGTGGCAAGAGCCTTGGCCAGTATTCGAAAGCCTAAGGGTGACAGGTGCAAGCCATCTCTAGCGAAGCAGTGTGGCTTGTCGAGCACGTCATCCCAGGTGGACAGACACTGGATCCCCTTTGAATGCCACCAGAAACTTAGTTAGTTGTTGAAATCGAGAATTTTTTCTTTATACCGTGGTATCATTCTTGGTGAGGGCAGGATGCTACTCAGGGTCATGGTCATACCAGCCTGAACTACATGATCAAAGAGCTCTTCCATGCCTCTTTTCATGTAGTCCAGGGAGGTATGGCTCGGTTCCTTTACATCAACATGGACAATGACAGAGTCATATTTGTACTTGTTCTGGAGTAACCTGAGTGCTTGTGTTATGTGGCAGATCCTGGCACCCGTCAGGCAGCTAACAGTAACCTTCTCCTTATTCAGCCTAGTGAGTGGGACATCAGTGTGCCTGACTATAGAGTCACCTATTACTAGTAAGTTGGGTATGTTATATTGCCTTAAGGGCTGTGATTGCATGGCACACTGGTTTTGTTAAGTATGTGTTTCATGGTTTGTGTTGGGGGAGTGGAGGTTGCTTGGATGTTTGCTTTGGAGGTCTCTGAAGATTTTGCAAATTTTTATTTAGAGCGCCCGAGTATATTTTCATGTATTTATGTGTGTTTTTTGCCAGTGCTGGTTTAATGGGTCTATGTGAGACTGGTGGTGTAATACAGGTATTTCCCTTCTCCTCTTGACTGTCTGATCCAGTCTTGGGCTGAGAGAGCTTCACCTCCAGTTTGGCTGTATAATTGCATCTCTCGCATGTATTAGTGTTTGGTGGTCTATCTTACAGCTGTGGATATATTTAAATGTTCGTTTAAAAGTTATCATTCATGTCCAGTGTTTCTTTCATTTGCATCATTACTAACAGCTGAAGTAGGAAAACATGACATAGCTGTTGAATTAAAACAGTGAAATCACCCAGAATTGCAATAGGATGCTCATTTGGTGTGTACGATCTTGCAACATGGTTGTTGTCTCATGTTGAATATAAACTAATATTCAAAAAAAAAAAAGAATGACAGTTCAATGTAGTAAAAAACAATGAACCAGGTAAACGCTACGCCACATCACAAAATGGTTACATGAATGTGCACATTAAATGGCTTAAGTGCTTTCATCTTAAAATTTAAAATACTTCATCAGAATCCAAAAGCCATAAGTCTAAAACTTGCTTAGAAAATGTAAACCAAGTAATGTCACAACTATGTAAAATATCACATGATCAATATTTAAATAAACAAAACTAATATCAAAACATGATGAATGAACTCAGTATTAAAAAAAAATCAGATATTCAAAATGAACCTCTGATATATAACTTATGAATCTATAAAAGATCTGTCAATCTAAATATATTTGCATGTGTATCTATGGTTCCCTATCAGAAGCCTGAAACACTATAAGCTTGAAAATCAAAATCCTGAAACCAAAAGCCTGAAAATTCAAAATCCCGAAAACCCAAAATCCTGAAACTCAAAATCCTGAAAACACAAAATGGACATACTGATGTCATTGTGGCTTTGCTATTGTTAGCCCTGTGATGTTAGGTCATGCGTTGGGTTCAGGTGAGTGTGTGGTTGGTTTTATGTTAGGTTAAGTGAGTTAGGGTTAGGGGCCAGGTTAGGCATGTATGCAATAGTGACAAATATTGGGGTTATTAAGTGAGTTAGGGTTAGGGCGCGGGTCAGGTGAGTGTGCGATATTGACGGACCTTAGGGTTAGGGTTAGTAAGGTCAGGGTCAGTTGGTAGATATTAGTGTCTTTATAGTGACATATTAGCATTATTTGTGTTTTCAGGATTTTGAGTTTCAGGATTTTGGGTTTTCAGGATTTTGAATTTTCAGGCTATTGGTTTCAGGATTTTGATTTTCAAGCTTATAGTGTTTCAGGCTTCTGATAGGGAACCGTATCTATATATTTACATCTATCTATAAATTGATTCTATAACTTCAGCAACTTTAACTTTAAAATACTATTGGTGGAAATGAATTAATTGGGACCCAATTTCTTTCCTAAATTTAAACAAGGCTGCCAATTCCACAAAAAAACTAACGAGAAACAGGATGAACAACAGAAAAAAGGAGAGTTATCAAAATGGTTTAACTGGAGTGTTTTGAAGCTGGAGAAACACTGGAATGTTTGCATTCTCAAATCACTATGGGGAAGCAATACTTCTGATGAAGCCCTGCTTTTGGTAAGGATGAAAGTACTAAATGTGATGAAGTGTTTTTTTTTGTCTTTAGAACAAAACAATGTTTTAATCCTGCAATGGAGTTGGTGTGGGCAAACTGGCTAAAAATAAAAATAAAAATCCAGCCTAAACAAAATATGTGGTAATCTAACTGCATTAAAATATTGTATAGTCAGTTAGAAAAATATCATTGTAATCTTTTAGCCTTGCCATTCTTGAAGATAAAAGATATGAAACATCTTAAATTGCATATTTTTCTATTATAAAAATCTTTACTCAGAAATTAATAAACACCCTGAATTTGCAACGTTTATTCAATTTTATTTCAACCAATCAATTTAAAATCTATCTATAAAATCAATAATCAAATGCTAGACTTGTCTAACTTTCTTGTGTTTAGAGCTAAACTGATTTTAGACTTTATTTCTAACAAAACTTCTTCTTTAGAAGAACTAAGAATGTCTCTTAATTTACCTAAAGGGTACTTCCATATCTTGTCTCAAATGTATCAGTTAATACAACAAAACTTAACTGACAAAAGGAAAAGCTAATGATGTCAGTAACTTCAAACAACAATGGAACTCACTGATTGCCAATAAGCCTATTTCAAATTCATACAAACTGGCTTCCAGCTTTAGATATGAGAATTCCCTTACCTGCACTCTTGTTACTGCTTGAATGTTAGGCCAACTATTTCAGAAAATCAAATAAACTATATCCACTTAAATGTAAAACCTATCTCTCTTATGAAATTATTTTAGACACAATTCTTGATTGTAAATAAATTGTATATGTCATCATTCAAACTATTCAAGCATTTTCCTAATAATTTGCCCACCTGCATAGCCTGCAGTTTTCATAATGTCGATTTGTTATATATCTTATGGAGCTCTAAATATTCTTACCAGTTGAGGTGCTCTTTAAAAGATAAACTAGAAAAGAACATTGTCATCATCATCAACCCCCTTTACATGGGGTTGGGTTGTTGTGTCAATTGTCGCCAACTCTCTCTATTCAATACCACTCTCCTGTCTTCTTTGAAACTCATGTCTGACTGTTGCAGGTCTTCTCTTAAGCAATCCATCCACCTCTTTGCTGGATGCCCTCATTTCCTATTGTCTTCTTTCTGTCGGTCTGAAATCTTCTTCACGATATTGTCTTCTGCTTTTCTGTGCATGTGCCTGAACCACCATAATCTGTTCTCTTTCACCATTTCTGCAATTAGAGCTACCTTTGCTTCTGTTCTTAAGTACTTATTTCTTTGTCTGTCCCAGCTTATGGATCCTACTCCCCCATCTCAGGCACTTTATCTCCATCAGGTCTAACTTTCTCATCTGCTCTGCCTTTACTGCCCATGTTTCTGCACCATATAGTAGTACTGGTCACACCACTGTTTTATACACCTTACTTTTCAGCTTCTTTGACATTCTTCTGTCATACACTACTCCTGACAATCTGGCCTTTTGGCTGTAGCCCCTCTGATTCTAGTTTTGACCTCCTCATTCAGACTCCCTATCCCTTAACCACTCCCTCCCAGATACTTGAAGCTGTTAACCTGTTCCACTATTTTCCATTCTATCTAATTTCTCATATTCTTTTAATTGCACCCATTTGCTGCAATTTCAGCTGTCTTATCTGTACTCAGTTTCTTCCCATGTGCCTTCCATATAGCATTTAATTCCCCTATGCTTTACATAAACTCTTGCTCAGGTCTGCATGTAGTGCTGTGTCATCTGCATGCAACAACTTTATTGATCTATCCCCACTCTATCCCCACTAACCTGTTTGCTAATGTAGTCTATCACCAGTATGAACAGCAGCGGGCTCAGAGATGAACCCTAATGCACACCCACTCCCACTGGGAACTCATTTGCAAGACTGAACATTGATCATACTTGAGTTATTGGGTCTTTGTGCATAGCTTACACTAATTCTACCAATGTTTCTGGGACTTTGAACCACAACAGGACTGCCCAAATTAGTTTTCTTTAGACCTTGTCATGTGCATTCTCCAAGTCTAGGAATGGCCAGTTGGACTGATTCCACATTTCTAGCTTCTTCTCAACTATCTGTCTCACTGCAAAGATCAGGTCACTTGTGCTGCATCTTGATCCAAATCCAAACTGCCCATCTTCCAGCTTACTTTCTGCTACTCTGTGTATTCATTTATCACTCACCCTCTCCGGAACTTTCATAAAGTGTGACAGGACATTGATACCTTTATACTGCCCACATTTGTGATGGTCCCCTTTTTTTGTTTACACTGGCACTAGTCTGCTTATTCTCCAGCCATTTGGAATCTGCCTTTTTTCTCCTCACTGCTATCTTACCCAGTATCTTTATCATACCTGCTGTTACCTCATCTCAGCCTTCTGCTTTCCCTAACTACATTTCCTTTAGAGGTATTTTTATTTGTTCTATGGTGGGCTTCTCCTCTTCTTTCACTGTAGGCTGTGTCTGGTGCAGTGCAGATTCTGTGGGGTTTCTTCATTCAGAAGCTGCTGGAAGTTCTCCTTCCATCTGCATTTGTTGTCCTGTGTTTTCGTAAGCAGATTATTGTCAGCATCCCTTATGAGGGGTGTCTGACTATCTTCATTTAACTTCTGTCTTTGTGACCTGATATATTTTCTTTGCACAATCTAATGAAAAACTTTTCATAAGCTGGCAGAGTACCTCTGCTGCCTGTTCTTTACTATTGCAACTCCTCCCTTAGCTTCTTTGCTAGCTATCCAGTATTCCTTCCTAGCTTGGTCCGTCCTTTCTATCTCCAACTTTTTCCTGCACTTCTTCTTTCTATTGCTGACTTCCTGGACTTCTGCATTCCACCACCATCTTTCCTTATGTACCTTATTTCCACACCTGGTTTGGCCGCATATCTGTTCTGTAGTCTTCACACATGCTATTTTGAGGCACTGACATTCTTCTTCATATTGGTCTCTGTTGACATTACAGCCTTTTCTGACCACTGCTTGCAGCTGATTGTGGCAACCAGTGTTTTTTCTGTGAGACACATTTTTCACTGGGGATGGCTTTAAAATCTCTGATTCTGCCCCAATGTCCTTTCCTTATTAGGAGGAAGTCTACCTGAGTTGCATGTTGGCCACTCTTGTATATAATCTTGTGGCCTTCTTTCTTTCTGAACGATATGTTGGCTACTATCAAGCTATTTTCCAGAAAGAAGTCTAAAATGGCCTCTTCTTCTTTACTCCTGTTGCCTCACCCATGTGGACCTAGGCAGTCCTCATATCCTGTTCTGTCTCTGCCGATATGTACATTCAGATCACCCACTGTGTTGTCATACTTTAACTAGTAGGTCCTGAAATTGCTGTCCAAATTCATTCTTTTCCTCACTATCACAACCCTACCTTGGGGCATAGCAAGGCTGATATTAAGAATATTACCCAATCACTGGGCTGGAGCCTGATTGCCATCAGTTTATCACTAATTCTGATGATATCCGTCACTGCCTTCTGAGGCGTGTCCTGCATCACAATTCCCACACCATTTTTATCATGTCCTCCACCTGAATTATGGACTCTGGATCCCAGTCCAAATGGCTTTGCTGGACTGCCCTTCCATCTTGTCTCTTGGATACATAGGATGTCCATCCTTCTCCATATCATCATGTCATGCACAAACAAATTCAATCCTGTCAGTGAACCTACACTGAGTGCAGCAATTCTTAGTTCATGTTTGGCAGGGTGATTGACGAGCCAGTTATTGACCATGGCAGGCACATACTGGCCAATATGGGCACATATACCCCTCCAACTGTTAGTGTGGGTCCTTGGCATATGTCAAAGTAGGTCAGGACCTCCACTGGCAAATGCCCACAACTGATGTCACCTAGAGCCATATTTACACCACTGAGTGGCTAACCCTGCCATGGTACACAGTCTATGATCCATGTACTCACATCTTAAGGATATTTTGCACTACAGTAGACGCACAAAGCTGGTGGTCTGTACAACTCTTCTTCATATAGGGCACCATGTAGAGTCTGTGCTGTTGCCCACAGCTCCATTCTTGTGTGAGTTTGAGATGAAAGCACTCATGTTTTTCAGAGGCAAATGGAACTCCAGAGAGACACAGGGAGAACATGCAAACTCCAAACAGGCATTGACCACAAATCAGGATCGAACTTTGTACCTTGTGCATGCAAGGCAAAGACCTTCACCATTATGGCAACTGGTCTGTCTAGAAAATCTGGGTTATGAAAAATCTACTTTTATTGGGAGGTTGCATTAATCCATATCTCAAAGATAAAATTATCAAATAAATATAGTTATATCTTAATTGCATTGTTTATATTGGTTGGATTATATATTACTCAAAACTGGCTTTACAGGAGCAATTTATCTTGGGCCTGCTTTATGTTGACAGCTTTAAAATACATTACCTGTACTACCTAACCAAGACAATGCTCTCTTTTTATAGACTGTTGGAAAACATCTGGAATGTGTTATTTTGAAATGATCTTTAACCTAGAATTATTCTTAATACTTTACTCTAACTAGTCACTCTGCATGCACCACGTGCATATATAGCTGTATATAGTTTTTTCTCTTATTTGACTTTTGTTTTTACTGTTAATTTGTATTCTTCTTAATAAGCTGCGTTTTTACTACTCTCTCATTATTTCTCTGATACCAGTATTTACATCAGTAAACCTCTCTGTAACATCCTTCACCACTTCAGATGGCATACATCTGTTATTTATTTATTTATTTATTTATTTATTGCATTTGTTGACCGGGATAAGTCCACTGGGCCTAAAATAGCCCATTTTCAGTGGAGGCCCGGGGAGAAAAGCTCCGAGATGCAGAAAAAATATAAACAATTAATTAGTACAGAAGCAGAAACAGTGTTACGGATAGTAAATATAGTAACATATACAGAATATATACATAAAAGCAGGAATCTAGTTTGTTTGATTACAGTAATATATACAGAAAATATGCATTAAAGCAGAATTCAATGAATTCAATCAGAGTGGTATAAACAGAGTTCAGTATTATTGTACCAGTATCAACAAGTGAAGATAAAAATAAATATGGAGAAAATATCATGAGTCACTAGTAGCAAAAGACATAGTTTAGTAATCATATAAGGAGAGTGAAGAGGTTAGGTTATAGAGCAGGAATATAGCCAGGAAGAGTTGAGATGATTTTTTTTGTTTGTTTGAAGGTGGCAATTGTAAGTGCGAATGAAAGCAGTACTGTTCCTCCTCTCATATGAAATGGCATTGAAGTGCCAATTGTAAGTGCAAATGAAAGCAGTACTGTTCCTCCTCTCATATGAAATGGCATTGAAGTGCCAATTGTAAGTGCAAATAAAAGCAGTACTGTTCCTCCTCTCATATGAAATGGCATTGAAGTGCCAATTGTAAGTGCGAATGAAAGCAGTACTGTTCCTCCTCTCATATGAAATGGCATTGAAGTGCCAATTGTAAGTGCGAATGAAAGCAGTACTGTTCCTCCTCTCATAAGAAATGGCATTGAAGTGCCAATTGTAAGTGCGAATGAAAGCAGTACTGTTCCTCCTCTCATAAGAAATGGCATTGAAGTGCCAATTGTAAGTGCGAATGAAAGCAGTACTGTTCCTCCTCTCATATGAAATGGCATTGAAGTGCCAATTGTAAGTGCGAATGAAAGCAGTACTGTTCCTCCTCTCATAAGAAATGGCATTGAAGTGCCAATTGTAAGTGCAAATGAAAGCAGTACTGTTCCTCCTCTCATATGAAATGGCATCGAAGTGCCAATTGTAAGTCTTGAATGAAAGCAGTACTGTTCCTCCTCTCATAAGAAATGGCATTGAAGTGCCAATTGTAAGTGCGAATGAAAGCAGTACTGTTCCTCCTCTCATATGAAATGGCATTGAAGTGCCAATTGTAAGTGCGAATGAAAGCAATACTGTTCCTCCTCTCATATGAAATGGCATTGAAGTGCCAATTGTAAGTGTGAATGAAAGCAGTACTGTTCCTCCTCTCATATGAAATGGCATTGAAGTGCCAATTGTAAGTGCGAATGAAAGCAGTACTGTTCCTCCTCTCATAAGAAATGATGACATTGAAGTGCCAATTGTAAGTGCGAATGAAAGCAGTACTGTTCCTCCTCTCATATGAAATGGCATTGAAGTGCCAATTGTAAGTGCGAATGAAAGCAGTACTGTTCCTCCTCTCATATGAAATGGCATTGAAGTGCCAAATGTAAGTGCGAATGAAAGCAGTACTGTTCCTCCTCTCATAAGAAATGGCATTGAAGTGCCAATTGTAAGTGTGAATGAAAGCAGTACTGTTCCTCCTCTCATATGAAATAGCATTGAAGTGCCAATTGTAAGTGCGAATGAAAGCAGTACTGTTCCTCCTCTCATAAGAAATGGCTTTGAATTGCCAATTGTAAGTGCGAATGAAAGCAGTACTGTTCCTCCTCTCATATGAAATGGCATTGAAGTGCCAATTGTAAGTGCGAATGAAAGCAGTACTGTTCCTCCTCTCATAAGAAATGGCATTGAAGTGCCAATTGTAAGTGCGAATGAAAGCAGTACTGTTCCTCCTCTCATAAGAAATGGCATTGAAGTGCCAATTGTAAGTGCAAATGAAAGCAGTACTGTTCCTCCTCTCATAAGAAATGGCATTGAAGTGCCAATTGTAAGTGCGAATGATAGCAGTACTGTTCCTCCTCTCATATGAAAGGGCATTGAAGTGCCAATTGTAAGTGCGAATGAAAGCAGTATTGTTCCTCCTCTCATATGAAATGGCATTGAAGTGCCAATTGTAAGTGCGAATGAAAGCAGTACTGTTCCTCCTCTCATATGAAAGGGCATTGAAGTGCCAATTGTAAGTGCGAATGAAAGCAGTACTGTTCCTCCTCTCATATGAAATGGCATTGAAGTGCCAATTGTAAGTGTGAATGAAAGCAGTACTGTTCCTCCTCTCATATGAAATGGCATTGAAGTGCCAATTGTAAGTCTTGAATGAAAGCAGTACTGTTCCTCCTCTCATATGAAATGGCATTGAAGTGCCAATTGTAAGTGTGAATGAAAGCAGTACTGTTCCTCCTCTCATAAGAAATGGCATTGAAGTGCCAATTGTAAGTGCGAATGAAAGCAGTACTGTTCCTCCTCTCATAAGAAATGGCATTGAAGTGCCAATTGTAAGTGTGAATGAAAGCAGTATTGTTCCTCCTCTCATAAGAAATGGCACTGAAGTGCCAATTGTAAGTGCGAATGAAAGCAGTACTGTTCCTCCTCTCATATGAAAGGGCATTGAAGTGCCAATTGTAAGTGCGAATGAAAGCAGTACTGTTCCTCCTCTCATAAGAAATGGCATTGAAGTGCCAATTGTAAGTGCGAATGAAAGCAGTACTGTTCCTCCTCTCATATGAAAGGGCATTGAAGTGCCAATTGTAAGTGCGAATGAAAGCAGTGCTGTTCCTCCTCTCATAAGAAATGGCATTGAAGTGCCAATTGTAAGTGCGAATGAAAGCAGTACTGTTCCTCCTCTCATATGAAATGGCATTGAAGTGCCAATTGTAAGTGCGAATGAAAGCAGTACTGTTCCTCCTCTCATATGAAATGGCATTGAAGTGCCAATTGTAAGTGCGAATGAAAGCAGTACTGTTCCTCCTCTCATATGAAATGGCATTGAAGTGCCAATTGTAAGTGCGAATGAAAGCAGTACTGTTCCTCCTCTCATATGAAATGGCATTGAAGTGCCGGTTTTAATTTTCTCCATGTCTGCACAGAAGCACAACTTTCTGAAGCCATTGTATAAAGACAACAACAAGCACTAAGTTCTCTGTACTGTATAGCAGAGTAAAAGAACCAATAAAAAAGCAATGAAGGCTTCTGCCAATAATACCGACTCTCTAGTAAGAGCAGCAAATTATCCTGTGCTTTGTGACAGCTTATAAACACAGCCAAATCAGGATGTAACTGGACTAAATTCGCAAGGGGTAACTAAAGCAGACAAAAATGAATTTAGCAACAAAGATCCTTTTACTTATTTATTTGACATTTGTTAACTGGATTAGTCCAGCTGAGCCATCAGCCCATTTTCAGTGAAGACTCGAGGAGAAAAGCTGCAAAGTTGTACAGACCAAAAGTAATATATGCACAAAAAATATTTATGTGTATAAAAAGAAACATAAAAACTTGCTATGATTAATAACAATTACATTTTTTAGCATAAAAGAATGGTGTTATTATGTAAGAGGGGAAAATATGTTCCTGACCCAGAGACTCCCCATACTCTGGAATAGACTGCCCATACCTGTCAAGCAGAGCGCCTCTTTGGCCCTCTTCAAAAGGAACCTTGATGATTGGATGGGAGAAAGGAAATTCATCCCGGGGATCACGTCAGTCACCCTGCTAGACAGAGGTCTAGGGAAGTAAGTAGTGTGGGAGGAAATAGCCAGGGAATTGTTATGGCTAGGCTTGTATAGGCCCTAGGGGCAATAGCCTAGTACCAACCTAGGAACCTAAAAGGAAAGAGAAGCAGTGTTAGTATATGACATGCCTAAAGAGAAGTTATTAAAGCAGAGCGAAATTATAAAAAAGAGATGATAGTTTAGGAAGAGTTTAATATATACATATGATGAAGTAGTATAGCTCGTGTAGTTACAATGTTATAAAATATATACATATGATGAAGTAGTATAGCTCGTGTAGTTACAATGTTATAAAATATATACATATGATGAAGTAGTACAGCTTGTGTAGTTACAATGTTATAAAATATATACATATGATGAAGTAGTATAGCTCGTGTAGTTACAATGTTATAAAATATATACATATGATGAAGTAGTATAGCTCGTGTAGTTACAATGTTATAAAATATATACATATGATGAAGTAGTATAGCTCGTGTAGTTACAATGTTATAAAATATATACATATGATGAAGTAGTATAGCTCGTGTAGTTACAATGTTATAAAATATATACATATGATGAAGTAGTATAGCTCGTGTAGTTACAAAGTTACAATGTTATAAAATATATACATATGATGAAGTAGTATAACTCGTGTAGTTACAATGTTATAAAATATATACATATGATGAAGTAGTATAACTCGTGTAGTTACAGTGTTATAAAATATATACATATGATGAAGTAGTATAGCTCGTGTAGTTACAATGTTATAAAATATATACATATGATGAAGTAGTATAGCTCGTGTAGTTACAATGTTATAAAATATATACATATGATGAAGTAGTATAGCTCGTGTAGTTACAAAGTTACAATGTTATAAAATATATACATATGATGAAGTAGTATAACTCATGTAGTTACAATGTTATAAAATATATACATATCATGAAGTAGTATAGCTCTTGTAGTTACAATGTTATAAAATATATACATATCATGAAGTAGTATAGCTCATGTAGTTACAATGTTATAAAATATATACATATGATGAAGTAGTACAGTGTGTGTAGTTACAATGTATAAAATATATACATATGATGAAGTAGTCTAGCTCGTGTAGTTACAATGTTATAAACAGTGTGTTTAGGGAAAAATGGAGCAGTGTAATATTTGTGTACAGAGTATAACATTAAGGGGACACTTAACAGCATGGTAAAAAATCAGGCAACTTTACATACAAGGGTCTATGTTAAATCATGTTAAAAAAGTGAATGATGATTTAGCGAACCCATGTAAGCAAAAGCTTGCAATCTTGAATGCTTAGAACAGCGATTTTTTCCAAGGGAAAAAAAATCTCTGTTCCACCAAAAAAATAAATAAATATTTTTTTAAAACAATACATAAAGTGGGGGCTTCACCCCCCACACCCCCTACTTAAATATACCAACTTTGAGTTTGCACTACAGTGACGAAAAAGGGAAAATAACGGAAGCGGCCAAGCGATTTCTTCCCCAGGGAAAGAATTTGCTTATATGCCATTTCACTGTTTTGCCTTTTCATACTTTTAAGTTCGATCAAGACACATTTGAAAGAATGCGTCTTCGTTCATTTAATAGGAACCCACATACAAGAGCAAATTAACTCTTTTCAGAAAAGCAGATGAAAAATGCAGTAAATGTTTAAAAAAATAACACTTTTTATGCAAAAAACTACAGATGACTATAAATGCAGGTGAAAACATATATGGTCCTGCTTTTCCGATCACAATCAGCTTGAGTATGCACGGTTAAGATGCTCCTTCTTCGGGACTGACTCTATCTCAAACTGAAGGGAATAGCATTGCTGAAAAAGGGGGTGCAAATATATGAAATGGACTATTGTATCTATAAACTGACAAAAACGAGGAGAGAGGAGGAGACTGCTGTTCTTTAGAGGCACTACAGACTTACCAGAGGGTCAGAGGAAGAGGCAGCCAGGCAGATATGATAAAGCAGTCAGGAAGGGCAGTAAATGCATGCAGAAAACATGGGGAGGTTTGATGCTGTAGATAATGGGGACAGAAAGTGTTCAACAAAAGCAACAAGTGTTTTAAGGCAGCTGTTGAGAAATGATGTTTGCAAATATGGACTGATACATTATAGGTAGGATAGGTGGGTTTGTATGTGTATGTGTATGGTCGCGATTGTGATTTTTCTGGTTGTGGGTTTTCGGGTATGTGGAATTTCGACTATACAGTCTCAAAATATTGAAATTCGACATTTCAGTATTTCAAGATTGTCTTGTGAATCCACACACACACACACACACACACACACACACACATACACACACACACACACACACACACACACACACACACACACACACACACACACACACACACACACACACACACACACACACATGCAGATAACACAAACATACACACAAGCACACACATTCACATGCAGACAAAGACACACACACGCACATGCACATACACACACACACACACTCAGGCACAGACATACAAGCAGATACATACAAAAAAAAATCTTTTTGAGTATTTCTTCATAAGGATGTCATATGCACATGCTTCTGTGATACTGACCAGTACTGCTATTACCAAATCATGGTCATCTAAAGGACTTAACACTGAAGCCAAATTAAACTTGACATGACAATTGAATAATGCTAACTTGTAAAATGCATATATATTTACCTGCTTGCACTTGTTGTGCATATTCTCTTTTAATGTCCATTCTTACTGTTTGTCTTTTGCAAATTCTGCACACTTGTACTATATTCCTCAGATTTTTGAATTTTATGCCATTTATGACTATACATAATGTCATTTTATTCCACTCAGGTCATGACTGAAATGGGTAAATTGACCAACTCCCTTACATGGTAACTAACTAACTAAATAAATAAATAAATACACTTGTTTAGGGATTCTTAAATACTCGGAATTAGGACCTTTGGGTTTGCATTTTACAATGTTATAGTGAACTAGGAAAAAATGACTACATTTGTTATATTGCCCCCCAGCATACATTACTGCAAGATATTTCATAAATTAAGCAGGTTTACAGTGCAGGGTGGTCATGACTGTACTATTTGCTCTCTCACCTACATTTCAATACTAAATAAATGTCTCCCATCATGCAAGACGTTGGACAGAAGCAGGCATTTCACTAATTTATGTTGGTGTGTATGTGTGTGGAAAGGAGCAGTAAGGGGTAGGCCAGTTGGAAGTGAAACACAGCATACACAGTTATTGAAACTCCAGCAATTTTTAACACAGTTCCTAAAGTGTTGCATCACCCACTGTAGAAGTGTATCAGGAAAATTGTATGGAGGACCACTGCATACAGTCTATGAAAAAGCTATCTAAATAAAGGCTTTGATAAAATCATGCCGCAACATTGGAGGAGAAACAGTCACATGGTATATGGAGAAACATGACCAGGATGTAAACATAGCTATGAATATACCTAACTGGTGGGACAGTGGACCTAACACAGGTCAGTGTGTAGACCTGTTTAAAAGGGACAGTACAAGTAAATGGGACAAATGAGTGAGTGAGTTGGTGATGAATATTTTAGGGAAAACTGGACACCAGAGGTAGAAACATAAGTAACACAGAACCTGTATGTAGAATTGCTCCTCAAGAGGAGTAAAATATAAAACAATGACAAATGTCACCCCAAGGCTAACTTCTGCTGTATCTATATTAAGAGCAGGACTCTTCCTGGTACCCTAAATGAGGCAGGTCTTAAGAAACAAACACCAAATCTTAATCAACAAAGAGGAATATCTGATTGGTAACAAGTGATCATCCTCACTGTGATTCTCTACAAACTTAACCAGAACATCACGTCAATGTAAGTCTTCTATAAATGAAGTGAGCACCACTAATATGAGGCAGTGTCTTATAAAAGCTTTAGATTTTGTGAAAAGAATGGACATGGCTGTGATGAATACGCATTTTAAGAAGATTAGGAGCATAGGGTGACATCCAAGAGTGGAGGAAGATGCACACAGGTGGATTATATCCTATGCAGGAGGGCCAGATTGAAGGAGATTGGAGACTGTAAAGTAGTGACAGGGGAAAGCGTAGCTAGGCAGCATAGGATGGTGGTCTGTAGGCAGCATAGGATGGTGGTCTGTAGGATAACGATGATCAAGAAGAGGAGGAGCAGTGTGAGGTCAGCGCCTAGGGTCAAATTGTGGAAGTTGAAAAAGGGTGATTGTGAGGTGGAGTTCACGGAACATTTAAGACAGGCACTGGGTGACAGTGAAGAGTTACCAAATAGCTAGGTAACTACAGCAGAGCTGGTAAGGGAAACAGCTAGAAAGGTGCTTGGTATGACATTTGGACAGAGGAAGGAGGACAAGGAGACCTGGTGGTGGAACGAGGAAGTACAGGAGAGTATACAGAGAAAGAGTTTGGTAAAGAAGAAGAAGTGGGATTGTAAGAGAGATGAAGAATGTAGACAAGAGTATAAGGAGACGAGGTGTATGACAAAGACAGAGGTGGCAAAGACTAAGGATAAGGCATAAGGAGAGTTGTATGAACGATTGGACACAATGAAGGGAGAAAAGGACCTGTACCGATTGGCTAGACAGAGGGACCGAGCTAGGAAAGATGTGCAGCAGGTTAGGTTGATAAAGGATAATGAGGGAAATCTACTCACAAATGAGGAGAGTGTGTTGAGCAGATGGAGAGAGTACTTTGAGGGGCTGATGAATGAAGAGAATGAGAGGGAGAGAAGGTTGGATAATGCTGAGATAGTTAATCAGGAAGTGCAGTGGATTAGCAAGGAAGAAGTAAGGATAGCTATGAAGAGGATAAAGAATGGAAAGGCTGTCGGTCCAGATGACATACACGTGGAAGCATGGAGGTGTTTAGGAGACATCGTAGTGGAGTTTTTAACCAGATTGTTAAATGAAATCTTGGAAAGTGAGAGGATGCCAGAGGAGTGGTGAAGAAGCATTTTTGTACCAATTTTTAAGAATAAGGGTGATGTGCTTAGCTGTAGTAACTACAGAGGGATACAATTGTTCAGTCACAGCATAAAGTTATGGGAGAGAGTAGTGAAAGCTAGGTTAAGAAGGGAGGTGATGATTAATGAGCAGCAGTATGGTTTCATGCCAGGAAAGAACATTACAGATGCAATGTTTGCTTTGAGGGTGTTAATAGAGAAGTATAGAGAAGGTCAGAAGGAGATGCATTGTGCCTTTGTGGACTTAGAGAAAGCATATGACAGGGTGCCTAGAGAGGAGTTGTGGTATTGTATAAGGAAGTTAGGAGTGGCAGAGAAGTATGCAAGAGTGGTACAGGATATGTACGAGGGTAGTGTGACAGCGGTGAAGTCTGCAGTGGGAGTGACAGATGCATTTAAAGTGGAGGTGGGATTACATCAAGGATCAGCTCTAAGCCCTTTCTTATTTGCAATGGTGATGGACAGGTTGACAGACAAGATCAGACAGGAGACCCCATGGACTGTGATATTTGCAGATGACATTGTGATCTGTATTGAGAGTAGGGACCAGGTTGAGGAGACCCTGGAATGGTGGAGATATGCTCTAGAGAGGAGAGGAATGAAGGTCAGCAGGACTAAGAATATATGTGTGTGAATGAGAGGGAGGATAGTGGAATGGTGAGGATGCAGGGAGATTTGGTGAAGGTGGATGAGTTTAAGTACTTGGGATCAACAGTTCAGAGTAGTGGTGAGTGTTGACGAGAGGTGAAGAAGAGAGTACAGGCAGGGTGGAGTGGATGGAGAAGAGTGTCAGAGGTGATTTGTGACAGATGGGTACCAGTAAGAGTGAAAGGGAACGCCTACAAGAGGGCAGTGAGACCAGCTATGTTGTATGGGTTGGAGACAGTGCTATTGACAAAGAGGCAGGAGTCAGAGCTGGAGGTAGCAGAGTTAAAGATGTTAAAATTTGCATTGAGTGTGACGAGGATGGACAGGATTAGGAATCAGTATATTAGAGGTTCAGCCCAGGTTGGAAGGTTTGGAGACAAAGTCAGAGAGGCGAGATTACATTGGTGTGGACATGTGCTGAGGAGGGATGCTGGGTATACTGGGAAAAGGATGCTAAAGATAGAGCTACCAGGTAACAGTAAAAGAGGAAGGCCTAAGATAAGGTTTATGGATGTGGTGAGAGAGGACATGCAGATGACTGGTGTGACAGAGCAAGATGCAGAGGACAGGAAGAAATGGAAACAGATGATCCACTGTGATGACCCCTAACGGGAAAAGCCAAAAGAGAAGAAAAAGAAGGAAATAGGTGTGGAAGAACAATGGTGATGCATCAAAACTATGTCATGAAAGGAGTCATATGCAGATCAGACAAGGTAAATAGAACTGTTGTTCTGTTCTCAAATCTTATTTCGAAACAAGGTGATTTAAGGAATACAAGGAATAAGAAGAAGGAAGACAAACTGCAATTACATGAGGTAAGATAAGAAATGTAGACTCAAGAATTGGAAGAGCTGCAAACTTCAATGTAGAGCATGAAGTGTCACTATTACTCTGTAAAACTGGAGAAAGATGCCTCTAGCATGGGCTCTGATCTTAACAGTGCTTGGGGTGTTTAACAAATACTTGTTAAGCTCACCTACGTACTACTAAAATCATGCTAAGGACTAACAGTGATAGTGCCAGCAGAAAATAAAACAGCTTTTAAAATCTATTAGACGCCACTCATATAAACAAAAAGTGTAAGGGAATGATGTATCTAAAAGTTTTTAAAGCCATTCATTCTACAAAAGAGCACTTTGCTTTTGCCTACTGGCTATCAGAAAACACTCAGTGTTTTACACCCCCCCCCATTCAAAGGCTTTAAAAGATGCTAAAACATTCTGTTCTCCAACAACTTTTTTTTCTGTAAGTATTAGCTGGTGTAGTAGATAGAATTTCACGCACTACAAAGAATTATAATTGGGTCTCCAATCATAGCCAACATGAAGTGCTCCTGCCAGGGATATCAAGATTCATCTCTTGAGCTTCATCTCGAGGTGAATTTCTTGGCATCCATAAATCAAACCCATAAATCAGCTGGTTATGATTCGAGACAAAGACATAATCATCTATGAAGTGCTGAGCATTCACCAAGGGAATGGAAAGGCATTTACAAAACTCAGTCATTAACAAGGTCCAGCACAAGGCCCTGTTTCTGTATTTATTTACTCGTTGATTGATGTGATTTGCTTCTGGGGTTTCAGTCAGTAGTACAGCAAGGGTTGGGCAAAGGGGGTAAATGCCTCAGGCAGAAAATGTTAGGGGGCATGATGTTTATGAACCAAAATGCAGTTACAGAAAAGCACTTGATTTCAGAATTGCTCTTGATAGAGATGAGGATTGTCTGCCATACTGTACATAGCCAATTGCTCAGTAATCTAACTATTTTGGCGGGGGGGGGGGGTCATGGATTTTGTGGGGAATGATTGGCTTCCTACAGTAATGTAAAGACATTCTTTTTTCTCTTGAAGAGCTGGAGGTGGGGGTGCATGGATTTTTTGCTGTACGGTAGGAAGCCGACTAGCTTTTCTGTAGGAAGCAGAAGTCATTTTGTTTTTTTGCCATTCACTTGAAGAGCTGAGGGGATGGAACAAATGTTTATGAGACTGGCACAGCGCATTAGATGATCCAGCTACAGATCTAATTTCAGCCGCAGCCCAGTCCAAAATACAGTACATTTCTTAGAGTGTTACATTTTGTAACATTTTCAAAAGCATAAAATATAAACACTTAGTATTTATAGACTGTCGTTTAAGTTACTGGTATAAATTACAACAAGCGAAGACACATTGGACAACTTAGTCTGTACAATATTTTGAGTCGTACTAGATTTTATTTTATACAATATTTTGAGTTGTACTAGATTTTATTTTACTTTGTGTAAGAAACTTACCTGTTTGCATTACAAAAGAATGCTACCTGTATAGATAGCTTAAATTTAATACAATGAAGTATATAGTAAAGTATAATATATTATATAGCAAAGCATAGTATAGTTAATGTAATGCATTGAACAAAGAACATTAAGCTAAAGGTATTGATATTACAATACACTGATTAAAATGAATAGGAAAATAGGGGTCCATATCCAGAATGGTACTTCAGGAGTTTGCATGTAGAAATAAAGTCATAGTGGAGTAGTGCAAAAAGGGGAAGAATCTAAGTATGGCATGGATCAACTATAAAAAAATATTTGATAGTATTCCACATTCATGGATAAAAGAGTGTTTAAAATGTATAAGATACACCATACACTGATCAACTACATTACAGTGACCATTAAACAGTGGCAGACCACTTTGCAATTAAGCCATGATAAAGGACAAATTATTATTCCATGGATAAAAATTCAAAGGGGATATTCCAGGGTGACTCTGTCACCACTATTATTCTGTCTTGCCCTTAACCCATTAAGCTGTCGACTTAACAGCTTAGGCTATGGCTATAATTTGGCTCCTATAAAACAACAAAATGTAAAGGCTTCTCATCTTCTTTTTGTCTGTGATTTAAAACTGTATAGCTCATCAGATGAGGAACTGAAAGCGCAACTGCAAGCTGTCAAAACTTTTTCAATGATATAAGAATGTCATTTGGTCTTGATAAATATGCAAAAGCAACCTTTAAAGCAGGAAAACTGCAGCACCAAGAAAACATCAGTTTGGGACAGGAATGTGATATAAAAGAACTTGGGAAGTGTATAAATATTCAGGAATTGATGAAGGATCAACAATAAAACATGAACAAATGTGAATAAACCTTAGTAAGGAAAATATTTTAGAAGACTTAAATTAATCCTGAAAACAGTGTTGACAATCTAGGAAAAAAATCCAAGCTATAAATCAGTTTGTTCTTCCTGTCCTAATTTACAGTTTTGGAGTGATTGACTGGCCCCAAAACGTGTTGGATAGATTAGATAGGAAAACAAGAAGGATGCTTCATGCTCATCAAATGATTTATAAAAATCAGTGCATGCCGAGATTATATATTCCCTGTTTTGAAGGAGGTATGGGCCTCCTTGAAATTGATTACATGTATAGATCTGCAATCGTGGGACTCCGCACATATCTGCTGACATTACAAGATCCAAATGTAGTGAAAGCTTCAAAACACGAGGAGAAAAAAATCTAAGATTACTTCTCTGCTTAATCTTGCAGCAGCATATCCATGTCAAACAGGAATGGAAATCAAACCAGAAGTAGATAAAAATCAGGCAGAAAATGAATGCGCCAAAAAACAAAAGAAAGACTATAAGGTGAAGGACCAGATGAGAAGGCAAAAAATGTGGAAAATGCATAAATATAGTAACTTCTGGAAGAACCTCATGTTGATCAGGAACAAACAGAGGAATGGTTAAGGAGAGGCAAATTCAAGCCAAGAGATGAAAGGTTAATATTGGGGGCCCAAGATAGTGGGCTATGTCCACATTGGTTTATAAAGTCCAATGAACATGTGGGAGAAACAGAGAAATGTAAGCTTTGTAAAACCAAATTGGAAACAGTTGCATACCTCATTGCTGGTTGTGACATACTAATGGGAGAAGGACTGTATACTGAAAGGCATAATAACATGGCAAGACTGTTGCACTGGGGATTGTGCAAACATTATAGGTTCATAGGTTCATAGGTTAGTATTAGCTATATCTGCCTAGGGCATTTATAGCCAGCATAGTGTGGTATGCAAACACCACCCTTAGGATGAGAATACAGCGCTCTTTATAGCTTTTAGTGCCTCTGTCTAGTAGTGACAATGACAACCCCTGGGGGTAAACCTATGATCTCCCATCCACCGTGAATTTCTTCTCTAGAATAGAGTCAAGAGGGGCTCTGCCTCATGCCTTACATGGGATTCTTTCCGTGTTAGGCCCTGTCTCTGGCCTGAATTATCCCCTCCAGCACGCTCTATTTATTTCTGTGTTGGCGGTTGTTCTTGGCTGTGTTGGAGCTAGATGTTGGTCTTTGGAATTGGATTTTCAATCCATGTTTGAGATTTTAATTCAGGCCAGGACCCAGATTATCGAGAGGGCGAAGTAGAAATAGTCAGTACTAAACTGAACTAGCCAGAGCGAGAAGTATGTCAGGCAGCAATATATGATTAAACTTTTTGGATTGGTCTGGAACTCTGGGAGTGGGGTTTTTCAACTGCTGCAGGTGTCGGGTGGACTCCATCCCAAATGGGGCATTGTACTCAATCATCTCAAAGTGAGAAGAGACAGGGCTAGGTATGACCTCTCTTGATCTACTTTGATAACCTGATCAGAGAACAACTTAGTTGAAGGTGAGTTTTGCCACGCCATGTAGTTGTGTCCAAATGAGAGAGTGATGTACCTCAGTCCTCTGTCCTAGGTGCCTGCCCCTTGTCTTTGGGATTGCATGATTACTTTGTTCTTGTAGGTGCCATAGATGTGCATTTATTAAAAGGGTATGACTATACATTTTGGCCATTTTTCTGGCAAGGCCTATAAGGCCTCTAGGAGGTCTTGTTTTGTGTCCCTCTCTGAGAAGGATCTTCGTTGCGTGGAGTATCATTGTAAATCAGGGGGAGGCGGGATGTGTTTGCTTTGCCTGCCACTCTTATGGTCTAACAAACCCTCCTAAGGGTCAATGACTTCCGGTTGTGGAGGTCCCAGGACTGAGTTTGTGTGGACTGCTTTAGCTGCTTATTGTCTCTGACATGGGTTGAGCAACTCTGACCTGTGGTTGCCTTTGCTGTTATAGTTCTTTTTTTCATTGAAAGCAAGTTTTTTGTCTTTTGGTGGGTTTGTCTTTGTGTTTGAGTGTTTTGTCAAGAAAGGTCAAAAGTGAGGTGTTTGGAGAGACATTCATAATCTCCTTGACTGTTTCAAAAAGTCGACTAAGTTCAGAAGTTTGGATTTGCCTTGACAAAGAGCAAATTCTGACCAAGTTGCAGTTTGTGGTCCAAATGTGACCTGGATATATTCCTGTCGATGCTGGTACTGAAGTGGCTAAAATCACTGGAAACATGAGTCACAAAGCATCATAGAAAATGATGAAGTCTACATCACATGGAATCACCCATTACCAACAGTTCAAAAGACAGATGCTAGAAAACCAGATATAGTGGTCCATGAAAAGAAGACAAAAGCATTGATCATTGAAATCACCACACTCAGTGACTACAGTGTCTTTTGTACAGATAGACACAGTCATAGAATATCAGGATATGCAGGCAGAAATGATGGTAATGTGGAAGAAAAATACCCAGACAGTTCCTATAGTAGTAGGAGCAACAGGTCTTATAAAAAAGAATCTACAGTCTTATTTAGATATGCTACCGATACATGTAACCCCGTACGAATTGCAGAAGGAGTCATTACTGGGCACACTGAAGGTGTTGCGAAGAGCACTTCTGGCTGACATCAAAGATTAAAACAACACCAATTTCATGAACTTTAATTATACTTTGAGTTAGGAATGGGGTCCATTCCCATCGTTGTATTAGAAACCCAAAACACTTGGAGAAATTAAAAAAGGTAAAAAAATGAGATGTAAGATTTAGAAATGTGCAGCTTGCTGGTTTACAGTAATAACTAATTTAAGACATTAAGTACAGGACAGAAAGGGATAGTAGAAAAACAGTGATTTCTTAATGCAATTACACTTGCTAGCCTCATTTAAATATGTGAATACCCTTTTTATGAAATTAGAGTAATTTGTTTAATTTCTGATGTACAGATAAAATCACAGTGCTACTCCATTTAAGAAAGCAGGAGTGCTAAACAAACTATGGAAATAAAAGGCAGTCAAAGCAATGAATTGGGTCTGGTGTGAATTATCACATACTTCTTTGGAAAGTGAAAGGAGACTTGGTACTACCACGTATTAACCCTACTAACAAACCATTGGGGAAACTGATAGAAAAAAGAGGGGAAGCAGATGTGACTTCCCTTCATAATACCTGGTAAAAAGCAGAAGATAGAAACTGCATACGTGCCAGTTTGACCTCCAATGAAATGAAATTAGGACTTAAAGTATGGCAGCTGGTAGCTAAACATCAACTGTAAGAGCTCTTTGGGAGTAGGGAACAGTTTTTTATAAAACAAAAAAAATTGTAAAAAAATTACTGAATGGTCTCGATTGCTGGTGGATAATTTTCTATGTTCTTCAAGAAGACTAAACATTTCTTAAATCTTAAAAAAAATGTATAATAATAATAATAATAATAATAATAATAATAAAAGCTCCTTGCTTCAAATGCAAGAACTACCAGAGTGAACAGTGAAAGGTGTGACTAAGGTACTATTAGAAGAAAAGAAAAATCAGAGTCTGGAGCACAAAATCAACCAATATATACACAAATAATGAACATTAGTATGTCCTTATTGGAGTATATAGCAACTAAAAAAAGAAAAGTGAAATTAAAGAGACATTGAGGTTGCATTTGGACCATCTAGTTCAAATGTAGATAGTTTAAAGGAGCTGAGGGGCAGAGAAATAGTCTAAGAATCAGGATACAAGAGCTTGAACCAAAAATAATAGACCTAGAAGAAAGGTCTAGAAGGAAAATTGTGTATTTATGACTATTCTGAAAAAGTCAGGGGATAACAATTGTAAAGAATCTATGATGAAGTGCTTAAATCAATTGACGAGGATCCTGGAATATGAGCTCTAGATCGAGAGAGCTCACAGGGTTTGCACCCCATCCCCCCTTGCTAAGAAATGGCCAAGAGTCATTCCACTGAAGTTTTGGTCCTATAATCAGAAGGAGGCAATCTTATGTAAACTATGGGCTAAATAGACACTTTTGTGAACTGACTTTGTGAGAATTATTTTCTTACAATGATTATTCTGGCCTCATAAAGAAAAAAGAAATACGTTCATGGCTTTCATGAGGAAGTGCAGAGCGTTGAACATAGCATTTAAAATGAATTACCTCTCTGTCTCAAAGGTGTTCTCCCCCACTGGTCTGAGAACTTTCTTGGACACAGATCAAGATCTTCAAGATTTAACCAAGTGCAAAGAAAAAAAAGGAAGGAGCAGGCCGCGCATTAAGGGAGACAAATGGAGCAAGTAAAACATTAACCAAGAGGTTTTCAACTACACTTTTCCATTATTTAAAAGAAAGATGATAGATAAATAGAAGTAGAACCTTTCAAACAGCAACACACATAGACAGACAGACTCTTTCAAGTGTGACAGGACTCAGCACAAGAGAATATTTTAGAACAACAAAATTAATTGGACATAATTCAGAGATACGGACTCTGTGACGAGATTGATACTCAGGCAATTAGTCTTAGATGGACTGAAACAGAATTAACAGGTAGGTCATTGGATTAACCAGTTTATCTGTTATTTGCAGAAATGATGTAAAATGCAATACTGTCAAGGGGTGAGATATACTGTGCTAGGCGGTATGGGATTACGTTAGCAAACATTTGGAAGGCTGAGAGCAACAACATCAACATCCGAAATTTGGAGAAAAAATCACCAAAAACAACTTTTTTTGCAGGGGGTAAACTTTTCTGCACCCACATATAGGGAGCTGAACCCCCTACATCCCTGCTAATTATATATACTAATTCTGAGATCACACTACAGTGGGAAAAGGGCCAATTTCCCAAGCCCTAAACAGTGATTACATACTGTAGGTTTTCTGTTTAGTCCCATATGTTGACATTTCTGATGCTGATGTTTTGATCTTGAGTTTTTGTCA
The DNA here is from genome assembly GCF_019279795.1 of Protopterus annectens. NCBI lineage: Eukaryota > Metazoa > Chordata > Ceratodontiformes > Protopteridae > Protopterus > Protopterus annectens. The sequence goes on from NC_056733.1 coordinate 1,049,084,589, forward strand.
CTCAAAATTTACGACTGTTGAGATAGCATCATGGACACTAACACTGTGGTGGGACAGGGGTCCATATGTAGAATGGTGCTTCATTAAAAGTTCTTAATCTCTCAGAAGGTTGTGAATATTCCACATATCATGGAAGATAGGTGCTTGACTAATTTACAGATGAAAGCAGTTTCATAAATCTATGGCAGAGTTTACACATGGTAGTGACAAGTACCTGAGGAACAGAAGAAAGGAAATTCAAGATGAGGTTCAAGTGAAGAGATGGAGGATGTGATTATTGGAAAGGAAGTTCAAGCATGACGTAAACAGCATCATATAGAATGAAAACACACATTCTATGATTAGACTGCTCATGAAATGGACAGTTTTCTATTGGAGAGATTAGAAAATTATCAACAAAGAAGATGATTAGCTGAAAGCAGAACATGATAGATGATTGTGTTTGGTGGAGAACATTTCCCCGTGTGGAGAGTAGCATTACAGAGTGACATGGTCTGTAGTTAAACTGTGGCTGTGAGCTGCACCAGGTAAAATTAGTGAAGGTTTCTCTTATCCCAAGAAAGAGAGAGTAAGCAACCAATATAATAAACTGCCATATTATCAGCAGAAAGGAAACAGGTTACTGTTGAAAAGGAGTGGTGGCTGAAAGAATAAAATTAGGTGGACATGTTTTCCTAATGTGTACATTTTTTTTTATTTTAAAATTTGTTTGAAAAAGGATTGGGTAAATTTTCAGTAAGCCATGACTGAATGGAAAGGTTCCCTGAGATTACGAGGACTATCAAAAGTATGCAACGTATAAATGATAATTAGGCAAATCCTAGATGGGAATAATTGGATCCCTATTGAAATATCAGCACTAGCAATGCTGAGTGATGACATGCCCCCCAAAAAAACACTGAAAACACAGGTGAAGGGTGAATACCGGGCACTGTTTTTCTCCTTTAAACATTTTTTATTTGCAGAGAGGAAGTCCCCCCTGCATGTTTCTTATGTGAGGGCAAGCCCCCACATGAATTTATATATACAAACTCCAAGACCACTATACTTCAGAGCAAAAGGAATATCCTGAGGAAAGCTCAGGGTAAGAGCTGCATGCAACTGGTGACCCAAGATGGCATCCAATAACCAGAAAGGTTAGACATCTCAACAGATCTTGAATCATGCACATCTATTGTCAGAGATAAGAGATGAGGGAAGAGAATATGTGGTTGAGACACTGAGGTTTTCTGACCCAGTTGTTAAAAAAGAATTTGTAATGATCGGTTAAGACAAACACTAGAGAAGATGTTGGATGAGTCTGATATAAGAGTAAATGATCCAACAAAACCCTGGGATAATCAGAAAATGGCACTTTAAACTTTAGCAGAAATAAAAGCCAAAGAGTTGGGGGGAAACTGAAATAAAAATACAAGGCAGGTCTGGAAATGATGAAGAACAGGCAAAGGTATACTGGGGAGGAAATGGAGCAGTTTAGGATAACAGTCAAAGAAGAAATGTGTGTGAAACTAGGGCCTTAGCACAAAACAATTATATCAAAGCCTATACAAAGTTTAGCATTGCAGCTCAGACAGCCGAAGTGTGAGCAGGCAAGTAGCCAGCTGAGTGTTCCTGTACAAGAAACACTTGAAAAACATCCTGGCAGAGTAATGAAAATACGTAATAAGTTATTATGCTGTGCTATGCAATGAAACATCTCCATTTGATAGGGAAAGAACAGGAACTAATAGATATTTGCAAAATTGGGATCTTCCTATCTTGTATGAAACAGAAAAGAAAAAATGAACTATGCAAATTAGTAAAGAGGTAATGCAAGTGGCAATATGATGTCAGAAGGCAGAGAAATGCACAAAAAGGGATGATATCCCGATCAAGGTTGTGAAAATTAAGATAACTAAGATAGTTCAACTATGGGAAAGTTATGGAAGGGGGCTGTCACAGTGGGTCTACCAAAATAGAAGACCTATTAGACCCCAGCTTGTATATGTCTATATCAATACTAAATCATGATTATAAAGTATTAACAAAAAGAATGGTCAAGATACTACCAAGAATTACTGACTTGGATCAACACAGCTTTATCCAGTGGACAGCATTCATAAAACTGTTATGATACAGCAGGATGCTGTGGACAGAGATCCCCCTGATGTAAGTGAGTATAGCAAATGAGAAGGCTTTTAATTGGGTCAGGTGAACCTTTATGGATAAGGTGATGGAGATAATGCGATTTCTCCGGAAGTGGCAGGAATTAGCATGTTATATAAGGGGCCACAAGCCTGTATTAAGCATGGATGAGTCCTTTCTAATAATTGCACATTAAAGAGGGACACAAGACAGGGTTGACCCCCCCCACCCCCATTTGTTTACTCTGTATCTAGAGTAACATGTAAGCAATATCAGGGAAATGGCTTAACATGTTATGATTAGTATGGATCTCCTGAAAAGACTGAACTGTTTATAGATGATATAATCTTATACCTTAGTTATCCTGAAAATGACCTTATGGTACTGTCAGAAAAACTTAGCAATTTCCAGTTATTAGCAGGGTATAAGGCTAATGAGGCTAAAAGAAAAGCTATAGTACTCAACTGTCTACATGTATCCTAGTACAAAGTTACCCATACCAGTAGGGGCACACAAAAATGGAATATCTTGTGATGTACTTAATGAGGGATATGGCCTGGCCTGCCAAAGAGAAGTAGGAAAAATCAAACAGAGAATGCTGCTAGCAATTAGATGATGGACAATGATGAGAATGACTAAGGATAGTAAGATACAAGCAGTTATGATGTTTTTAATCCAGCTAGTGATGTATCTATCTTTCTATTTATCTGCATACCTATATATCTATCGTTCTATATAAGGCACACATATTTTCATCAGGCAGGAGAAAAAATTGTTATAACTTGAGTAAAGAAATACATCATTTTTTTATGACAGTAAAAAAACTCAGGGTAAACTGAAATAATTGTATTCTACTAACTGAACAGATGGGCTGGGGTGCCTGATTTAAGAGAATATTTTACAGCTACTCAGATCATGTTGCAAACATTTTACAAGACAAAACAGGTGTGCCTAAGTGGCAGACAATGAATGTAAGACATGAACTGAGTATATATGATGGGAATAGGGTAGTTTTTTTGAAAGCAATGAAAGCAGAACACACAGGAGATTATCTCAAACAAGAATAGTGGGGAGATGACACCCATAGGAAATGTCTACCATACCTGATGTATATAATGTTAAGCTGTGATACTTGGGAACAGCCCAAATATCCCATTTCTTCTGCTCCTCTAACATTGTTAGCCTTCAGATTGTTATAATTATTGCTTTAAGTTAGGCAAGATAATAATTTTGTCTTTACCAATGCTTGTTTTACGTTAATGCCAGGTCTATACTAAACATAGTATGTCTCCTGCCCTCTTTTCTGCTTTAAGACTTCTCTTTTCTCCCTTACCTCTTATATCTGCATTGTCTTCTACTTTACCTTCCTCTAAACCAGACCTCCTTTCTTGGCTCATGTTCACTCCATAGCATCCTTTCTTTTCCTTCTTGTTCTTTTACTCTTGATATTTTGTTATATACTCTGTATACCCTTACATATCCTGTATACTTATACCTTTAGCTAATTGTTCCTCTCTCTCCTTCTTCTTAGATCTCAAAGCTGCAACTAATTTCTACACATCTGCTACCCCTGACTGCTGGAAAGAAAACACAGTTGCCTATCTGAAGTCCCCTGTGATACCTTGGCACAATAAACTGTAGTTTCCTTAAGTTAATGTATGCTTTTACTGCTGAATTTAGCATCTAAATTTGATTGAAGCTGTGGGTCTCCATACCTATCTGTAATACATCAGTGGAACATCCTCCTTTCTCTGCCTTTATATTTTTTTCACTGTATTTTGTCCATCCTGATTACTTGGTAGATTTGTGGCACAGACAACCGATCCCTTTCATTGTTGTCCAACACTGGTATCTTTAATTAAATCCCCACCTATCCTTCATAGTGTGGTTTCTAGATATATATTTTAAAATGGATAGGCAAACTTCTTACCTTTTTCTCAGTGCTGTTGCTCATACATAGCTTTCATAGCTTGTGTGCTACTGATTGTTTTTTATGTTTGCATTGCAAACTGTTTACAGGCTCTACCTGCTTTGTTTGCCCTTGCTACACTTGGGCTCAATCAGCTCCCCTACCCTACCCCCATTCCCACCCACCCCCACTTTCCTTTGGTTAATACTCTAGCTTAAACACACCCACTCCTTCCACTAACCTATCAATACCATCCAATCCAGTTCTCGCCAATCCTATCTCACACTTAATGCATCTATCCAAATTCTCTACTCTGCCTGCTCCTACCCTATCCATATATTATTTTTTGCTTGACTTTTCCAAATAATATATTCCTCTAGACTACTTCAAAAATGGTGAAAGTCTTTCACCAAACATATTTATTTTACTCTCCACACTTACATCCTTTCTTTTATCCGCATATATCTCTACAAACTATCACAATTTACACATCATAGTTACCCACTCCCCAACCTATACAAACTGCCACCACTCTCTGCACATCCTTATCATATCTCATCATCTGTTTAATAACTTCTGCACTCACCTCTTTTCATTCAAAGTTCTTCACACAAATTCCTACTCTGACTCTACTTACAGATTCCTGAGACTTCTTACTATACCGATGCACATACACCCTACCTTGAATAACTACATACTTGTATGTGAAGACATTCACCCCAGTCCAGGCCCAGCATCCCACCCTTTGAATGCCTCTCCTGTAGCTGTACCTCCTTCTACTTGTCTAAATTACTTGCTTTACAATACCTCTGAACTCTTAATACTAAATTTTAACCTAAGAAGCCTATTAAAAAAGATTCATGAATTCCATGCAACTATCACTTACTACTCAGCCAACATATCCATTTTAACTGAAACCTGGCTCAAACCACACATTCTGGATCAGGAATTCCTACCTCTAGGATATAATATCCAAATACAAGATAGATCAGTCAAAGTGGTAAAGGAGTAGCTATTTTATATAAAGACCATTTAAAACTTGAACATCTAGACATCCACCTCCCCCAGTTACTTTAAATATTGAAATACTTCTCACCCGTCTTCAAATAACTCCCATAAGAATATTATCATCATAGCCATCCACCTTTCTCCAGGTATTAACCTTTCTACTATCGAAAATCTATTAAGCTGGTGCTCTTCAACACTGTGACAAGAAAAAGTTATAATGGGTGATTTTAACCTTGACTGGACACAATCACCTTGACTGGACACAATCGGCTCTAATAATTTCTCAAACCATATCAACCTGTATGGCTTTAACCAGTTAATTCTCAATCCAACTAGGTCTGACAAGCAAACTAATGAACATTCCACCCTTGACTGGTCCCTTACTTAGACAGCCTGAGTGATCACTGACCAACCTACTTGCTAAAATTACACTGCTATAAACCCAGAGCAATAACATACACATTTATCCACAAAAAAACAAACTGTTCTCCAGAAACCTTTACCACACTTCTCCAAGTCAGCTGGTCACCCCTTAAACATCTCCACCTTGATTAAGCAGTTCACTACTTTAATGAAACATTTCTCACTATCTTAAATAGACTAGCACCCCTTAGAAGATAATGTACAAAAAACAGTCACATTCCCTGGCTTTCCACTGATACAAAAAGGCTCCTTAAGGAAACAGCAAAGGATGGCATAATCATGGACTCTTAAAAAACTCAACCACCCTTCAAAACTACAGACATCTGCGTAATTTAGCAAAAAAGCAAATCAAGCTCAACTATCCAAAACAGGCACCATAATAACCCAAGAAAACTTTGGGGTGCAGTTAACCAACTCCTAAAACCTGGTCAGGCCTCTACCCCAAGTCCAGCTAATACAAACTCAAGTGATAACATTGCCACTCAATTTAACAATCACTTTGTAAACTTTATACTATCACTAGTGAAAGCCAAAACAGTTCCTAATTATCACTACCCACAAATCTTAACACAACTGCTGATGCCTTCCTTATTCAGCCCATTCAAACTCACCACATAAAAAAACTCCTTTCCAAACTTTAATGCTCATCTGCTGGTATGGACCAACTTCCCAATGAATACCTTAAAAGTACTGCAGGTGCTATTGCTTACCCTACATCTATCCATATAAATTGGTCCATTACTAAGCAATACATTCCATCACTATGGAAAGCATCCCATGTAATCTCCCTTCACAAAGGTGTAACCTCCACTGATGTTTCCATCTATAGGCCCATAGCCATCCTCTCCCCACAAGCAAAAATACTGGAAAATGCATTCACTCTCAACTTCTCAATCACCTCCTGAAAAATAATCTCTTATCCTCCTCCAGCATGGCTTCTGACCTAAACATAGTACAATAACAGCTCTAATTAGCTTCACAAGGTATATAAGAGGGTGGATGAGTTCTACAGATGACATGTGTGGAGGAATTAGTTAGGAAGGGCTTAACTCAATACAAGGATCCTAATTTGAAGTGTACTTTCTTGAAAGTAAAGGAAAGGTGTTTATTAAATTTGAAGTCTTTGTCTATGGTGATTCTTAGTGGTTTTGAATAATCAACATGTTCAATAAGGGTATTGTTAGATGAGTAAGTGGTGAAAAAAGTAGTGCCTATGGATCTTTTATACTGGAGAACAGCATAAGTTTTGTTTTTGAGACATTAATAATCAGTTGTGAATTATTAAGTTATTTTTCTGCATCCAAAAAGGATTGCTGGGTTTTGTTGAATAGAGCTGGTAGAGATGGAGAGGAGCATATGAGGGAAGACTCATCTGCTTATTGAACCAATGTAGCATGTTGGGTGGCTGAGCTTAGTCTATTTGCAAATATTGTGAAAAGGGGTGGACCAAGAATAGAACCTTTGGGTATACCGACTAAGATAAGAAGAAAAGAGGTATTTGATTTTGCCATTTAACTGCTTGTTGATGGTTGGTTAAGTAATTAATAAACCAGATAAGGGTAAGGTGAGAGAAGTTAAGAAAGGCTAGCTCAAGGATAAGTATTTCATGGGATACTGTCTCAAAGGCCTTTGATCAAATGAGAAATATAGTGGAGGTATGTAACCCATTTTCACTAATTTAAGAAAAGGTGACTTAAACTAGAATCCTGCTATTACGCAGACAGATTTGCTTCCAACCAACCTGCAAGAACTCATCACTGCAAGGTACTGCACCAACTAAACTGGTTAGAACTTCCCAACTTTAGAACTTTTAATCAACTACTTCTAACTCATTCTACCATTTAGTACCATGAAAACTGCCTATCTAGTTCAACCTTACTCCAGTAGTAGAACCCTTAGGTCTTCTAATAAATTGCTGCTGATCATCACTAAGTCCAACAATGGGTTCATAGGTTCATAGGTTGGTACTAGGCTATCGGCCCTAGGGCCTATGCAAGCCTAGCCATAACAATTCCCTGGATATTTCTTCCCACAATATTAACTTCTCTGGACCCCTGTCTAGCAGGGCAACTGATATGATCCCTGGGGTAAATTTCCTATCTCCCATCCAATCATCAAGGTTCCTTTTGAAGAGGGTCAATGAGGCACTCTGCTTAACATGTATGGGCAGTCTATTCCAGAGTATGGGGAGTCTCTGGGTCAGAAACCTATCCCTCCAGCATGTTTTGTTCATTGTGATGACAAGGTTTAGATCCCTGGAGCATGTGGCTCTGAGGGATTGGGATTTCTTTAAGTGGAGCATGTCCAACAGCTCAGGGTTTGACATGGCCTTGTATGTTAAGCAGAGATCGCCTCTGAGTAGACGATATGCCACAGAGTATAGCTGGAGTTTTTTTAGATGGTCAGCATATGGCATCTGCTTTAGGCCTGTGATTCTTTTAGTGAGGTATTTCTGTGACCTTTCCAGCTGTTGCAGATGTCTTGTGAGGTACATACCAAATGGGGCATTATACTCTATAATGGGTTTAATGAGGGATGAGTACAGTGGGAGAATTACCTCCTTTTTTCTGGATGAAAAGCCCATAGTGATGAGGTGTGCCACATAGAAGGATTTCCTAACTGTTGTGGTGATGTTGGTATCGAAAGTGAGACCACTGTCCACCTGTGTCCCTATGTCTCTCATCACACTTTCGATGTTTAGTGTCCTGCCACCTATGTGGTAATTCATGGGTACATGTTTGTTTCCAAAGGGGATAACTATACATTTCTTGGCATTAAGCTTGAGTCCATGGCTCTGGCACCAGGCATCTGTTTCTGTAAGGCCCTTTTGTAGAATATCCACATCATTTGGAGATACAATAATGGCTCCCAGTTTGCAGTCATCTGCAAACTTTGTTAGCCAGAGTCCCTTAGTGTTGGCCTGTACTTCAGAGAAGTAGATGCCAAACAAGAGTGGTCCCAGTACTGAACCCTGAGGTACTCCACTTGTTACTTGTCTGGAGCTGGATTTGGAGTCAGCTACCTTTACAGTCTGGGTTCTGTCAGTAAGCCAGTTGGCAACCCATCGAGTGATGTAGGGATTTATGCCCAGCTTAGTAAGTTTATCTATGATTCCAGAGTGGGGGATGGTGTCGAAGGCCTTGGCAACGTCCAGATAGGCTGTGTGGACCACCTTACCCTCATCCACAGCTCTGGAGACTGATTCAAAGAAGTCAATCACATTCAGGAGACAAGATCGGCCCTTCACAAACCCAAACTGGTTGGGTTCCAGTGTTTGAAGGTTGCCAATGTCTTTGTTTATAAGTTCCATGATAATGTGTTCCATGCCCTTGCAGATCAGGCTTGTCAGACTGATGGGACGGTAGTTCCCGGGATCCAGGGTGGATCCTTCCTTGTGGAGTGGGATAACTGTAGCTGTGTGCCACTCAGTGGGCACGAAGCCTGAGGTGAGGCTATGATTAAACAAGACACTTAGGTGAGGTGCCAGTAAATTTTGTAGTTCATGTAGTACACAGCCTGAGATGTCATCTGGTCCCATGGATGCTGTATTCTTAGCTTTGGAGAGTGTGGTTTCTACCTGTGTGGCCGTGATTATCGGAATTTGGCAATATTTTGGTATTGAGATGGGCCCTTTAGGGGGTGAGAGGGGGGTGAAGTTGGCACTAAATCGATCTGCCAGGATATTAGCAATATCTTTGGGATCAGTATATTTAATGCCATTCTGTTGTAGCTCAGAGCAGATCTGAGCATTGCCATTTAGATTCTTGACATAACTATAGAATGCCTTGTGGTTGTCTTTGGAATCTTTGGCAATTTTATTTTCGTAACTAGCTTTTGAGGATTTTATGAGGGATCTCAGCTTCTTACTGAGGCTGCTGAGGGAGTTTTTTGCATCCTGGGATTTTCCTCTTTTCTGCAACAGTTTCTTCCTTCTGTTGTGAAGTTTTTTTATAGCAGGGGACCACCAAATTGGCTTCCTTTTTTTGGACAAGAGCATCTTGGTTCTCTTTGGGATGGCACAATTCATGCACGAGTGGATGTGCTCGTATAGTGCCTTAGTGTAGGATTCTGCAGTCAAACTTTCAGATCCCGTCTGCATGGGTGTTGTGAAGTTTGTCACTTCTGACTTCAGTAGCATGAAGTTGGCTTTGGAGAAGTTTTTTAAGGAGGTTTCCTTACTGGGGGGTGGGGGTGGGATGTGGATGTCAAAAGTGATTTGTTTATGGTCAGACCTGACCAATGAGGGGGTGACCACTGGTGTGGAGCATCTATCTCCTATGTTGGTAATGACCAGGTCTAGGATATTGGAGCCCCTGGTGGGACAATGGATTAGTTGATCCAGGGCATTGGAATTTATAAATTCCAAGAACCGTTGGGAAAAGGAGTTGGTACTCCGAGTAGTTTTCCCAATTAATGGCAGGGTAGTTGAAATCACCCAGTATTAGGGTGTTTGGTTGTATCTTAATATTTCCCAGTATGTTTAGAAAGGTGTAGTAAGAATCTTGGGGCATGCTGGGGGATCTGTAGCAAGCTACAGTTTGGATTGCAGTCTTACCTAGTGTTAGTTGCACCTGGAGAATTTAAGATGCATTGTGTTGGGCAACTAGCCTGGAGGTGTGAATATCCTTGGTGAATATGGACACTCCTCCACCTTTAGTGTTTTGTTCTTGGTTTTGTGGCCAAAATGCCTTGTAAGAATTGTAGCCTGGTACTGCAGGGGTGCTCTCTGGAACCTTGAACCAGGTCTCAGTTATTGCACAGATATCGATGTTCTCCATTTTTGGGAGTGCCTCGAGAGAGTGCATTTTGAGGTTTAGACTTCTAGCATTGAGTAGCATTACCTTCAGATTTTGCATGCTTGTACCTGTTACGGTGGTGGTTTTGTCCTTTGAACTTTGCCTAAAAAAAGGCACTATAGGGGTGGCAAGAGCTTTAGCCAGTAACCTGAATCCCATGGATGACAGGTGCAGACCATCTCTGGCAAAGCATCATGGTTTGTCGATCATGTCTTTTCAGGCAGACAAATACTGGATCCCCTTTGAATGACACCAGAAGCTTAGCCAATTGTTGAAGTCAATCATTTTGTCTTTATACTGTGGTATCATTCTGGGCAAAGGCAGGATGCTACTCAGGGCTAGGATCATACCTGCCTGGGTCACATGATCCAAGAGCTCTTCCATGTCTCTTTTCATGTAGTCCAGGGAGGTACCTTGTCATTCACTCCAGCATGGACAATGACAGAGTCGTATTTGTACTTGTGGAGTGATTTGAGTGCATGCGTTATGTGGCGGATCCTGGCACCCAACAGGCAGCTGACTGTAATTTTCTCCTTTTTCAGCCTGGTGAGTGGGACATCAGTGTGCCTGACTATAGAGTCACCTATGACTAAAGTGTTGGGTACATTGTCTTGCCTTAGGGGCTGTTGTTGGGTGGCACACTGGTGCTGTGAGCTATGTGTCACTTTGTTTGTGACTGGTGTTTGTTTGCGTTTTGGCTTCGGAGGTCCTTGTTGCTTGGGCAGGTCAATATTAACTGCCTCTGCATATGTGGGTTTAGTGTTGCTATGTGTGGGTGTTGATGGTGTGGGTTTTGAAGGGCTATGAGTTGCTTGAGGCGTAATGCAGGTGTTAACCTTCTCCTCTTGACTGTCTAGCACAATCTTAGCTGGAGAGAGCTTTGATTCCAGTTTGGCTATGTAAGTGCATCTCTCGCAGGTTGTAGTGTTGGGTGGTAGGACGAGAGGATTGTCTGTGTAAATGAGCAGTTACCGCACGGCATGCCCAGATTCACCAGGTGTAAAGGATGCTAAATGTGCACCATGCATGGGAATGCACAGGGTGTAAAGGATGCTAAATGTGCACCATGCATGGGAATGCACATATTCTAAAGGAAGTTAAATGTGTACAGTGCATGGGTAATGCAGATTGTGTAAATGATGCTAAATGTGTACAGTGCATGGGTAATGCACAGAGTGTAAAGGATGCGAATTGTGCACCATGCATGAGGAATCACAAGCTGTAAATGATGCTAAATGTGCACCATGCATGGGGATGCACAGGGTGTAAAGGATGTTAAACATGCACCATGCATGGGTAATGCACAGAGTGTAAAGGATGCTAAATGTGTACAATGCATGGGGATGCACAGGGTGTAAAGGATGCTAAATGTGCACCATGCATGGGGATGCACAGGATGTAAAGGATGCTAAATGTGTAGCACCATGCATGGGAATTCAGGGACTCTAAAGGATGTTAAATGTGTACACTGCATGGGTAATGCACAGAGTATAAAGGATGCTAAATGTGCACCATGTATGAGAAAGCACAGAGTGTAAAGTATGCTAAATATGCACCATGCATGGGAATGCACAGGGTATAAAGGATACTAAATGTGCACCATGCATGGGAAATGGGCAGGGTAAAAGGATATTAAATGTGCACCATGAACTTGAAATGCACAGAATGTAATGGAGGCTAAATGTCTGCAGTGCATGAGAATGCACAGAGTGTAAAGGATGCTAAATGTGGACCATGCATGAGGATGGACAGGGTATAAATAATATTAAATATGCACCATGCATGGCAAATTCACAGAGTTTAAAGGATGTATTCAAAACATATGTAGTAATAAAACATTTTTATACTTAAGAGTTAAAAAGGTAAAGGAAAACATATGGAAATTATGAACGCATTGAAGAAAAGGCATTTAGAATACCTTTAAGTTTCTGCATTTCAAGACTGAAGACAATATTGCCTTAAAAAAGGTAATGCATAACAGACAATAGATTACTGATAATGTTATATTTATAAAAAAGAAATTAAAAAGCTAATTAAGATTGTTTTATTTAGTATTAATGACAGATCAGAAATTGATTATAGGCATAGGCATTTCCAAAGCATTTAACATGGTAGAAACACAAGGTTAGTGAACAGATCAGATAAAGCTGAAGTGACCTTAAGGAGAAAGTAGTGCTAAAGCAATGGCTAAAAAGCAGGATACCATGGGTAATGGTAAAGGGACTATAAACAGATGGACTAATGATTATGAACTAGATATAACAGAGCCCATACTGAAGTCTGCTTTGAGGTTTTTTTCTTTTTGTAAATCATTCCACGTGACTGCATTGATAATCAGGAAGGAAATGTTTGCCTGTTTGCTAATAGTACAAAGTTATGGCAGGGATGATGCACATGAAGAACTTCAAGTCTTCTTTGGCAACACTTTTTCATTGTCAGTCTATAAACACAAGTTCTACAAGGGTCTAGTATTCATCCTTTTCTCCGTTTTATAACTTGGCTAATGCTCACCATGGCCTTTACAAGCCTAATTGTGAAATTCATCTCAGTTGTGTCCCTATGTGTCATGGGCATTTATTAGGAGGGGGTATGTTAAGATCTTTCTAAAGGATATGTGTGCGGGGGTGTATGTTAGTTTGCACATTACTGCCTGTGCTTGTCTTATCAGTAACAGATATGAAACTCAGAATCTGTGATCTTAAGAATTGCCCACCACCTTTCTTCCTCGTCCTATTTCAAAATCTCTGCCCTTCCAGATGACTCCTTCTCTCACAACCCCTTAGACAGTTGTGAGGAGGCCATATATCAGTCAATCCCAACTCTTCTACCTCCAGATGGAAATCACTGTCTCCAAAGTCCTAAGCCACCCCAGTCTTGCTTACAGGCTAATCGGCCTCTTCCATCTTCAAACTTGTAAACCAGTAGCTAAAAATGTATTTTAAATAGGACTATGCTCTTGTCCTAATCATTCTAGAAATTTCCTACAAGTCTTTCTTAATTCAAAAGACATTGAATGGAATTTGTCACACTGGTTATACAACTGACTCCTGCACAGATAATTCTATCCTCCTAACTTCCGCAGATACTCTTTTATTCACAAAAGTGTCTTTCTTGCTCTTTGCTATAATTGCAAGCTACTAATCTTGGACTTGTGTCCTTCACATGCTTAAAAATTCTATATTATTATGCATCACCTTTATTTAAGAGCTCGTCAGCCAGAAAGAATTACCTCATGCAGTCTCCATTTGTATTCTCCTATGCTGAGACACCATTTCATAAAGTTGCCTCAGCTGTGTGGGAGTCATTGTCACATGACAATAGAATCCATCCAAGTTTTCTTCATTTCAGCAAAGCCCTCCTAAATCATATTTCTAAATCTAGATAATACAAGTCCTTTCAGATTAACCACTAATCATTTTGTGTTTCCTCTTATCACAGTTACTTGTTATTTGTTTTTACTCACCCTGTAATTTACTTCTTCACTTACTACATGATAGTTTCCTGTTATGTTCCGATTTACAATACCCTTACTGAATTCTAACCAATAAACATCCTGCACGTTTCTTATGTACTTTAATTATGTCGCAATTCTTATAAATTTGTAAATCTGCATTTTACTTCATGTCCTCCAGCCTGGGTCACGACTGCAAAGTATCCTCATTCCACTTTAACTACGCGATTAAAAAATATGTACTTTAGCAAGTGAAAGACAAACATGCAAACAAATAAATAAGAAGGTTTTGTCCAAAAGAGACATAGTAAGATTAGAGGGCATGGGGAAAAAATATCAGCCTGAATCAGTTTAAAATTATGTAAAAATTGCATAATAATGTGATTATGTTTAGGCAGTTTATGAATAAAATGCAACATTTAACTGAGAACAAAACAGCCAAAGCCTTGACAGAGCGTTCATCTTATGGAGGTTTGCCCCACTTCCTGTGCCATATGGAACCTTTGTAGCCCTGTTAGATATAAAAAGTAAACAAAATGAGAGATGTACTCATGCAACCACACCTTTATTGAACACGACCACAATGTTATAAAATGACCTTAAAGCCTCATCTGTGAAGTCTATCAGTGATTTAAAAATAAAGAAAGTTAAAATATTTGCTTAGACATACCAAAATATGTTATCTAAATCACATAATAGTAAATATATAGTCATTTCCCTGCACAAAGGAGGTTCAACCACTGATCCAGGTAACAACAGGCCCAAAGTAACTAAGTAAGCACTCTCATACTAAGTAAGCACTACATCCACCTACCACCCCTGTGAATATCCACTTCCCTTAAAGGCACAGCACTCCTTTATACTGTTCTAGCATGTCGAGTGTTAGAGTACTGGCGTCCTCTCCAGTTCAGCTGGTTAATCTGGGTATCTTGAGACAATGCTACAATTGTCTCATGTACACAGACAACCCTCTCCTCCTCCCAACAAACACAAATACATGTGAGAGATGCAACTATATAGCCAAACTGGAGGCTGAACTCTCTCAACTCAGGGCTGGCATGACCAGACAGGAGGAGATGGTAACCACACACACAGCAAACCCAGTCCCACATAGACCTACCACAACTGCAAACCAAACACATAAAAACACAAAGACATACTCGGAGGCTCTAATAAAAAACTTACCAAAATAACAGAGGCTCCCAAAGCAGACATCCAAAAATCCACCACCTCAAAACAAACCACATGCAACACATACTTCAATAAATCAGTGTGTCAAACAATCACAGCCCTTAAGGCCAAACAACATGCCTGATACACTAGTAATAGGTGACTCTATAGTCAGATACACTGATGTCCCGCTTACCAGGCTGAACAAGGAGAGGGTGACTGTGAGCTGCCTATTGGGAGCTAGGATCTCAAGTCACTCCAAAGCAAGTACAAATATGACTCCGTCATTGTCCATGCTGGCATGAATGACCTGAGACGTACCTCCTGGACCACATGAAAAGAGACATAGAGGAGCTCTCTGATTATGTAGCCCAGGCTGGTATGACCCTGACCCTGAGAAGCATCTTGCCCTCACCAAGAATGATGCCACAATACAAAGACAAGATGATCAGCTTTAATAATTGGCTCAAGTACTCGTGTCATTCTAAGGGGATCCAATGTATGTCTGCCTGGGATGACATGTTGGACAAGCCACGCTGCTTCGCAAAGGATGGCTTGCACCTGTCACCACTGTGGCTAAGGCTCTTGCCACCCCCATAGTGCCTTTTTTAGGCAAGGCTCAAAAGACAAACCCACCTCCTTAGAAAACAAAAATGGAAAAAAACTAAGGGTAATGCTGCTCAACGCCAGAAGTCTAAATCTCAAGATGCAGGCACTCGCTACACTCCTCAGCATGGAGAACATCAACGTCTGTGCAGTAACTGAAACCTGATTCAAGGCTCCTGAGAGCACCCCAGCACTACCAGACTATACCTCGTATCATGCTTTTCAGCCCCAAAACCCGGGGGGTGGGAGTGTCCATATTCATCAAGGACACCCACGCCTCCAGGTTAGTAGCAACACATGAAGCATCGGAGACCATACAGGTGCAACTAACCATAGGCAAAACTGCTATACAACTGGTAGCATGTTACAGACAACCCTCCCAATCTCAGGAAACCCACTCAGCCTTCCTGAAGACATTGGAGGATATGAATGTATCACAAAACACCATCATACCGGGAGACTTCAACTACCCTAACATTGATTGGGTACATTATTCTAGCCCTAACACCCTAGCCCAAAGGTTCCTGGAATTCATAAATTCAAATGCACTGGAACAACTAGTCACCTCTCCCACTAGGGGAGATAATATATAAACATGGGGACAAAATGCTCCACACCGGAGGTATACCCCTCACTAGTGAGATCTGACCACAAACTAATCACCCTGGATATACATATCCCACCTCCACCCACAGCACAAAAGACCACAGTGAAAAACTTCTCAAAAGCAGACTTCACTCTTCTTAAGACTGAGATGGTATCCTTTAAGCCCACTGGGCCAGTGGATACCACATCCCACAATGCTGAATCCTTCACAAATGCTTTCTATGGACATCTCCAAGAATGCATGGATCATGCAATCCCAAATAAATCCAAGTCCCTCTCCACCAAAGGCAAGCGTCCTGTCTGGTGGACCTCAGCCATTAACAAATTGTATAACAAAAGAAGGAAGCTACTGCACGGCAGAGCAAAATCCCATAAAGGGAGGACATCTCTGATCAACACTAGCAGAAAACTACGTTTTCTCATAAAAACATCCAAGGCCAACTTTGAGAGAAAAATCGCTAAGGACACTAAAGATAACCACAAAGCCTTCTTCAGCTATGTTAGAAACCTGGGCAGAAACCCTCAGATATGCTCAGAGTTAGTTCACAACAACAAAAAATACACTGAACCCACAGATATTGCCAACATTCTGGCTGACAGGTTCAGTGCAAATTTCTCCCCTCCCTCACCCCCAAAAGAAAAAAATACTTATCCCAACTGAATGTAATATCCCTGTCATCTCAGATGTCCAGGTGAGAGCCGCCCTCAGCAAAGCTAAAAACACAGCATCAATGGGACCTGACGATATCCCGGGTTGTTTCGGGTTATGCATACGTGAACTCCAAGAGGAGCTAAACCCATACATAAAAATGCTATTTAACCTTAGCCTTACTACAGGATATGTACCTGAACACTGGCGTACAGCAACAGTGGTCCCACTCCACAAAGGGGGTACCTCTACAGACCCTGGGAACTACCGCCCCATATGCTTAACCAGCCTGGTCTGCAAAGCTATGGAAAGAATCATTATGGCACTCATAAACAGAGACATTGGGGACCTACAGACACTTGACCCCACCCAGTTCAGCTTTGTAAAGGGCAGATCCTGCCTTTTGAACCTGGTTGACTTTTTTGAAACAGTCACTATTGCCATTGATGAGGGCAAAGCAGTCCATACAGCCTACCTGGACTTGGCTAAGGCCTTCGACACAATACCCCACTCAGGCATCATAGATAAGCTCAACAGCTTAAATGTAAACCCTTATGTCACTAGATGGGTTGCAAACTGGCTAAAGGACAGAACCCATAAAGTTAAAATCGCTGGAGCAATGTCAGACTCAAAGCCAGTCACAAGTGGTGTCCCACAGGGATCTGTCCTGGGACCCCTCTTGTTCGGCATTTATTTCTCAGATGTTAAAGCAAACATGGGAGGGTTGTGACTGACAAAGTTTGCAGATGACTGCAAACTAGGCGCCATAGTCGATACACCAGCGGACACATACATCCTACAAAAAGGCCTCACAAAACGGACAACTGGTGCCTGAGTCATGGCCTTAATCTAAATGCCAAAAAATGTATAGTCATCCCCTTTGGGAAAAACAAAGTACCCACAAATTATCACATAGACAGCAACCCACTGAGTATGGAAAAAGTAATCAGAGACCTAGGGACCCAAGTCGACAGCGACCTCTCATTTGACACCCACGTTGCCAAAGTGGTTAGAAAAACATTCTACCTTGCACACCTTATCATGAAGGGATTCACATCCAGATCCAAGGATGTCATTGTACCCCTATACTCCTCCCTCATCAGACCCATGATTGAGTACAATGCCCCATTTGGTATGTACCTCACCCGGCATTTGCAACAGCTGGAGAGACCACAAAGTACCTCACCAAGAGGATCAAAGGTCTCCAACATGTGTCTTATTCTACCAGGCTAAAGAAACTCCAGCTCTATTCAGTAGCATACCGCCTGCTCAGAGGTGATCTCTGCCTGACGTACAAGGCCATGTCCAATCAGGAACTGATGGACATGCTCCACCTCAAAAAAATCCAAATCCATCAGAAGCACGTGAGCTAAAGACTTAAACCTCGGCAAAAGTATGACTAGGACAAGCTGGAGGGATAGATTCATAGAGGCTTCCCATGCTCTGGAACAAGATCCCAGTGCATGTAAGGCAGAGCCCCTCAATGACAC
This sequence comes from Protopterus annectens, assembly GCF_019279795.1. Classification (NCBI taxonomy): domain Eukaryota; kingdom Metazoa; phylum Chordata; order Ceratodontiformes; family Protopteridae; genus Protopterus; species Protopterus annectens. The sequence goes on from NC_056733.1 coordinate 1,049,102,821, forward strand.
TCTTCAAGAGAAATCTTGATGAGTGGATGGGAGATCATAAGTTTACCCAAGGGGTCACATCTGTGTCACTACTAGACAGGGGCACAGTAAACTAATTCTATTATATAAGGGGACCTTCACTGTGTCACTACTAAACAGAGGCACAGTATTCTAAATCTATTCTGTGCATTTTGTACCATTTTATGGGGTGGCGAAAGCCACATCACCATGGCTAGGCTTACAAATGCCCCAGGGCAGATAGCCTAGTACTAAACTATGAAACTATGAAACTAAATCTGACCAGCCTTATATGTAAGGCCAAGGAAAGAATCATCAGGGTATTCATATGGTCATCTGGTTTTAGGCTTGTCCAACTGGGGACCGGGACTGCCCTGTGCCCGTTTGAAAGTCAGACTTACCACATGGACAGAGTTAGTTCCACTGTTAGCATCCTACCTGTGGTTAGAGACGCAGGGGGTTTGCTCACCTCTGGCCAGCTTGATATGTCAAGCACTAGATAATATGGGTGTTCCGCTGCTGTTTTCCTTTGCATTCATTATGAATGCTTTCTTGTGCCCATAAACATTTTCCCTGCTCGACAGGGGTCCAGGGAAGTAAATAGTGTGGGAAGAAATAGCCAGGGAATTGTTATGGCTAGACTTCTATAGGCCCTAGGGCCAATAGCCTAGTACCAACCTATGAACCTATGAGCCTATAAATGACTACATAGGTAACCTGCAAACACTGGACCCATCAAAGTTAAGCTTTGTTAAAGAAAGGTCATGCCTATTAAATCTAGTGGACTTTTTTGAGAGGGTCACCAAAGCACTGGATGAAGGTAAGACTGTGCACCCAGCTTACCTCAACCTGGCCAAGGCTTTTGATACAATATCCCACTCAGACATTATAGACATTCTCACCAGTTTAGGTATAAACTGTTTTATCACTGTATAGCCAGCTGGCTCAATGATGGGACACAGGATGTCAAAATAAGTGAGGCCAGCTCCACCAAGACACCATTTAATAGTGGAGTCCCCAGGACTTGGTACTGGCCCTGTTCCTTTTTGGCATCTATTTCTCTGAAATGAAAACAAATGCTGACAGTTTATGGTTGACAAAGTTTGCAGATGATTGCAATCTGGGGGTTATCATCAACTCCCCTGCAGAAAATAGCATTCCTCAAGAAGGCTTATCGCTGACTTAACAAATGGTGCCAAAGCCATGGTTTTAAAATCAATGCTAAAAAATGCATAATTATACCCTTTGGGAAATCGACCTTTCCTGCTAATTGCCATTGTTAATAATATGTCCCTAAGAGTCGATCCAGTGGTCAGGGATCTGGGTATGCATGTAGACAGCAGCTTTACCTTTGACCACTACATGTCCACAATGGTCTGGAAATCATTTTATGTTATGCAACTTATAAGTAAGTGCATAGCATTTAGGTCCAAAGAGGGCATTATCCCACTGTACTTCGCCCTTATCTGACCAGTCATAGAAGACAATGCTCCCTTCAGTATTTACTTGACCAGGCATATGCAGCAACTAGAGTGACCTAAGAGGCTCCTTACAAAAAGAAGAGAAGGCATAACAAACCTGCCTTATGCAGAGTGCCTTAAAGCCCTTTTCCTTTACTCAGTCAACTATAGATTGCTGAGAGGTGATCTGGCTTACAAGGCATCCATAAATCCCAAACTTATGAATCTCCTGCATATTCATAAGTAAACAGGACCAGAAATATAAGGTCTATGGACCTGAGTTTTGTCTGTAAGTTAAACAGAACTTGCTGGAGAGACAGATATGTGTTCTAGAGACTGCCCTTCCTATGGAACAGGCTTCCCATCCATGTGAAGCCGAGTCTGTCTATTGCCCAGTTTAAGCACAACCTAGACAAGTTGATGGGGAATATGAAATTTACACTGGGCCTGGCTCCCATGCCCCTTATGAACAGTGGTAGCTTATAAATACCTGGCCCTCAATCTCCTATTTGGATGCAGGACATCATTATTCAATCTGGAAAACTTGGCTAGGCTTAGAAATGCCTCACTCCAGGATGATAGCGTAGTAATAATCTATGAATCTATGAACCTGTGAGTAACTTGATGTGCTAAAGTGTGCACCAAAGTGTCAGAAAACAGCAAAATGTGAAAAGATTCCCACTCCCTAACCTCTCCCTCTCCACTCCTAAACACAACTCTCCACTCTTATACTATTAATTCAGTCCTTAGCAGCCCCTATATACATATATCTCCCTTAGAACCACATTTACTTCATCAACAATATTTCAACTTTACATACTCCCCATTTCATTATGCTTTAAAAAACTTCATTCATCTCCTTTTTACTTCTAATAATTCTTAATTTATCCTACCTTTACTACCTCACCCATCCCCTTAACTCATACCACTCACAATCCCTCCATGTTACCAACCACCTAAACTCCCCCCTACCATATTCACACACTCCTATTTCTCCACATCTATATCCTATAAATAACCTCCTACTTTTCCCAAACAAACTTATCACCTCTCAAAAACATTTTACCCCCATAGCAACTAGCAAATGCTTTAGATTCACAACAGAACTAAATTGTCCAACTACCTTACTAATCCATTCTTACATCTAATCTCCAGTCTATTATCAGGTGACATCCATCCCAACCCAGGCCCCTCCACATCTTCTACTACAGACAAGTCCATACTATTTACTTCTTTTAACGCCCAAAGTATAGTCAACAAAGTCTCAAACCTCCATGCTTGGCTCATACATAATAATCCTGACATCCTAACCATCTCTGAAACATGGTTAAAACCCCATATAAAAGACTCTGAAATTATTCCTCCAAACTATTCTATCATAAGAAAAGACAGGTCCCATAAAAAGGGGGTGGAGTAGCTCTCCTATATGCATCCTCATTATCATTTACCCCCTATAACACACCTATTCCATACTTTAAAAATGCTGAACTACTCCTAACCTTACTCCAAGTTAACCTACATAAACACATATGTATAGCCTCAATCTACATCCCCCCAGGGGAAAATATTTCTACACTTGAAGATATCCTCTCCTGGCTCTCCAACAATATTAACAATGAAACTATAATCTTAGGAGATATGAATATTAACTGGGCCTCCATTCAGTCTCATAAAAACCACCATAATATCAACCTCTACAATTTTTCACAGCTAATCAACAATGTGACATACCCCTCAAAAAACATTTCTAGCGGCAGTATTCTAGATTGGATTCTAGTCTCTCATCCCCATTATTTCTCTGACAGTGGCACTCTTCCTGATCCTCTCAGTGACCACACACCCATCTTCACTCATCGACTCCCATCACTCCTGCATCACACCCATAATTATATTACTATCTGTAACCAAAAAAACTTTAACCCAACAACCTTTTCAAACTCTCTAAAAGCAATTAACTGGAATTGTCTAAAAACATTATCTCTAGATAATGCAGTTTCCCATTTCAACTCAATATTCCTAAAACTACCTGATTCCCAGGCATCCTTAAGGACTAAAAGAATAAAAATTAAAACAGCCCCTTGGCTAACCAAAAGCACACTAGCATCTATGTGACACAGAGATAAAGTCTGGGCACACTACCAGAAAAACAAATCCCCCTAGTCCATAATGAATATAAAATACTTCGAAATAAGGTAAAAAAGCTCATAATCTCCGATCGACAAAATTACTTTTCCACACTCCAAAACAATAATAAATCAAACCCTCAGAAATTCTGGAAAGGTATCTCTACTCTCCTTAACCCTAGCAAACCAGACACCCCTACCCCAGCCCCAAACACTCTTGACCTAGATTTGGCTACCCAATTTAACTCTTTTTTCATTGATTCTATTTCTAAATTAACATCATCTTTCTCTAACACCACTACATACTCCAATACTCCCCCACCAGCACTCTACCCTGCACTGCTACTACATCCTCACTCCCATCTACTAACTCTCGTCCCTCCTCTCCTTCTCCTACTCCAACTACTTCATTATCTTCTTCTGCCCCTAATTCCCCCTCTTCACACTCTCCTTTTTTCTCATTAAAACCTATACCCACTTCTACTATAAAGAAACTCCTTTGAAAACCGAAGCCATGCACTAATGCTCCTGATAATATCCCTTCTTACTTTCTTAGCAAAGCTGCTGAAGCAATCGCCTACCCCATTAGCATTTTAATAAACCGTTCTATCCAAGAATGTATAGTACCTCAAATTTGGAAAAAGGCCTTTATCATACCTTTACATAAAGGTGGCAACAACAACAATGTTACTAATTTCCGCCCCATCGCTATTCTGTCCCCCATCTCTAAACTCCTAGAAAAATGCATCCAACTACAACTCCTTCCACATCTCTTAGATAATTACCTACTAATTCACACACAACACAGATTCAGACCAAATCATAGCACTATGACCGCCCTCCTCTCCTTCCTTGAAATTGTAAATAAAGCCCGAGACTCTGGCCAAATTGTTTCTACCCTACTACTCGACCTCTCCTAGGCCTTCGGCACTATCTCCCACAGCCTGCTATTAACTAAACTCTCAAAACTTAACTTATCTCCCTCCTCTCTGAACTGGTTCTCCAGCTACCTATCTAACAGATATCAAGCAGTCAAATGGAAAAAGGCTACCTCCTCATTTCTAAATACCCCTACTGGGGTACCCCCAGGGCTCGATACTGGGTCCCCTTCTCTTTAATATATTTATAAATGATTTCTGCAACTCTATCCCATTCTCAGATATCATCCAATATGCTGATGATTCTACTGTTATATGCTCTGCCACTTCTATCCCCTCACTCCTAAAACTGACTCAAGATGCCTTTACAACCACTGAGCAATGGATGAAAACAAATCACCTAGCACTCAATGCCTCTACAACCAAATTAATGTTATTTACCCCCTCTAAGGCAACGTCTTTCAATATAAACACATTCTCCATCACTAGTCAAAATAATGTACCTCTAGAACTGGTGTCAGAGACCAAGTTACTTGGGGTCCAAATTGATAGCCAGCTCAAATTCAACTCTCACCTACAGCTAAATATAAAAAAAAAACATCAAAAACTAGGTATGCTTTACCGACAATATCATTACCTCACACCTGCTACCAAAATCACCCTCTCTACTTCATTTCTCATCCCCTCCCTTCTCTACGGAGCTCAAGTCCTAACTAATCTACAGTCCTCTCTAAAAACACAACTTTCCTCTTGCTACAACAAAATTGCCAAGTTTGCTACCAACTACAAGTCCTGCACCCACCACTGTTCCTCTCTCCAAAAACTAAAATGGCTAGAGCTACCCAGTTATCTCGCATATATTCAACTAAATCTTGCACATAAGCTTATTTTCAACCCTTCCCTCTGTCCCTCCCTTTCATCAGCTTTTAAAATGCACCTTCCTGATAGAGTATTAAGGTCCAACAATCAAAATCTGTTAGAAGTATATAAGCCAACTCGTCCTCCAGGAAAAAATCGTCTGTCTTATGGCCTTGCACACCTTTGGAACTCCCTACCACCTTCCATTCGCACCACCCACAACCATTTTATTTTTAAAAGATCTCTTCATTCACATCTTGTATTCCAGTGAGAATGCTCTTGCTCCCACCCCACATAACTTACTCTTGCAAATTCCATCTTCCTTCCTTCCTCTGTTTCCTCCTGCAACTCTCCTTGTTATTCACCCCTAACTCTTACATATTACTATTCCTATAATAATTGGAAATAATGCTCTAAGCCACACCTCGTAAGTGTTTGCTTCCGAATATGTTATTATTTCTCAATATTTTCATGATAAATTTCCTTTTAGTCTGTATTATCTATTAAATTCATCACTAGTCTGTATTAATTCTAGTTTTGATGTATTTACTTGCAAATTATTTTTCTGTATCTTTAACCTTTGTATAAGAGTATAATTTGTGCAACTATTAAGAACAACCTATTGTAACCTATTTAGTTTTGGAGCTTTCTCCCCAGGACTCCATTGAAAATGGGTTCATTTGGCCCAATGGACTATCCTGGTAAACCAACTGCAAAAATAAAAAATAAAAATAAAATAAAAAAATAAAATAAATGGTGATGATTATTCCAAAAACATCTCCATCAATAAAACTCTGGCTTTCCATAAACTCAAGAAGAAATATGGAAAAATAACCTTAAGAAACATACAGAGGTACTATGTTACAGTAACGTCTTCCCCCCATCTCCCCCAGACATCTTTAGACTATGGAACACATTGAAACACACATGCCTGAATCTTGAAAAATCCACATAACTATCAGTAACAAATAAAAAAAAATGCTTCAGACTATGTTTCGTAAGAAATAATTTAAAACACTCCAGCTCAGTAAGGGAAGCAAGCATTCAGCAACCAACAGAAATAAATCACAATTATCTAACAATCAAAAATTCTATATGTTTTTAGGTTTAAAATATGTAACAAACTAGCAAAACATGGATAACTGGACCCCACGCATCACTGTGGATATTCTAGGTAAATAATTCAAGAGAATTAACACTTGTAGTGAATAGACTCTGGTAACATTTCAAATGCCCAATGAGTGTGGCTTTGGTAGTGCCTTGTGGAGCTCTCCCTATAAAACGATGACAAGAGCATTGAGCTGACCCATCCATGGTTGTGCTATATATTTTAGTAGTAAAAGAGGGGATGATAGCATCACCCTACCCTGGAGTGACAATGAGGTCTGTTTCTGTATGACATTAGAGGCAAGAATAGAAAGAGTATACAAAACTGCATGCACAGTGAGACAATCCCACATTTATGTTTCAAATTAATATATGGATAGTGACAACTTGTACAAACAGCTAATTACCTGCATTTATGCTTTACGCTGTCTACATGGATCCAGCATCCATCCAAAAAATGTATACACATTTTCTAGAAATGTAGAGGTACAATGCAAAGATTTTAAGGTACACAACATATTTTTACAGCATTACTAGCAAACTAGGGTATAGAAAGCATTACATTTATTTGGCAATATAGATACATCACCTTGTTCGGCAGAATTGGAAGATCAAAAATATGCCTAGTTTTTACCACCTGGCCATCTTTCTAATCAGATTTATTTAGTTCCAATCATTTTCAATAAGGGGAAGGTAACTAGGGGCCTTCATCAGGCACCCTAAAGGTCATCTTAGTAGGGCATACCTCAACTACAAAAATCAGACATGAGAAGGTTTCATTTATCTTCTCAAAAGATGTAATAAATGCCAGGTCACTGTTTTCATGGATGACAGTTAGGACAGTGATTATACTCCTGTCCTACCCTTGAGTCCACTTAACTTAAAATATGTAAGGATTTGGAATGCTAAGTTCCCAAAGGATTGACCACAAAAATTCTCATGGGATGAAATTAAATACCTTCTCTAAAACTAATAGTATAGCAACTGCAGGGATGGGATCTGGGAATTCATCTGAAACACAAAGGTGAGGGTTCTTAAATAGCCTATACAACTATGGACCTGCACAAGGCCAGTCTGTCTAGGGTCTTTTAGTAAGCCTAGCAATGATTTAAGCCTACCATTTTCTTTCATACAGGTTCACTAGTGTACTGCATGTCTAATCGAGTTTTATCAATGTCTAGCTATGCTTACCCCATAGCTTTATTGAGCTGTTTGATACTAAAAGTGAGGCTCTCTGTATGGATTCTGCAAAAAGATAAAAAAGAAAAAAAAAAAGAAAAAACATGTCAGCATTCAAAAAATATCTCTGTAACAGGAACAGTCATCACTTTTAGACTTAGAGGTATGTCTGAGATTAACGGCAGTTCATGAGAAACTAATTTTGACTAATATTGAAAAACTTGTTAAAAAATGAAAGATTTAATTTAGTCACAACATAAGTAGGCAAAATCAGAATGAAATACCTTGTGTAAACTTCAAATTCTTGCAGCCATAGGCATAATTAGATGAAGATGGTGATATTTAATAGAAAGTTATTAAGCCATAAAATAAGGGTATTAATACTTTATGAACCTATACATTGCGAACTTTTAATAAACTATAACAGTTATGTTGTTATGCCTTCACGTCCTATGTAACAACATAAAGTTGAATTTGAATTTGTGTCACATACCTACTATAAAGGGTACTGCATTAATTTTAAACAATTTCAGTTGGTAAAAGCTTAAAATCCTGTAGCTCTAGTGTTGTTTACTGAAAATAAGCCAAACAAAGCCTTGGCATCTCTCCAGGTTGTCCATTTGTTTCTACTAATGGATCATTGGCTGAAAAAGTAGGGAAGTTATCAAACTCCAATTTACAACTATATGCGAAACAAAGTGTACATTACCTGTGAGAGGCTGTGCATTTACAAGATAAAATGTATGATGTGAGATACTGAACCTGCAGTCCTACTAGTGAATAGCTAATATTGTGCCTTGTACTGCAGCTTATAGTATCACTTTGGGATGAAGGTAATAGCATTTTATTTGCTTGAAGTGTTGGAAGCAAATTATATTTTGCAGTTGCCAGAATTATTATTTTAGAAAATTTCACTTATTATTTTACAAAACAGATATAGCCTTTGGGGCTTCATATGCCATTACATATGCAAATATTTTCATAACATACTCTGAAAATAAATTTATAAATCAACATCATTATATTCAATTATCATAGTATTGCATGCAAGCCAATAAAACAGTTTAGTTGAAAGAAGAACTTATTGAAATGTCTAGGAACAGTTTTAATACCAACAGATTTGCACTACATATATTTTAGGATTTTTCTACATAAATTATTAAGACAACATTTATTTTTTATTTTTTTAATAAACATGCTAAATAAAACATTGGCAAATATGCATCTACTTTTTTGTATGTTAAAATAATATGGAGATTCAGTATTGTACAAATTAAATCTGATGTATTTTTATACATTGTATTGTAACATATCTTACTATATGTAAGAGGAAACCAAAGCATGCATGTTCGTTAATCATGAGCAAACAGATAAAATGGAGTTTAATGACATTCATTATAATCTAAGCATTATTGGACTCATTATGTTATTTCAGCATTTTGCAATGTAAACTTACATACCAGTAACCATCTGAATTTGTATGATGTTGTGTGAACATTATAGAACTATTTCCTGCTTGAGCTAATATCTTAAATAACTGTAGAGCACGTGTTGTATATTCCACTGTTTAGTACCATGTAGTTATCAGCTGTAGGTCAGATGGATACTTGACTTTTTCATGAGATGGTGCTACAGACAAGTATGACGAACTACAGTGCTGACCTATGTGTTTTGAATACGCTTTCAGGGAATGAGACCTTCAATGATGTGAGATATTAACTAATGGGTATTTTATATAATCATATGCTCAGGCAAAAGTTCCAAACTCATCCAAAATACAGAAATGAATATATATATATATATATATATATATATATATATATAAAATACATTATTATATAATATAATATTACTAGTTTGTGATGGTTGTTTGTGAGCATTAATAAATGGGAGGCTTTTGCCTAAAAATGTTATGGATAACCTCCTGGAGTATTCACTGTTTTGTGGAGAAGCTTCCATGAATATCACAAAATGTGAAAGGTTAGGTACTGTATGGATATAGTAGAATATGCAGGTTTGAGCATACAGCTATATCTGTCTATAAATATGCATATGTATGTAATTTATTTTCATTGACTTGCCCTTTTATTGAATAGTAAAAATTCCAGACTAAAATCAATGACCGTTCTGTCAAAACATCAGAACAGGCTTTAACATGTATCTTGCAGAGGGGATAGGTCCTGTCCTTCATGCAGAACCCAGTCAAGGAAACAAATGTGTGCTATGTGTCTGACCATTTGCAGGTCAAGCAAATACACATTCAAACAAACACACTCACACACACACACACACACACACACACACACACACACACACACACACACACACACACACACACACACACACACACACACACACACACACACACATACACACACACACAGACACACACACACACACACACACACACACACACACACACACACACACACACACACACACACACACACACACACATATATGCTGCTTCTAATAGACCACAGCCAAGAAGAAACATTTTCTGACCCCAGTTAACTTACCACAATCTGCATGAGGTGGAAACTGTAGACTTCTACAGGATGGATAGTGACACACTACAGGAACTATGCAACCCCTGTCATACTCAACTCAGATCCAGGGCAAACCGAGAGGAACCAATACAAGTGGAGACAAAGGTATGTGTAGCACTTAGAATTTTAGCTACAGGAGCCTTTCATAGACCAACATGGACATGGCGGGGGTGTCATTGACATCTGCATCCAGGACCCTTCATCAAGTCCTGAATGCTATGCTCCAACATGCCAGAGATCATATGCACTCCCCATTCATGGGCCATTGCAGCTGCTCTTCTCTGGGCCAGTGAAGTCATATTAGTGGCCCTATGGCACACCTGATCATATGTCCTGCTCTGGCCCTCTACTGCATTCACATCAGCCACTTTCTGCTGCGAAATTAGCATTTGGCCAGACATATCCCCATGTCCCCTCTCATGCAGAAAGGCATCATGTTACCTAAATACTTCAACAATTACTTAATTCTTAGGGTTGCTGAAGGGAGGGTTATGGGGATTGGATAAAAGAAGGATAATACACATAAGTATCACATAAATAAATGTCCTGTGGGTAGTATTCCAATATTATCAATGGGACAAATATAAAAAAATAGAATTATATGGTTGTAACATATTACAATCATACACAAAGCAAGGTTGGATCCAAAACAAGCAGAGTAACTATAGCAAATTTTGTTTGTTCCAACACAGAACTAAAACTTGGCACCCTCACCCCCATAACAACAGACAGATGACATGTTTTGCTAACAAACCATCAGTGAACGGTTAAAAGTGTTATCAAATAAACTATCCCAAAAACATGTACACATTTACCAAAGAATATTCAAATTTATGCAATTGCCAGTCACATCCACCTATGGTCAGCACTTCCCTAGAGGTATCTCTGGGACATCCTAGAAGGCTAACGACCCTATGCCATTGACAATCATTTGCATTTCACTGAAATAACAATAGAAGGGTGTAAAGAGAACGACAGTTGCAACATTAGCAATTGTGATGACAGTTAATAAGGCTGTGCATCTGAGAAAATAAAATGCCCTGACAAACGTGCCTATGCCATCATTAAATTTCTAAAAAGTACATAAAGATAAAAATAACACTTGCTAATGTATCTATATATAAAATACTTTTTTAGTGACATGTGAGCATATCCAGTATGTAGCTGAAAAATGCAAAGATAACTTATCAAGATCAGTAGCCTTTTGTACAAATAGATCCCAAAGTAATATCTTCTTCCGTGTTATCCACGTAAACAGGTCTCCTCACCTTCAGGTTCCCTAGCTATGCAGTTCCCTTTTTTATAGTGTAGATTCAAGACTCTGAGCATGGTGAAGATGCAAATGAGGTGTGAACTCATTAGAATTGCTGAATCCCAAATACTTGACTCCATATAGCTGATGTAATCATATTGTAGGCACTCCCTCAGAGTTTGTTGCTAATGGATTGTAACTGTGAATGATTTCTGGTAGGGTGAAGGAAAATACAACAACAATTTATTCTTCCTTACCTCTGGTGGGTGTGGCAGACAGGTTAGATGTACAAAGTGTAGCAGTAATTATATAAAGGTTTTAAATATAAGTAAACAGCACACATTTCACACATTTCACAGTTTCTGTTCAGAAACATCCAACCTCCCCTTCATTTCTTGACAACTGTATATTATTGCCATTTAATATCCTCACACATTTTAAGGATAATGATACAGAATGCCTTACAGACTGCATGTCTCAGATTACTGGTCAGATAAGGCAAGAATGAGCAACAAACACAGAAGATAAGACAGAGCTGCATGTATGCAAGCAAAAGTCATAAATGGTTGTGCAATCGCTCAGTACAATACATCTGAAATTAATACATGTAGAAACAACTGTCATATGGTTTGTCAGTACTGTGGATGATGCTGCAGTTGCATGCATGCACAATGATTTTCATTCTCTGCTGCAAAGCTGTTTCTGTGGCAAAGAGGGATAAGACATCCTTACTGTGTTTTGAAGGTTCATTGGAACAAGAGTTCAAATTCAGACCTGTATAAAAATACTTCATGTGTACCAAGATAAATCTTTCTAGTGTTGTTTATTTAATCAATTTCTTTTCTTCCTTTCTCCTAATTTTCCCTTTTTTATTTATTTTTAGCACCAGTGTTTACACTGTGCCTGGCTTAGCACAAACAGGGGAAACAGAGAAACACAAGTTTTGGTTATCTCATTTCTGCAATGTTTAGCAGTGTGCAAACATGGACTAGTGGCCCACACAAGAAGCAGACACAACATCTGCAGACAGAATGTAGACATTCTAAATTTCAAAAAGAATACATTATTGCAGTATTTGCTTTATGTCACACAACACCATTAAGAGACATAGTGCAGTGGTTAATAAGCTTCTCCAACACCTGTAACAATTGAACAACTGCAGAGAGGAACAGACAGTCAACAATTTCAAAACTGATATGTTCTATTGATTCTTTTGAGCACTATGCAAACACACTAAGAAGCATTGCTTGGTTTATATGTTAGGTTCATTTGTTGGTACTAGGCTATTGGCCCTAGGGCCTATACAAGCCTAGCCATAGCAATTCACTGGCTATTTCTTCCCACAGTATTTACTTCCCTGGACCCCTGTCTAACAGGGTGACTGATGTGATCCCTGGGGTGAATTTCCTATCTCCCATCCAATCATCAAGGTTCCTTTTGAAGATGGCCAAAGAGGCGCTCTGCTTGACATGTATGGGCAGTCTATTCCAGAGTCTGTGGAGTCTCTGTGTCAGGAACCTATCCCTCCAGCATGTTTTGTTCATTGTGATGACAAGGTAGGTCTATATTAGATAAACAAAAGTTTATCTAATCGAACGCTCACATGAGCGAAAATTGAGAAACTCAAAACTGCAATTGTGAGATCGCTGTACAGTGAAGATGGGAATATTTGCCCTTTCCTCACTGTAGTGTGATCTTGGAGTTGGAATATAGTGGGGGGAGTGGGGGCGCAGCCCCCCACATTTGTTGTCTCGAGTTCTTGGATTTTTGCTCATGTGAGCATTCGGTTAGATAAACTTTCGTTTATCTAATATAGACCCGTCAAGCTTTAGATCTCTGGAGCGTGTTTCTCTGAGGGACTGGGATTTCTTTAAGTGTAGCATGCACAACAGCTCAGGGTTTGACATGGCCTTGTATGTTAAGCAGAGATCGCCTCTGAGTAGACAATATGCAACAGAGTATAGGTGGATTTTTTTAGACGGTCAGAATAGGTCATTTGCTTTAGGCCTGTGATTCTTTTAGTGAGGTATTTCTGCAGCCTTTCCAGTTGTTGCAGATGTCTTGAAAGGTACATACCAAATGAGGAGTTGTATTCTATAATGGGTCTAATGAGGGTGAGTACAGTGGGACAATGACCTCCTTTTTTATGGATAAAAAGCCCTTAGTGATGAGGTGTGCCACATAGAAGGATTTCCTGACTGTTGTGGCAATGTGGTTATCGAAGGTGAGACCACTGTCCACCTGTGTCCCCAAGTCTCTTATCACACTTTCGGTGTTTAGTGTACTGCCATCTATGTGGTAATTCATGGGTACATGTTTTTTCCCAAAGGGGATAGCTATACATTTCTTGGCATTGAGCTTGAACCCATGGCTCTGGCACCAAGAATCTGTATCTGTAAGGCCCTTTTGTAGAATATCCACATAATTTGGGGATTTAATAATGGCTCCCAGTTTGCAGTCATCTGTGAACTTTGTTAGCCAGAGTCCCTTAGTGTGGGCCAGTACTTCAGAAAAGTTGATGCCAAACAAGAGCGGTCCCAGGACTGAACCCTGAGGTACACCACTTGCCACTTGTCTGGAGCTGGATTTGGAGTCTGTTACTTTTACAGTGTGGATTCTGTCAGTAAGCCACTTGGCAACCCATCGAGTGATGTAGGGATTAATGCCCAGCTTAGTAAGTTTATCTATGATTCCAGTGTAGAGGATGGTGTCAAAGGCCTTGTTGAGGTCCAGATAGGCTGTGTGGACCACCTTACCCTTGTCAATGGTTCTGGAGACTGACTCAAATAAGTCAATCAGGTTCAGGAGACAACATCGGCCCTTCATGAATCCAAACTGCATAGGGTCAGCATTTGAAGGTTGCCAGTGTCTCTGTTTATAATTTCCATGATAATACATTCCATGGCCTTTCAGATCAGGCTCATCAGACTGATGGGGCAGTAATTTCCAGGATCCAAGGTGGATCCCACCTTGTGGAGTGGGCTAACTGTAGCTGTGCACCACTCAGTGGGCACAAACCCTGAGGTGAGGTGGTTAACACACAGAAGTTAAGAATGGATAGGGAATTATGTAACTATTTAACTACTCCTGTAACATCAGGTGTAAGTGTAGGGCTGTAGTACAGATGGTCCTGGGTTCTAATACAGGAAGTGCAAAATATTTTTACTGTAATGAACAGGAAAATATCTATGTGCTATTTCAATATTCATGTGGCAACAGGTGTAACTGTAGGGTTACCACACACATGGCCCTGGGCTCTAATACAGGAAATTCCAGACATTTTTACTGCTGTTCCATTTCACAGTATACTGAATATCACTTATAACAATTTATACATAATTATAAATTGTGGACCTCATATGAATTATATGTTTGAGAGAAAGGACTTCCTTACTATGTTTTGAAGGTTCAGATGTATGACTGAGGGTGTACTGTCTGCTATGTTTCTATAAGTATAATTCTGCTATCTGGACTTGGATGGTCTTCACACATACATAAATGAATGTATATACAAGGCCCTTGTCAGGTCACACACATAAATGGTTAACACCTCAATCTGTCATCTGTATTCATAAATGATTTATGACTATGTCTGAGAAGCACTTCTTCTGTAGCAAAGATGGAAAATCACTGCTGTGGAAGAAAATGTTTTGTCCCGTATACATACGTTTGAATCCCACACTGTAAAAAAATCAATTTTAGCAGTGTATAAAGCCAGACATGTTTCAGGACATTAAATTTATGACCGCAGTGCACGTCTGCAAAGTTAAATCACCTAACAGTTACAGCAACATACACCCCTTAAACTAATTCCAAAGCACAAATGAAACCACAAAAGTTAAAAAGCCTGTTTGCGTGGCACTGTTGCTCTCTACTTAACATCGGGCAAACATGGTTGGCATCATTGCTTGGGTTTGCGCACTACCAGTAAATGCTATGACAGGAACTGATATGAAATCATTATTTGCTATTGCACTGCTTTGGTACTAGACATGTCTGGTGTTAGGTAGAAGGTGCCCAATTTAGGGCACAACGGTGGGGTGTTCAGGAGTCCAGAATATTTAGTGGACTTCTGGTAAAACACTACAACGAAAGGCTTTTGCGAGGGGACTATTCTGGCTCCCAGCACAAGTCTGAGGCTTGGAAGAGTCTAGCCAAGGCTGTATCCAGTTTGACTGAAATCTATCACACTGGAGAACAGTGTAGACACCACTTCAATGACCTAAAAAGGAGCAAGAGGGATACACTCAACCAGTGGTTGGATGAGTTTCTAACTAGTAACATCCCACAGTTGTGTAAGCTTCCTAATAAAGAGAATTTATAATACATATAAAGCTAAAAACAGGCAAGACTGGTATGCATAATGCTCTTCTTTTCTTTTCTTTTCACAGCTAAGTCTGAAGAAGCTGTGAATAGGCAGACCCATGCTGATCATCTAGAGAGACTGAGGGAAGCAAGTGGTATGTATTCAGCCCAAGAGAAAAGAAAAATGCTTTTCTTTTCTATACAGTAGTAGCAAAGTAAGCATACTTATCCTAACTGTAAAAGTAAGTATGCATGTATCAGTCTGTCTGTTGCAAAAAACAACTTTAGGAGTCAAGTGTAAGAGTGTAGTCAGGGGTTGTGGGTTCAGCTACCACAAGTAACAACTATACAATAGTGCAATTCTTTAATAATATTACATAAATTAAATTCTACACAAGTGGAGTAAATACCCTGATGTTAACTGTAATCTATATAATTGGACCAAACATATGTGCAATATCTGCATTGCAAGGATTACTTTCAGCTTTGTAATTATAGTTTGTAGGTGTTAGAAAGTATACTTAAAGTAAAACTTAAGATAACATAATTGTATTATTGTGATAATGCATTGCATGTCACACATGATGGTACTAATTTTATCTGTTTATTTTTTCTCACCCTAACCCTTATCTTTTTTTTTATTTTCTATTATGTGTCATCAAAATGCCTCCATGTCATCCATCTGTAACAAATCACCAAATGCTTCACAGTACAGGGAGGTAGGCCAACTCCAGTGTCTCAGCATTCCCTCATTCCACTGGCTCCACACTGATGCCTAGCACATTTGGGACTCAAACTGGCAGTACTGCATCTGCTGCCCTTGTACCACCTAAACTCTCAGGTAGCAACACCCTGGCAGCTAGTGTTGGGGTACCCTCCAGGAGCACTGGCAGAGGTGGGGATCTCTTCACCCAGCAGGAGATATCAGGATTGGTGCCTAGGATCATCCGTCTCTCCATTGGTGCTCCCTCTCTCATGGTCTGTAGGAGGAGATGTCAAGTACTCTAGCAGCCAACAGAGTAAGGGGATGGTGATGACAGTCCTGTGAGTGAGGACTAGATTATCACTGTCCCATTGTTTGATGGGCATAGGCTTGCATTGTTCCTCTCCCTGTCCCACAAAAAATATCATCCCATACATAGCTCTCCATTTCACACACATGTCTTCTTCACAATTGATTTGGTCCAATTGGCTATACAACATGATTGTGCTGTTATCAACACTCTTTGTGGAGATGACAGTCCAAATTCAGATAATATTCTGTACATATTTTCATTTTACACTGTTGAAGAAATGGATAATTATGATTCTTTCATACCACCTTCCTGCACATTCCTATATTGTATTCCCTTTGTTCTTCCCCCTGCTTGTCCCCCATTCCACCATTTTCTTGTCTACCCCATTTTGATGCCTATAATCTGGTCAAAAAATAGAATCACACACAACTCATGTAAGTGACAAAAAAATGGAGATCTTTACTTTTTGGCCTCTATGTTTGTGCAAAATTTGGCATTGCGCACCAATGTCAATAATGGTGAACATCTCTTCTGTGGTGCAGTTACCTCTGGGCAAAGCAGTTAAAGCACACTGAACTACATCAACACATAGTAACACACAGTGAATGTAATATAAAGAATAATTTCATTGCGTTATCAATACTTATTTAAAAGTATTACATACACCTGTATTCAAACTCTATATCATCTGGGTTCCAAAAGAAATGTGTCAGTGCATTTACACCTGTTGCCACAGTGTCAACTAAGCAGCAAGTGTGTTTCATACCCTCAGTACTGAGAACTCTCAGAATTGTAGCACTGAGGCTCAAGTTTGTACACTGCTTAACTATATGCAAACAAGAAAAGTTGTAGAAATGTATTTCACATATGCACACTTAGCCAGCCATCTCTCAAATATGCTGCTCAGCAGTGTTCTATGTAAAGTAGACAACAGCATGTATTACTTGTTTACTGTCCATTTAGTGTTCATGACATGAAACTACATGTGAAAATACAAACAAAAGGAAGGGACTACCTAAATAAAAAGACACATATTTACAATGCAGCCATCTGTGACCTCCTGCATGTGCTGCAACCTTGGTCTCACAGTACTTGTCGACAAACATATCAACTATAATACATAAATAAACAACAGATGTCTTATATACCATGCTCATCTTTATAATGACAATACACATTCAGATTTTCTAATACTTGCAGTAAGGTTGCCACCTGTTTGCATATAGTTTGTAAAGGCATCTCTAAAAGTATACCTGCAAATTGGAAACACAACCACCAAATACTGCACATTGTACACTCATCAATCTGGTAACATGCATAACTTTAATATCTTGACAGTTGGACATGGCTAGCTATCGATTGCATGCTGACCTCCCAACATCTTCTCTCCAAAATCCACTGTTGATGTCATCCACTATAAGATGTCCTGCAGCCTTCTAAAAGTCAGACCTGTGCCATAGCACTTGTGCAAAATACAGAGTTCTCTATTTGGTGCACTTAGATAGGTAGGGGTTCTGTTCTCACTGCAGTCAACTGGGAGGTGTGTGTCTATCTAGTCAGAGGAGTATAAGTTTTTTATGCTGCAGTTACCACTCCAGTCCCATGAATTAACAGCATTTTGATACTTCACATGCCCATACATCCATTTCATGCAGGCTTCCCAACATCTTCTCTCTAACATCTACTGCTGATGTTATCCAATATAAGTTGCCTTGTAGCCAAATTCTCTAGTCGGTGTACTTAGATAGGTAGAAGTTCTGTTCTCACAGCAGCCAACTGGTGTGTGTGTGTGTGTGTGTGTGTGTGTGTGTGTGTGTGTGTGTGTGTGTGTGTGTGTGTGTGTGTGTGTCTAGTCAGAAGATCATAATTGTGCATCCTGCAGTCACCACTGCAATCCCATGGAATACCAATATTTTCACAGTTAAACATGCCTACACATCTATTTATGCAGGCTTTCCAACATCTTCTCTCCAACAATCACTGCTGATATCAACTACTATAAGGTCTCCTGCCGTCTTGTAAAAGTCAGACTTGTGCCTGGGTGCTTGGATAAAATACCGAGTTCTGTAGTCTGTGTATTTAGATAGGTAGGGGTTTGACTCAAACTGCAGTCAACTGGTATGTGTTTGTGTGTGTGTGTATGTGTGTGTGTGTGTGTGTGTGTGTGTGTGTGTGTGTGTGTGTGTGTGTGTGTGTGTGTGTGTGTGTGTGTGTGTGAGTATGGGTTCATTTGCTTGACATTAGAGAGAGCATTTTACACCAGCATGTAGGACTCTGCTATTACCATCTTCTTCTCTCCAGGCTCTGCTGGATGTCATCAGCTGTAGGTAATTTGTGGATGTGCAGTATTTCCATCAGGGAGGGTCAGAGACTGGGCTTTAGGTCAGGCACAAGTCACGGCACCCTATACAATGCAGATTACAGTGACACAACTTTCGGTCTATCCACATACATCATGGCATGGTTTGTAGGCCCTGTATTTTCTGGGGACAATATCCTGTGGTCTCTCCAGTGGCTGCAGATGTCTGGTGAGGTACATGCAAAAAGGAGCATTAAACTCTATTAGTGTTCTGATGAGGGTCAACTACAGTGTTGTTATAACATCCTCAGATCTGGATACAATGACCTGACTTCTGAGGTGCATAAATAGCCTTCCCATACCACTGTGGAAACTTAGTGGTCAAAGCTCAGATTGCTATCTATGTGTGTTCCAAGGTCTTGACCACTGGGTTTGACTGGGGGGGGGGGGTTGTCAATGCTGGAATTAGTGGGGTATTCCCTTGAAAGAAGGCAAACATAATGACACATTTTTGCATTAATTTGTAGACTGTGTGCCTTTGTTAGCAATCTTTTGTCCATGTTAGCCCCTCCTGCAACATGTTAACATGATTGACGGACTCAGTTATTACACCTAATATACAATAATCAGCAAACATGGTAAGCCAAAGGCTGTATACTTTAGCCTGGACTGTCAAGTAATTGATTCCAAACAGTAAAGGGCCCTACACAGATATTTGGGGTATGCCAGTGTTATCAGCTCTACTGGTAGAGGTTGATTGACCAACTTTCACAGTATGTGTTCTGTCAGTGAGCCAACTGGTTAATCATCTAGTGACGTAAGGGTTAATCCCCATCTGGGAGAGTTTCTCAATGGTATCTGACTGGTGGATTGTGTCCAAACCTAGGGCAGATCAAGACAGCCAATATACACTGTCTTACCTTCATTCATGCCTATAACACAAAATCAATTGCTGTGACAACTTCACATATCACTGATAGCATGACTCAGAACATACACTTACCTGGGTTCATATTAGAATGACGAAAACGCATTTTGTCGAATGCATTTTCATCGACACATGTAGGACAAACAGGCAAAACAGCGAAGCGGCTGTTTAGTGAATTCTTTCCCTGGGAAAGAAGTCACTTGACCGCTTCGTTGCTTTGCCTGTTCTGGATTGTAGTGTGGTCCCTTGTCCAGTATAGCTCCCGAGCATGATTGTGCAACGGTTACCGACCTTAGGGTTAGGGTGCGGGTCAAGGTAAGTGCATATGTATGAAAGTGTTTACTGTGTTTTATTTTGCATTAGATATATGGTTGAGTTATGTGCGTGTGTGTTTTCAGCTGTTTACCTTTGCTTTGTGGGGGTAAGATTAGGGTTAAGGTAAGTGTGTTTGTGTTTGGAACTGTTTATGTAAATGTGCGAGAGTTACTGACCTTAGGGTTAGGGTGCGGGTTAAGGTAAGTGCATATGTTTTAAAATGTTTACTGTTTTTTTTTTTTGTTAGATGTATGGTTGGGTTACATGCGTATGTGTATTTAGTTGTTTATTGGTTTTTGGGGGGGAATAATTAGGGTTAGGGTATGTGTGTATGTGTTTGGAAGTGTTTAATGTTTTTTTGCGGGGGTTGGAACCGTCATTTCTTTCCCTAGGAAATAAATCGCTGTTCTGTGGTTTCGACATTTTCAGCGTTCACTGAATATGTGCTGATGTAACACCGTTTGCTGTTTTCAGCGTTCAGTGTTATAATATGAACCCCACTTACCTGACATGGTTGGATACACACTTCAACACACCCTCCAGATGGAATATGTTCCAGTAGAAGGGTGTACATCGAGATGCATTCATCTAAGTGGGGGGACAGCACCTGATGCATGCATGTATACACTCATTTTGACTCTCCTCATCTGTGAGGTACACCAACATGTAACCATGGACCTTTTCTAAATGGATGCTGGTAATATCCTGGCTGTGTGCAAAAGACATGTGTGAGTTGTTAATGCTACATCAATGTCTGTTACATCTGTTAGATGTCCTCAATGAGGTCATTGAGGGCATGCATGATGACAACACTATCTTCCTGTGGAATTTGACCAGGTCAAGGTATTTGACACAAATCCATACTGAGGCATTTACTCAACACTGTCAAATGTGGCCATAAACACCTATATCATCAAGTGGGTAGACCACTGGATCACATACTTGGCATCTAAATATGTTGAAATGTGTGAGGTGACCTATATCATGAGTCCAGTGATCATGTCCATATATGAGAGCTGTCTGTTAGGCCCTTTCCTGTCCTTTATTTAAGTCGCAGATGTCAAAAATGACATACATATCCTGTGTCCAAACAGCTGTCTGGAGGACTACAGACTGTGGGGAATCATTGACTCCAACTGTGATATTAGTATAATACAGACAGTATCAACACACACCAAAGACTGCTGCCAAAGCCATGACAACACATGAGATGAAACAAAAACATGGGTGGATTTGTGACATTATGAAAAGAAATGCACAACCCAAGGATAATATAGACATCTTACCCCTATAAGTAGACCAAGTGGTATTTGACATGTGTCCTGGGGTAGATGGTATGTGGAACATCCACCAGCATGTGGCCACAGTGATAACTACTTCCTTGTATGTAACACAACTATTGACTATGTGCAAGACATTCACATCAAAGGCCATAATACCTACATTGTTCACAGCCTTCATAACACCAATAACTGCCACACCCTTTATAGATAAAATTAAATTTATTTTTATAGACCTTTGTGTTTTAATTTGCTTTGAAATCTGTCTATCATAAACTTTATCTGGCTGATTTTTATACCTCTTATACCCCCCAGTGCAAATAAAACAAGAAACTGTGAAATAATGTGAACTTGAGACATTACAAAAATATTTGGTCTGGAAATCTGCATATTATGTACACTGATTGTGTTTATGTCTGTATTTACCATATTGCAATTTAACTCTGTACCTGGAATTACATGTAAACAAGAATTTATTACATTCCAAAAATTTATATTTGAAATTTTAGTACACTTTAACTATATATTTTGAATTACCTGTGCTGTAGCATTTACGCAATAAGTCTGAAACTGTACTGACAGATGCTGACTCATTCTGCTTCTTTTCGTTACCTGCATGTGGATTAGATGATATGCAACAGCCTTTTTTATCTATAAAGGGTGTGGCAGTCCAGCACCAAACCAGAGCATTTATCTGTCATTGTTTAAGGTTAAAAGGAATAATAATATTTCATTGTTTACAGAAAAAATATGGAATAATGTACTGATTAATTCAGACAAATCAACTTCAGTTACAAGTAGACCTTTATTAGAGGACACAAATGCATCTTGTCAAAATTTAAAGGGTCAAAGATTACAGCAGCTAACAGTTCAAAGTGTAGCAGCTCCGTACTAGGTATGGACATGTCATCAAAGTTATATACTGTTTTAGACTTCAGTAACAAGATTTTATGGAAAAATAAAAATGTTACAGAATGTGCAATAGTTCACACAGATGACACTTGTAAGAATTTGCATGCAGTAGTTTGGGCAATGTACAAAATTTAAATAATTGATTATAATAGAAACATGCAGATTTATGGGTTAAAGATAAAATAAATTCCAGTTCAGCTGACACAGCTAAAGTGCTCATAAAGACATAATGGGTGTGGCCAGTTAGAAAGAAAAGGGTAACATACACATTTATGTTGTGTAGGGTATACCAGAAATGACAGTCAAGTTAATTCACAGAATAAATGGTTTACAGTTACAGATTTGGCAAATTAATTTTTTTGTGCTATTGTTTTATCAGATATTGTTAAGAAGTTTGTATTATGGTAATAAGGTATTGCAATGCATAAAAAATATTTTGATGTTTTGCTAGTTTACAGACTGTAAAATTTAAAGTCAATGCTACATTTTAAAAGTGACAATACAGTCAAAAGTTCAGACCTATGAATGAAAAGAGTGCATCATAAATATTATGTGCCATTAAAGCCACATGTTTGTCTTCTATATTGTAATTGTATAAAGGGTAGACAAGTAATGTTCCAGAATTAAATCAGCTCAACTTTAGTAATAAATGTGTATATTATATAAAGAAACTTAACATAGATGTATAAAGGACATTCAAATAAACTTGCAGATAAAGGACTTCACATACTTGTATAAAAGACAGACAAGTAAATTTCCAGAATCAGATACATTCAACTCTAGTAATAAAGGTGTCTATGTAATCAAGTTTAAAATTGTATATATTTCATGCAGAAATTGCAGTTTACCAAACACACCAGATCAGATTATAGACCAGCTCAGCAAACTGAATTAAAGACAGGATTCTTAGTAATAGTTTATGCAGTTATAGTTCTTACTATTTATCCAAGAAAATTGTAGGCAGTAATAATAAATCATTGCAGAATTCAGTAGTACTGAAAAGTTAAATGGAGTCAGCCAAAGAAATGGCTATGTTAAGACAGTGGGTGGAGTTTCACACATAGAGCAGTATGTTAAAGTCCAGCAGTTAAGATTAATTTTATAAAGGTGCAGAAATGAAAACAATATGTTAAAATATTAATACAGTGTTGAATTACTATTTTAGTTTAATTTGAGGTTATGACAGGAAAAACAATGTCACTGAGGTTTCAGTTTGATTTAATAATAAACTTACAGCCTTACCATGTCACTATGGTACATTGTTGGTTATTTTACAGACTTTCAAGAGTTTATTAGCAGCAAATTTTTATTTCATGTAGAAAAATGTGAATAAAGTCAGGGCAACAAGCAGTGCTATCAGTTTATACCTGTTTGTTAAAGCTGCAAATGTTATTTTAAGGACCTGATACTAAATACGATCAAGAACTTTATTCACCAAGTCTTGCACAAGAAATGAAAAGGAGAGATTTAAAAAGCCAAACTATAAAAGGGACACTTGTACATTAAAGCGATTATTCCAATGCCTCATCAGTGACTGCAACAGTGCAGAGTAAATTTTGGCAAGAGCTGTGGTGCAGAAGTTGACTGTCTATGTGCTTCAGCTATTTATTCAATATTTGTTTAAAGTTAAAATGTACGAGTTAAAGCAAGTATGCAAATGTTCTCATGTTTTCAGAAAATTGAAGAAGAAGTACAACAGTACTAGTTTTCATTTTATCTATGTTAGACAATACTGACAGGAAAATGTACTAATAGTTTAGTTTCCGGAATATAACATTACCAATTTTCAGTTATGCTTTTATCTGTGTTTAGGTAACACTGGCAAAAGCTACTCCTTTAGTTAGTTTTCAGATTATAACATTTACACACAGCTATTTTAAATGTCCAGTAATGTAAACTTCAGTCAAGATTCAGAATATGATATTCACATTCAGTTATGTGTTCAGTATGATATATTTCCACCCAGTTTCAGAATACAACATTAATACTCAGTTATACATTTCTGCTTCACATTATTCAGTCAGTTTTAATGGTAAAGTGACATAATTATTTGTAACAGGCTTATTACATCTTACATTTCTACTACATCATCATTCATATTATTCAGTCATTAGTTTTAAAGGTAAAGTGACAGAATTGCATTACTCAGTCATTAGTTAAGGGGAAAGTGACATAATTATTTATAACAGAATTATTAAGATAAGTTATCTAAAGAATAGGTAGCATTTCAATATACTCAGGGTAAAACAGGGCTGGCTTAATTTATCAATTAATTTATAGTTTATAGTGCACTTTATTGTACATTAGTCCGAAAGTTAAAAGGACACTGACAGAGTATGCAAAGATATACATCTGAAATACAGAAAGGATAAGTTTTTAGTAAACTATTATAGCTGATAAATATTTATAGGATATTTCAGACACAAATTTAGGAGGCAGATATATATTACAGCCCATAGAAGTTAAAAAAGGTAAAAAGCATTATTAACAAATCTAGATGAGAATTTACAGAGTTAGGTTAATACAGTATATGGTAATTATACTTCAAGACCAGTTATAAAGTCATCCTTTTAGTGCCAATTTCAGTTAATCTTCAGAAAACAGCACTTACCAAATTTAGAAGGATATATATACAATTGTCAGCTTTAAAAAGAGTTTCTCTTTGGATAAGTAAATAATATACTTCCAAATAGAAAGTAGTACATGAAAAAATCTGGTTAGAAAACACTCATGAGACAGTAAATAAACATATGAAAATAGAACCGAATAGCTTTCTTTGGTCATTGAAGGAATATGTGGCATCAGAGAAATACAAAAATATAAATTCTAAATACATTATCAATACCTTAAAGTCTTTTATGCACCTTGTAAACAAAAATCTGGATATAAAAGCATGGTCCTTTTTTTATATTCCCAATAGCATATACACAAAATAATATAACTCAGGACTTAGTAGCAGTTAAAATACTTAGTAAGAATGGTCTAATTTACTGGCATCAGTTGATAAACACTAATAAAGTACTAATGACAGAGCAAATTATTAGTGAAAATAACATATGGTTAACACTGCAGGGATTAAGACAAACAGTTTTAAATCAACAGGCAATAATGCAGAAGTCTTTTACGGAAAAGGTTCCTACGTTCATAGAGCAGTTAATAATGCTGATGGAATTTCCCACAAATGGGAAAGGAATTTTATCAGTATTGTACAAATTAGTTAAAGAAACAAAAGTTCATAATAAATTAAATATATGTAAATGCTATGAAACAGTTAATGGTAAAATGCCAGATGATAAAGATAAATAATTAATTCTTACATCTCCAAAACTAACATCTTTATCACTATACTGGCAACTTTTCACATGGCAATTTATACATAGAACATATTTTACACCACACAAATTATGTTCTATGAATGCCATTTACTTAAACAATATTTGGAAAGTATTAAGTATTAGTTACATGCGCTGTTCACCGATAATTTCCAATGTACAAAATCTCTAGTTTTGTTGAATACACCTGTGTTGTCTTATGTTTCAAGGCAAAAACATGCAATTTTGTGGACTCTACTTGCTACTGCAAGGAAAAATATTACACATAACTGGAAAGCTGTAACTCCTCCCAATTTTAAATATTTCAAGAACATGGTTTTAATAGTATTGCAGTTGGAATTGAAAACAATCAAGGAAAGAACAGAATGATCTACTTCCTTAAGCATTGCTTGACAGAAAGTAATCAAGTGCTGGAAACAAAAGACTAATAAAATTATGATCTTATTCAAAGATACACTCAAGAAAACAAAGTTTTTCAAGTATAGACATCCTATGTAAATAGTTGCTTTTGTAATGTTTGTTTTTGGAATTGTTTCTTCACTTTAAGTTTTGACTATGTACATATTTCTTTGATATACATACTGTATGTATGTTTATGTTCCTGAAAATCAATAAACATTTAATCAGTAAAAAAAAAATCTTCAGAAAACAGCCATCATGCTTGATAGGTTATACAATAAAAAAGAAAATGCCCTAAACAGTACAATGTTTGAATATTTAAATCAAGGGCCAACAGGAAAAGGGTTAATTTGCTATAAGAGAGAGACATCATGGCAATAAGGCACCAGTTCATAAGGTAAAAACATAGACAATAGACAATATAATTTTGAGATTAGAGCATACAGAGATCTGGAAGAAAAATAGCAGGGTTAACAGTTTGTACTCTGTCTAACTTAAATGAAGACTCACAAAGACAGATTAAGGATGTGTGTGGCATTTTCTCCATGCTGTTCTGGAACAACAGAGTTAAAAGAATTACCTGGCCAAATCAGTTTTAGACACCACAGAATTAAAAGACACTGATTTTCAGAATAATGTTCAGATTTTAGATAAATCACACATACATCAGAACTTAGACTTAAAGACTCTAAAGACTATGAATTTACTTAATAGGATAATTACTTCAATCCAAACAGGCCATAAATGCTCAAGCGATACCTAGTGGTCAAAACTGAAATTGCAAGTTTATGTATCAGATGAAGAAAATTTATTTTCAGATTTTGAGTCAGGCGGCATAAAGTCATGTATTCAAACCAGATTGCAGTAGTTAGCAATACAGATATAAGGTAACTACACAAGAGGATCCCTGTAAAACTTTAATCAGGGGCCTCAGGGAGAGCTGTTAGAGTGAGGGTATTCTTAGTAAATTCAATATAGTACATTAAGGTAGAATGATAGGCCTGAAAATATAGAGTCAGACTTCTGTTTTCATGTATGCATTTAGTTTCATGGAAATACAATTCATTAGAAAGGAAAGATAAAGCATGAGATGTGCAGAAATACAGAAATACAGAAATGCAGAATGTTCCTTTCTCAAAGTAAAGATGCAGTTGCAATGGAATGATAAATAACACACATGCAAGATGAGGCTTGGGAAACTAAGGCTAAAGAGGCATGTAAAACATTACATGGTTTTTGGTATTATGAGAATACACTTCAGATACAGTCAGTGAAGTCAGTTCTGCCTGATATACAGAAAATATTAAATATCCAGAATTCCAGAAGGAAAGTTAGCTTTTGGACTGCAGTACAGACACTCAAACCTGAGTACAGAAATCAGGTCAAATATTCAAATATTCTGGAGGAAAACACTGTTTCAGTTAATATAATCCAGGAGAATCAGAATTTACCTATAGAAACTTTGGATATATTTATCAGCATTGTTATTGTTAACCAGCATTCCAGAATATCTACAGAATGTAATTTGAGACAGTATTTGGATATTGTTAACATCTAATAAAGCTTTATTAGCTGAACTACAGTGCTTGAAGAATTCATTCTGAAAAGTACAAAAGACTTGTCCCATAAAGGAGAGACTGGCACCTGTTCAGCAGAAATTTGAGTAATTAACAGATAAAGACTTTCATTCCAGTCTCATTTCAATTATTTCCTGTAAATACCAGTATGCTATAGTCTTATCAGTTCTTTCACTACTATTGTCTGCTTTCAGTGAAATTCTATATCTGGTTTTCTTGCAACTATTTTTTGAACTTTTGGCAATAGGTGATCCCATTTGATACAAACTTCATCATTTTCTATAATGCTCTGTGGTTCATGTTTCCAGTGTTTTGCAGATACTTCAATATTATAATGTTTGCACAATCCCCAATACAGCAGTCTTGCCAACATTATTATGCCTTTCAGTATACAGTCCTTCTGCCATTACTATATCACAACCAGCAAAAAGATGTATGACTGTTTCCAGTTCTGTTTTACAAAACATAAATTTGCCTGTTTCTCTCACATGTTCAATGGACTTTGTAAGCCAGTGTGTATGTAGTCCACTATCTTGAGCCACCTTCTGTCTTTTGGTTTAAATTTACCCCTCCTATGCATTTTCCACATTTCTCACCTTCTCATCTGATTGTTCACCTTATATGCTTTCTTTTGTTTTTTGTTTTTTTGGCACATTCAGTTGCTGCCTGATTTTAATCTACTTCTGGATTGATTTCCATTCCTGCCTCACACCAATATGCTTCTACTAAAGTAAGCAGGGAACTCATCTTAGATATATTCTCATTTCAGCCCTCATTGGGCTCATTTCAACCCAGTGGACTTTCCCAGTCAACAAAAGCAAATAAATAAAATAAGTAAATAAGTAAATAAATAAAATATTCTCCTCATATTTCAAAACGTTCCCTATGTGTGGGTTTTGTAAGGTCAGCAAATATGTATGCAGCCACATGGTTGCAGATCTATACATGTAATCAACTTTGCGGAGACCTATACCTCTTTCAGAATGGGGAATATATAGTCTTGGTAGACAATGATTTTTATAAATAATTTGATGAGCATGAAGCATCCTTCTTATTTTCCTGTCCAACCAATCAAACACTTTTTGAGGGCCAGTCAATCACTCCAAAACTGTAAGTTAGGACAGGAAGAACAAACTGGTTTATAGCTTGAACTTTGTTCCTAGATGGCAATGTTGTTTTCAGTATTAATTTTAGTCTTTTAAAATATTCCTTACTAAGTTTTATTTGCATTTGTTGATGTTTTATTGTTGACCCTTCATCAATTCCCGGATATGTATATGCACTCCCTTTTTCTCAAGTTTTTTATATCACACTCATGTCCCAAACTGAAGTTTTCTTTGTGCTGCAGCTTTGTGTTGCAGCTTTTCTGCTTTACATGTTGCTTTTGCACACACATTTATCAGGATCAAATGACATTCTTATGTCATCTGAAAAAGTTTTGACCACTTGCAGTTGTGCTTTCAGTTCCTCATCTGATGAACTATACAGTTTTAAATCATCAACAAAAAGAAGATGAAAAGTCTTTACACACTGTTGTTTTCTGGGAGCCAAATTGTAGCACTGAACTAATCTGTTAAGTAGACAACTTAGTGGGTTAAGGGCAAGACAAAAGAGTAGCAATGACAGAGAGTCACTCCAGAATATCCCCCTTTGAATTTTTATCCCTGGAATAATAATTTACCCTTTATCATAGCTTAACTGCAAAGTGGTTTGCCACTGTTTCATGACTGCTGTAATGTAATTGATCAGTGTAGGGTGTATCTTATACATTTTTAAGCAATCTTTTATCCATGAATGTGGGGTACTGTCAAATGCTTTTTAGTGACTATCCATGTCATGCTTAGCTTCTTCCCCTTTTTGCAATTCATTATAATTTTAACAACAAATGATCCTTTGTTCCATATGACTTTCTTTTGTTATCTTTTGGTTCTAATGCCATGACTGAGTTTTCTTCTAAATGACTATAAACTCTACCGGCATCAATTCCAGTGAATAGTTTATTCACTGTTGGAAGGCAGGTTACTGGTCTAGAATTTTTAGGGTAGCTTGCAGTTCACGTTTAAGTAGGAGCATTGTTTTTCCTGTTGTTAGCCAGGATGGTGTCTGTTTAGAGTGTGCATATAAATAGTTCTTATTGATGGCTAAATATTCATGCAAAAATGTTAACACTTTAAGCCAGGAGTTAGGTACTGCATCTGGGCCTGGGGGTTTCCAATTAGAAGCTTTTCTTAGCCTTTTTTCAATCTCTCAGGAATTACTTCATCCCATTTCATATCCTGTACATTTGAATTTCTTAATCTTTCTTTTACTTCTTCTATCCATTCAACATCTTTGTTATGTGCCACAAGATCTTCATAGATATTTCTCCAAAATGTATCTATTTCTGCTTTTTTTGGTGGTATTTCAATTCCTTTTGCCTTGTTTCCCAATTCTCTATAAAACCTTTACAGTCATCAATAAATTATTTATTTTATACTTTTCCTTTATATTTATCTGCATATCTTCCAAGTTTTTCTGTCTGTGCTGACATTTTTAGTTTATTATTTGTGATAGTGCACGATAGCTCCTGATCTCTTCTAATAGTGCGCATAGCTTTTATCACGTCTTTCTGAATATTTTTGTTGACCTGATCCCTCTTTCATACTCTTCTAAAAGTGACACCTCTTGTCTTAATTGCTTTGTAATTTTTTCAAGATGATACTTCCATGATGGCATTTTATTTCTTCCCTTTCTTTCCCTTACTGCCTTGTGTTTTTGTGGTAAGATTTTATCTCTTATTTGTTAAGCTGCACAGTAATATATACTCTTTACTTCTGTTATAGCACATTAATCTCTATGAACAGTCCTAATTACTGTGTTCATTTATTTTATCAAAATTTTAACTTTTTGGGTTATATTGACTTTCTGTAGTCTATTTCTTTCATCATTCTTAATATGCCTGTCCATCTCTATTAAATCAAGCAACTCTTCTCTTAGATCATTTTCTACTGAACTGAAGGCACATTTTTTGTTTTCCATTTCCTGCGGGTATTCTATAGAAAGTTCCACAGTATCTTCCTGTGCCATATTCTTTTCAGTTTCATCCTGCGTCATCCATTGCTCTTTCATAGGAGAACTCACTGGCCTATCATTCCACAACATTGACTGTGTCAGAGGTGCCACAATTTCATGTTCCTTCCCATGTTGTGCAACTCAAACTGAACTTTTGTACTGTTTCCTATGGGAGGCTCCAAAGTATCTTCATCTGGCAACTGATCAGATGTTTCCCACTTCATTGGTTTCTCTTTATTTGGGGATCCGTTGCTCTATCCTGCTGTGATGTCACCAAAGTTAGATTTTACTATACTAAATCCTTCACTTTGCAGGTAATCCATAACTTCACTTTCTATTTCTTTAATTTCTCCACTACCAATTCTGTTTTCTACTTTTCCTCTTTGTCTTCTTATTTTTTTGTATTTTAAAAGTTTACATATCTGGATGCCTTTGTCTGTATTTCTCTTCAAACACATTTGGTGCTGTTCTTTTTGTATTGATTAGTTTGCTTTCTCCTTGACATAACTATTGCACAATATTAAATGTCCTTCCCACATCCATATTTCTTCTTCAAATGTTTCCTGCTTCTCCTGACCTTGGGGGACTCATTGTTCCATCATGCTGGGATATAATCTGTGTTAGACTTTCTATACTAAATCCTTCAATATGCATGTATTCTATAACTTCATCTTATATATTTTTTACTTCTGCTTTACTAATCTTCTGTTCTATGTTCCCTCTTTGTGATCATTTTTTTTGTATTGTGAAATTTTCCATATCTGGATGACTTTGCCTGTATTTGTTTTTGAAAATCTTTGGAGATGCATGTTTTGTATTGATTAAATTGGCTTTCTCCTTTGCATAAATATTATACCGTATCATATCTCTCTTTCTTTTCCATGTCCATATTTATTTTTTATACCTTTCAAAAATCTCCAGATTTTGTTCTTTATATTTTTGCACTTCCTCAGTTGCTTCTTTTTCCAAACACCCTAAGGTTTCTTGGTCTATATAATGTTTTTGATAAATCTGTTGTATTAAAGCTTCTGACAGTTTATCTTGTGCAAGTATTTTGCTTTCCACTATTTTTTCTATTAATCTTTTTGTATATCTTCTGTCTGGAAGTTCTGTGCTTCTTCCATAATAGTAACAATACATAATTTCTTTCTTATCCTCAATAGTCCACTGTATCATCTTTATTGCTCTTTTTTGGAGTATCACTTTTTGTGATTTTTGTAGACTACTACTTCCTTCTACAATGGGCGGGGGGGTCATCTTCCTCCTGGGTCTGGCCTAGCCGCATTGTAGGAATGTTTCCACATCTTCAGGATTCTACTCTGTCATTTTTCCAGTCCTTGCACCAGTGCACCTACAGGGATTGGGCACATTTTTATCCTGGGTCTTGTACACCCAGCTTTTATGTTTTTAACCTACTTCTGTTCATGATATAGGCTATATAAAATACAGTCTATATATCAGTGTTGCCTTGGTGAGATTTTGTTTACTATTTGGGATTATCAATGTTAATTTAAATATAGTATTAAGCATGATTTGATTCTGCTACAGTTTGCTGTGAGGGAAAGGTTAGTTTGCTTTTTTGGTTCTATTCTGTATTACTTTATTGCCTTTTTCTATTTTGTATACTGTGATTTGTTTTCTTTACACTGTGTTTTACTTGTATTCTGTTTTTAACTGCATATTAAAACTTGAAAAGACACCACAGCTCTGTCTCTTGTGAGTCAGACAGAAATTAGAACTGGTCAATTAAGGAGTCACACATAAGTTATTAGAGGTCAGTTAAGGTTAATCATCTGTGAACTGACGGGTGGAGCTAGGAACTAAACCTTCTATTTAAGGGGTAAAATAAAACATTTCAGAGCTTTACTGGAAAGGCTCACCCAGACTCTGCTACAGTTTGCTGTGAGGGGAAAGGTTATTTTGCTTTTTATTTGTTGTATTCTGTATTACTTTATTGCCTTTTTCTATTTTGTATACTGTGATTTGTTTTCTTTGCACTGTGTTTTACTTGTATTCTGCTTTTAACTGCATATTAAAACTTAAAAAGACAGCACAGCTCTCTCTCTTGTGAATCAGACAGAAATTTTCCCCACCCTCCCACCTGGTTACTGCTGTGTTCTTAAACACCACTGTCTTTCGAGTTGCCTGCCCCTTATGTTAATTTGACCATATATCTAATTTCCCCTCTGCTTTTACTGGTTGGTGTGAGTAAGCACAAAATTATCATTTTGTGAAATCACTCCTTTTCAACTATTTAAATGTATTGGCCATCCCACTGTATTCTATAGTACCAGAATAAAAAAGTGGCCACCCCCTTTCAATATATCTTACTGTTTTAAAAATAGTGACTCTCCACTAAAACTTAACTTTTTAGACAGGTAAAACTTAAGTTACCTACTTTCACATCTAACTCTTCTAGTACACACTGCAGTGTTTAGGATAAAACATTTTTTTATCCTACCTTTAAGTATCTATTGCAAGATCTCCAGTTTTTGACAGCCCATATTCTGCCTCTCAGTAGTCATCTTGGGATTAGTGCTTCTGTTTTCTCCTGATGAGAGAAGGAGTGCAGTTACATTATTTCATAGAGACTGCTGATCACTAGAAAGCTTAAAAACTGCTTTATAAGTGACAGCTTTGAATCTGTGCTTATATTCTGATCCTGGTGAGAGTAGGAGCATAGTGCATTGATTCCTGACTCTTTCTGTTTGGAAAGTGAGTGTCTGTGCTTAACGTACCTGATTGGGCTGGTTGCTATTCGAGGCATCAACCAGAAAAAGGCTACAAGCCTGAGACAAGACTGTGGATCACCAAACAGGCCATAGCCTGCTTCTCTTCTTGGGATTGGTGCTAACATTTTGCCTTTGGTGAGAGAAGAAGCAAAGAAGTACCCTCTTTTCATCATTCTTGACAAGCCAATTCTTTATTTTTCAGTAAGTACTGCTTGATTTCTTTCTAACTTCAGAATATCTGCCTAAATACTTCATCCTTAAATTTTAGGGTCTATGTATTAGTTTCCCCTCAAGTGTTTGGCAGTGGTTTGTACAGACTCAGATACATTGAGTGACATTTGTCCTGTAAATTGAATATATAAGGAAACAGCTCCAGTATTTAGTAATAATGACCATCCCTCCTGGCATGTCTAAAGGTCAGTTCCTTGTGCTTTCTCCTATTAACCTGGTGAACTTGGGCATTCTGAGGCAGTGTGGCAACTGCCTCATGTACACAGACAACCCTCTCCCCTTACCTCCCAACACACAGACTTGTGAGAGATGCACTTATATATCCAAATTGGAAGCTATGCACTCTCAAGCCAAGACACCTGCACCGCACCACATGCAACACAGACATCCAGAACACCCACCATCACAGCTCTCACATAAAAACACAAACCACACACCTACCTTTGTGGAGGCTCTCAATAAAAATCTACCCAAACAGCAGAAACTTCCAAGGTAGAAACACAGGGTCTATATTAGAACACCAAACGTTCAAAATTTCGAGTGTTTTAATATCGACCCGTTTTCAGCAAATGCTGAAAATATTGAAAAAACTGAAAGCCGAAATTTTTCCTAGGGAAAGAATTTGGTTGTCCATTTCTGTTGCTTTGGCATTTTCAGTGCTGTGGTGGAAAGTTACAGGTTGGGTTCAGGTAAGTGTGTGATTGTGTGGACGTGAGGGTTAGGGCGGGTTAGGTGAGTTAGGGTTAGGGCACAAGTGAGTTGACTGTGCAATAGTGACGGACCTTAGAGTTAGGGTTTGGGTTAAGGTAAGTGGATAGTTAGTGGTGTATGTATAGTTTAGTGTAGGGTTAGGTGTAAGAGTTTAGCTGTATGTGTGTGGATTGCTGTTTGTTTGGTGTGCTTGTGTTGTGTGTATGTGTTTTGGAACAGCAAATTTTTTTCCTAGGAAAAATTTCTGTTCTGAATGTTCGATGTTTTAAATTTCGATTCATAGGGTTCGATATTAGAACACTTAAAATTTTGAATGTTCAGTGTTCTAATATAGACCCGAAATGCACTCAACCACCACAACACAGCACACTCCACAAGACGCACAGCTTACCTACACAGTGTGCTCCTCAACCTAAGCCCCTAAGGTAAAACAACTTGCCCAATACACTAATCATAGGTGACTCGATAGTGAGTCACACTGATGTCCCAATCACAAGGTTGAATAAGGAGATTGTAACAGTCAACTGTCTATCAGGTTCCAGAATCCGACACATAGCACATGCACTCATGTCACTCCACAACAAGTACAAGTATGAATCTGTCACTGTCCATGTGAGTGTGAATGACCTGAGGTGCACCTCCCTGGAATACATGAAAAGAGATATGGAGGATCTCTCAGATTATGTGGCCCAGGCAGGTATGACCCTAGCCCTGAGCAGCATCCTACCATCACCCAGAATGATACCTCAGTACAAGCAGAAAATGATTGACTTCACAATTGGCTATGTTTCTGGTGTCATTCTAAGGGGATCCAGTATCTGTCTGCTTGGGATGACATGATTGACACACCTCTATGTTTTGCCAGAAATGGCCTGCATCTGTCACCCCTGGGTTTCCAGATTCTGGCTAAGGCTCTTGCCACCCCTTCTTATAGGTTCATAGGTTCATAGGTTGGTACTGAGCTATCTGCCCGAAGGCATATATTAGCCCAGCCACATTGTGCGGTATTCACCGCCCCTTTAGTAGTTCCCTAGACCCTTGTACTAGTAGCTATTACCCTTGGCCCCTATCTAGTAGTGCTGTTGGTGTGATCCCCTGTGTGAACTTTCTGTTACCCATCCACTCATCAAGGTTCCTCTTGAAGAGTGATAGTGATGGGCTCTGACTTATGTAGATCGGGACCCTGTTCCATAGTAAAGGAAGTTTCTGCGAAGGGAATCTATCCCTCCAGCATGTTCTATTCATTGTTGTGTTGAGGTTTATATCCCTAGAGCGTGTAGCTTGAGTAGATTTGGTTTTGCTAAGATGGAGCATGTTCAACAATTCTGGGTTGGACATGGCTCTGTACGTTAGACAGAGATCGCCTCTGAGAAAGCTGTATGCAACAGAGAACAGTCTTAGCTTTTTCAATTGTGCTGCATAGGGCAACTGTTTGAGGCCAGTAATCCTCTTGGTTAGGTACATTTGTGGCCTCTCCAGCTGCTGGAGATGTCTAGTCAGGTACATTCCATTTGGTGCATTGTACTCAATAATGGGTCTGATGAGGGAAGAGTCTTTGTCTTCTTTCGGCTTTTCCCAGTTAGGAGTTGCCACAGCGGACCACCTTGTCCACTCCCCCTATAGTTCCTTTTTAGGTGATGTTCTAAAGACCAAATTACTACTGTAACAGCAATAAACAAATGCAATCTGAGGGTCATGCTGCTCAATGCTAGAAGTTTAAATCTCAAGACGCACTTGCTTGAAGCACTCCTCAAAAAGGAGAAAATTGCCATTTGTGCTGTAGTGGAGACCTGCTTCAAAGAAGCAGAAAGCACTCCTGCGCTGCCAGGCTATAACTCATTCCACACCTTTCGGCCCCTGAACATGGAATGAAACTCCAAAGGCAGTGGTGTCTCCAGATTCATAAAGGATATGCACACCTCCAGACTAGTAGCCCAGCATAATGCATCTGAGATACTTCAGGTACAACTAACATTGGGTAAGATGGCGATTCAGGTTGTAGCCTGCTTTAGGTCCCCAACCATGTCCCAAGAATCTAGCTACACATTCCTAAGCATCCTGGAAACTATTAGGGTCCAACCCAACACTGTCATACTAGGTGACTTCAACTACCCCTCCATCAACTGGGAAAATGACTCATGCACCAATACACTGGTCCAATGCTTCTTTGAATTCATTATTTCCAATGCTCCGGACCAGCTCATTCTTACCCCCACCAGAGGAAGCAACATACTTGAACTGGTTATTACTAACATGGGCAACTGTTGCTCTACACCAATAGTCAATTCCTCCTTGGTTTGATCTGACCACAAACTAATCACCATGGAAATCCACATCTCACCCACACCCCCCACAAAGGTAACCACCATGAAAAATTTCTTCAAAGCTGACTTTGGACTCCTAAAAACAGAGGTGGCTAACTTCACAGCACCCATGGCAATGGAAAATAGATGCATGACTGCCAAATTATACACCAATATACTGTACGAACATATTCATAAATGCATGGAACTAGCCATACTCAACAGAACCAAGACACTCTCCTCCAAAAAAAGGAAGCCAATCTGGTGGTCCCCTGCCATTAATAAATTCTACAACAGAAGGAAGAAACTGTTGTAGAAAAAGGTGAAGCCCCAAGACTGGAAAAACTCCCTTATTAGCCTCAACAAAAAGTTGAGATCCATCATCAAAGATCTCTAAAGCCAGCTATGAAGGCAGAATTGTGGCAGACACTAAAAACAACCACAAAGCCTTCTATAGTTATATCAAAAATCTCTACAGCAATACCCAGGTTTGCTCTGAGTTACTGCACAATAGTACCTCCTATACTGAGCCAACAGATACTGCCAACATACTGGCCAACAGATTCAGTGTCAACTCTACCCCCCACCCCTCACCAAAGGACCAATCACAATACCAGAGGAATGCCAAGTACCCAGCATTACTGCAGCAAAGGTTAAAGCTGCATTGTCCAAGGCCAAGAATATAGCTTTCATGGAACCTGATAATATCCCTGGATGTGTTCTACATGAACTACAAAGTGAACTGGCACCACATCTGTGTGCCCTATTCAATCACATCCTCACCTCAGGCTTTGTCCCTACTGAATGGTGCACTGCTACAGTCATCCATGTTCATAAAGTGGGAGCGACTACAGACCCTGGGAATTATCGCCCTGTTAGCCTGATGAGTCTGATATGTAAGGCTATGGAGCCCATCATCATGGCCCTAATTAACAAGGATATAGGGAATCTCCAAACTCTAGATCCCACACAATTTGGTTTTGTGAAATGTAGATCATGCCTGCTCAACCTGGTTGACTTCTTTGAGTAAATCACCAGAGCTGTGGATGAGGGTAGGTCAGTTCATACAGCCTAAGTCAATCTGGCCAAGGCCTTTGATACCATTCCCCACTCAGAAATTATTGATAAACTCACCAAACTAGGCATCAATCCCTACATCACTAGGTGGGTTGCAAATTAGCTCACAGATAATACCCACAGTTTGAAAGTAGCAGACTCCAAGTCCGACTGCAGACCAGTTATGAGTGGAGTCCCACAGGGATCGGTCCTGGGTCCTCTCCTTTTTGACATCTACTTCTCAGAAGTCCAGACCAACATGAAGAGACTCTGGCTGACCAAGTTCACAGATGACTGCAAGCTGGGAGCCAACTCCCCAAGTGATGTAGACATCCTACAGAAAGGCCTCACTGAGACCAATGACTGGTGTTGAAACCATGGTCTTAAGCTTAATGCCAAAAAAAGCATCATCATCATCCCTTTGAGGAAAACTAAGTTTCCCCTAATTACCATATTGATGGGAACCCACTGAACACTGAAGGTATTATAAGAGATCTGGGAATGCAGGTTGACAGCAACCTCTCCTTAGAATACCATATTGTCACTGTGGTCAGAAAGTCCTTCAATGTGGCACATCTCATTACCAAGGGTTTGGCATCCAGGAAGAAAGAGGTCATCATCTCTCTCTACTCTTCTCTCATTAGGCCAATCATCGAGTATAATGCCCCATTTGGCACGTACCTTACTAGACACATGCAACAGCTGGAAAGTCCACAAAAGTACCCCACGAAGAGGATCCTATGTCAAAAACACATGTCGTACATGGACAGACTGAAAAACCTCTAGCTAATCTCTGTCTCATATGATCTACTAAGAGGTGATCTCCTCTTGACTTACAAAGCCATGTTTAACCGCTCTTTTAAAAATGCGACATCTAAAGAAATCCCAATCCCTCCACACCTCACACCTCATTACCACAATCACAGAACATGCTGGAGGGACAGGTTCATAACCCAGAGACTGCCCATGCTCTGGAATAGACTTCCCATATATATCAAGCAGAGCACCTCGCTGGCCCTCTTCAAGAGAAATCTTGATGAGCGGATAGGAAAAAGAAAGTTCACCCTGAGGATCACTCCAGTGGCTCTACTTGATAGAGGCATTGGAAACTAATATCGGGTGGCATGGTGCCATGGCACTTCTATGGGCTAGGCTTGTAAAGGCTCAAGAGTCATTAGTCTAGTACATACCTATGAACCTAAATCTGAGGTAGGCAGACAAACCAGAAAGAGAGAGAGAGAGAGAGAGAGAGAGAGAGAGAGAGAGATGTGACATTTTTTAAGTCTGAAGTAGGCAGGCTAGTGAGCGAGAAAAGAAAATAACATTTTTAATGTTGATGCATGCAGGCAAACCAGAGACAGGAAAATTTCTATAACATCTAATAAGAAGTGGCTGCTCCTAGGCATATATCATTAATGCAGCCTTATGAGTGAGTCAGATTCCTGGCCCCCACATCTACAGAGGGGTCTGAAGAGGTATCTCCATGGAGGTATTTGCAAATATTGAAGACACAG
This sequence comes from Protopterus annectens, assembly GCF_019279795.1. Classification (NCBI taxonomy): domain Eukaryota; kingdom Metazoa; phylum Chordata; order Ceratodontiformes; family Protopteridae; genus Protopterus; species Protopterus annectens. The sequence continues at coordinate 1,049,142,185 of NC_056733.1, forward strand.
CCATAGCCAGCTTATTTAGCACTCAGTGCCAACCCTGATGTAGTGCCATGATGTAGTGTCAGGTTCTAACACCCTATATCCTCATGCTTTACATGAGAGTAAAAAGAAAAACAATGAACCTATGAACCTATACGATTGGATGGGAGAAAGGAAATTCACCCCGGGGATCACATCAGTCGCTCTGCTAGACAGGGGACCAAGGAAGTAAATAGTGTGGGAAGGAATAGCCAGGGAATTGTTATGGCTAGGCTTGTACAGGCCCTGGGCCGATAGCCTAGTACCAACCTATGAACAATCATGCCCCCTAACACATTGTACCTAGGATGACTGCTCCCTTCTTCCCACCATAGCTATACTTCTGGTTTCAGACAGTCTGTCAGGTGTTCCTGAAATCTGGAAGAGGGATAGGAGCTGTTGTTCTGTACAGGAGAAACTAATGCAATTACCCCTGCCTTTATGCTAAAGTGTTGAATGGAAAAGATTGTGATAATGCTAAGAACTGTTTATTGCACTGGCCAGCTTTGGGAAAAGCCTTGTTTAATTAGTATGAAGAAATACTAAAATTGTACTGACTGAAAGATTTTTTTGCAAGAAAGTAGTTTTGTTTTCCTCCTTGTCAATAAATGTCAGCCTAAAACTGCTGGTTCCAGGGACTGCTTTTCTTAGTGTAAGCAGATGCAGTCATGAGTTTTAGGTCTAAGTAGGGGAGATTGTGCAGATTTATTGACTTACATAAAACATACAATTTAGGCAGCTAACTTGCTTGGGTTCACAGCAGTAGCTGCACAGCAGCATGTCGAAGCCATTAGCACTGCCACTTCACATCTGTTGTGCCGCTTCACATCTGTTGGTGGCATCTTGCAAGATTGAAAATGGCATTGCAGTGCGCAGTGTTCCATAACTTCAGGGGCCAAGACATTGCTGGTGGGTTCCATGTCGATTTGGGCATTTTGCAAAGTTTGTTTGACATGTCTCATCTACGTATCACCCATGTATGGAATCTACATGAATGTGTTACCTTCTAATTCCTAAGGAGAACAAAGTATTTATAGTACTTACTATCTGATCTATCTGAGCTACAGTGAGCTTTCAGAGACCAGCGGGGAGTGTGGGGGGGGGGGGTCTTGTTTTGGGCACATAATTAATTTCTCAGGGGTCTATGTACCAGTAGAATACTGAATAAGTTTGTGTATGTTATCTTTCTTCATATAGATGAGTATATCACATTTCCTAGCATACCACAGGAGACAGACACTATTATGTTTGGTTTCTGTGGAATCCCTCACCTGCCTAAGATATGGGGTGTCATAAATTGCACACATATAGCAATAACGGCCCAACTGGCACATAATCACAGAGGCAAGGGAACAAGAAAGACTACAATTCTGTGAACTGCCAAGTAGCATGTGATGTACATAGTATTATATCCAATATGTCCAGATATCACACATGCATGGAATATATTTCAAGTTTGTCACCACTTCTTGCATGGTAAAATTCCACATGGTTTTCTAGTTGGTAAATGTAGGCATTGTGGGCAAAATGAATGTATACAGCTATATATATATATATATATATATATATATATATATATATATATATATATATATATATATCTATATATATATATATTATATATGGATCTACCTGAGTAGATCGAAACGTCAAAACACAGACAAAGCGCCAGAAGATCGACAAGGCAGAAGACCGACGGAGGAAGACACCGACGCTGAGAACACTGAGATGGGGAAAGGATGTGTAAGTATGCGGTAGTGACGGCCGTTAGGGTGCGAGTAAGGTAAGTGTGGGATGTTGACGGTCTGTAGGGGTAGGGGTGGGATAAGTGAGTTAGGGTTAGGCGGTTAGGTAAGGGTGCGAGTAAGGTAAGTGTGCGTTGGCGGTCTGTAGGGATAGGGTGGGATAAGTGAGTTAGGGTTAGCGCGGTTAGGTAAGTGCAGTAGTGATATTTTTGGGTTGGGGTGGGTTAAGTGAGTTAGGGTTAGGGCTGGTTAGGTGAGTGTGCGATAGTGACGGACCTTAAGGTTAGGGTTTCGTTAGGGTTGTAGATAGTTGTGTATGTAAGGGTTAGTGTTGGTTTGTAAGGATTTTGGTGTGGTTGTATTGTGTGTGTGGGTTTTGGATAGGGGATTTGTTTTGTTTGTTGTTATGATGTGTTGCGTGTATGTGGTGTCGTGTTTGTGAACTGTCGATTATGTGGTGTCGGTGAAGTGCTTGTCGGTGTTATGAAGTTTAGATCTAGTCAGGTAGATCCATATCTATATATACATATATATATATATATATATATGTATGTATCAATATGTATAGTGTGTTTTGTTTATGTATGTAGCAAGTTGGATTGCATACCTAATAGAACCCTGACTAATACTGCCAATATGGAACCCACAAGGTATCACTGATGTCAAGTGCAACACATCACATGTACATTCCTATAATATTGCCAACCAGGTGTTCAGTCAGTATAAAGCCCACATCACTTGTATATGTCGGGTGAGGGGGAGACACTACAACCCAATCACAGCTTTGTAATATGTTTATGGCATGTGCTATGCAGAATAGTATGATCTTGAGGAAACAGGCAGGTCAATCTCATGGTTCAGGTATGGTCATACTGTCCATGCACACATGACTGGCATAGACATGGTAGCAACATTATCTGATGATCACCGTGAGGCAGATCAGAGCTGCACAACACCTCCACTGCCAAATAACTCTGGGTAAAGTACATGGCAGAGCATGTGAGGTGCTGATGTCTGATCCACAACTATGGGCCCTAATGAGCACACAGTGACATTACAGGGTCTCACAGAACAAACATAATGCAAGCCTGTTAATATCAGGCTATTCTGATCAGCATGTGGTTAGTTTAGTTCAGTTACATTTGTTTTCCAGGATAAAGCACTGATCTCCATGGACCTTTTTCAGACGCAGCCTGGGAGCGATGTTTAGTTAAGTGACATGCTCAGAGTCACAGAGTTAGGCAATTGAGGTTAAAGGAATCGAACCTTGCACACACAGATGACAGGAAACAGTTTGTTTGCAGTTCCTCAATCCTCTAAGCCAACTGCAAGATAGGTCAGGCCACAATATGCATCACTATCTGACAAACACCATACATGAGGGAGGGTGGGGTGCATCACAGTTGTTAGTCTGTGCATAACTACTGAGGGACAAACTTCACACATGGCTGCCACAAACTGGGTGCGGGGGGTGTCAGAGGAGGCAGAGCTGTATTGGTCTAGAGATTTTGGATACTCTGTGTAAGAGAAAATGTCCTCCTGCTGTAGGGATGGCAACTGTGTGTCTGTGAACTGGGTCCATTCTACTGGACTGCTGCAGGAAGACTTGGAGCTTGTTGTGGCAGAGATGGAGTGTGATTGTCAGACTGTAACCTAGATGGGAACTGGTGATGAGTTTGGTCATCATTGCAATTACAATGAGGGATGCAACAAAACTGTAAATAAAAACTGACTATTCTGTAAGAACCCCCCCCCCCATGCACAGCCTCCCTGAGTATGTACTCGAGCCTGACCTCAGACAACACCAACCGTTCTTTTATTTGTAATTTTTTCAATGCTGCATTGCCTCTAGACCATCAGCTCCCTGTAATCTGTTTGTCCATTCATTCCTCACAGGCCAGAGATATTGTCATCCCACTTGTTCCTTGCGAGATGAGTAACAATCATGGGGACATCATTCTGGTAGCCTTTAAGACATTTCAGATGTGTGGTCTATACCCCACCACTGGTCCTGATGTGGAATCTGCATCTCCGCAGAGGGACCACCTATGCTACTAATAAATGTCTGGTGGCTGGTGGCTGCCTCAGTGGCTTGGGCAGACCCCCAACATCTCTCCCACTGAGAGTATTCTCAGGGGAGTAGATTAGGCCAATCGCCTTGAGCGCCATGTAACCCAGGGGAAAGAAATTAGCCCATTCCCATGCAGATGTAAGTTGTGCATCACTTGCCCACCCTCTCCCTGATTTTTCAAATTTCTGAGCCACTATTGGATCTCAGGACTTTTGTGGCACAGTAAGGACTTTATTCTTTTGTGCCACAGAGCCAGAATGACACAACCCATCTGAGTTGTGTTAGTAGCTCGAGCGACCTGCTCATATTGGAGGAGATTCAATCAGTGCTTGATGCAATATCCATTGGAAACCCTTGTTAGACTAATAATTACTGTGTTGTTGGACTTTATGTCCTCAGAGAGCTACTGGTAGTGGGGAGTAACTTCTTTATGAATTCTACAAATCACAGCAATCAGATCCATGTTGGACTGAGCTGCAACAGACTGTGCCTGAATGATAATCTAGCAGATCTGCTGATTGATACTCAGTGATTCCCATGTGTCAGAGGCCAACTGTGAATCATAAAGATGCTGGGCACTTCTGTAAGGCTTTCTGACATGGGTATACCCACTTCATGCACAGTGAATTTATCTATCTGTGACCCATAATGATGTTGGGCACCCCTGTAAGTTTGCCTCACATAAGTATACCTGCCTGGGCACCCCAGAAAGGCTGCCTTACATAGGTATACCTGCCTGGGCATCCCTGTAGGGCTCTCACATGGGTGTACCCACTTCACACACAGTGCATTTATCCATCTGTGACACATAATGATATTGGGCACGCTTGTAAGTTTGCCTCACATGGGTATACCTGCCTGGGCACCCCAGTAAGGCTTTGTCACATGGGTATACCTGCCTGTCCATCCCTGTACGACTGTCTCACATGGGTGTACCCACTTCACACACAGTGCATTTATCTATTTGTGACACATAATGATGTTGGGCACCCCTGTAAGTTTGCCTCACCTGGCTATACCTGCCTGGGCACCCCTGTAAGTCGGCCTCACATCAATATACCTGCCTGGACAACACTGTAGGGCTGTCTCACATGGATGTACCCACTTCACACACAGTGCTTTTATCCATCTGTGACACATAATGATGTTGCACATGGGTATACCTACCTGAGCAACCCTGTAGGGCTGTCTCACATGGGTGTACCCACTACACACAAAGTGCTTTTATCTATCTGTGACACATAATGATGCTGGGCACCTTTGTAAGGCTGTCTCACATGGGTATATCTGCCTGGGCAACCCTGTAAGGCTGTTAAGGCTGCCTCACATGGGTGCCTGGTCACCCATGTAAGGCTGCCTCACGTGGGTGCACCTACTTCACACATACAGTGCATGTATCTGCTGCTGCAGGCACATGGCTGGCATCATTGTTGCTTGGAGCCATGAGGGCCCCTCCCACCCTGGGATGGTGTCCATTCATACCATAGTGCCCCAGATTCCTCTATGGATGAGGCTACATATTCACCATATACTGTGAACAGATGCCCACCCAGGAAGGAGACATTCAAGGCCATTGCCTCATCTGTCTCATATGGGTATACCTGCCTGGGCACCCCTGTAAAGCTGCCACACATGGGTATACCCACTTCATACAAAATGGATTTATCTATCTGTGATACATAATGATGCTGGGCACCCCTGTAAGTTTGTCTCATTTGGGGTTACCTGCCTGGGAACCCCTGTAAGGCTACCTGACATGGGCATACCTGCCTGGGAACCCCTGTAAGGCTGCCTCACATGAGTATACCTGCCTGGGCACCCCTGTAAGGATGCCTCACATGGGTATACCTGCCTGGACACCCCTGTAAGGCTGCCTCACTTGGATATACCCACTTCACACACAGTGCATGTGACAAATAATGATGCTAGGCACCCCTGTAAGGCTGTCTCACATGGGTATACCCACTTTGCACAGTGCATGTGACAAATAATGACACTGGGCACCCCTGTTAGGCTGCCTCACGTGGGTATATCTGCTTCACACAAAGTGCGTGTGACAAATAATGATGCTGGATAGCCCTATTAGGCTGCCTCATGTGGGTATATCCACTTCACACACAGTGCATTTATCTGCTGCTGCAGGCACATGGCTGGCATCATTGTTGCTTGGAGCTATGAGGACCCCTCCCACTCTGGGATGGTGTCCATTCATACCATAGTGCCCCAGATTCCTCTGTGGATGTGGCTACCCCTTCACCATATACCATGAACAGATGCTCACTCAGGATGGAGACATTCCGGGCCATTGCATCATCTGTCTCACATGGATATACCTGCCTTGTCACCCCTGTAGAGCTCTCTCACATCGGTATACCAGCTTCATACAAAATGGATTTATCGATCTGCGACACGTAATGATGCTGGGCACCCCAGTAAGGCTGCCTCACATGGGTATACCTGTCTGGGTACCCCTGTAAGGTTGCCTTGCATGGGTAGAGCTGCCTGGGCACCCCTGTAAGGCTACCTCATATGAGCATACTTGCCTGAGCACCCTGTTAGGCTGCCTCACCTGGGTATATCTGCTTCACACACAGTGCATTTATCTGCAGGCACATGGGTGGCATCATTGTTGCTTTGAGCCATGAGGGCCCCTCCCACTTTGGGATGGTATCCATTCAGACCAAAGTGCCCCAGATTTCTCTATGGATGAGGCCACACCTTCACCATATACTGTAAATGGATGCCCACCCAGGATGGAGACATTCACAGCCACTGCTTCATCTGACTGTGAATCAGGTATTTGCATCTAGTCATCATCATTAGCATCTGCACAGGTGCTTGCATCAATCTGTTACTACTCTAGCACCTAGACATGCTGTCACAGCAGCTTTCTGTCCTGTGAATACACAGTAAAAGACTCACTAGAGTGTGAACCTGTGTTGTAACTATGGCCCTGCAACATGGGTGCCACACAATCACAGACATCCTTCAGCTATCCCTTGACATGTCTGAATACCTGATGTTCTTAGGAGAAAACATAAGCAACATAGGCTGTAGTCAACCTATATGTTATATGTGCAGTACTGCTACAAAGGCCCTCCTTCCACAATGCAGTATTTTGCAACTCAGAGAAATGTTAGCAACAATAAGGTTAGACCTCATTATTGGCTAATTTGTATATCTCTGAGTGACACTTACTACCAGAATGTGCACATTACAGAAGTAAATTTTGGCTCATGTGGGCATTGACATTTCCCCAATCATTCTCTCACACACACATAAATGCACAAAACATAAACACACACCTGTCTGCCCTCCTGTGGTTTCCCCATCCCTCCTGATCATTGTGCCATAAAGACCCTTAACTAACATGTATCCATGGTGTCCAGTGATTCCTCCTCCCAATGCCCATAAATATATCAGTGGTATTATGGCACTTAAGTAAAATGTATCCCTGGTGTCTAGTGATTCCTTCTCTCTGCTCCCCTTAATGATACCGATGGTATTATGGCACTTAAGTAAACTATATCCCTAGTGTCCAGTGATTCCTTGCCCTGATCCCTGTAATGACACTGGTGGCATTATGGCACTTAAGTAAAATGTATCCCTGCTGTCTTGTGACTCCCTCCCATCACCCAACCCTGGTGTCCAGTGATTCCTTGCCCTGATCCCTGTAATGATACTGGTGGCATTATGGCACTTAAGTAAAATGTATCCCTGCTGTCTTGTGACTCCCTCCAATCACCCAGCCCTGTACTGATGTCAGTCGCATTAAGACACTTAACTAACATCTATCCCTGGTGTCTAGTGATTCCCTCCACTCCCAGCTCCCTGTACTGATGCTGGTGCTGGTGCCCTTATAGCACTTAGATAAAATGTATTCGTGGTATCTAGTGAATCCACTCACCCCTGATGATCAACTGATGCCAGTGTTGTTATGTCACTTAATGGATGAGTTATCCCTGCTGTTTAGTGGCCTCCCCATCTTTGTCCCATTATTATGGTAGGCAGTTGAAGATGTGCATTTGGCCTTCTTCAGTATTGTGATATGGTGAAGTCATGCTTTTCAACACAGCTGAGTGATTTTTTTTGAGTCATTTGGCATGTAGATACCTTCCTGGAGGCAGTTCCAGGGGGAAGAGAGAGCACGTGGCTGATTAACATATGCTTCTCCCTCTGACTGGCTCATAAGCATTCAGCACAGCCACGGAGCCTGCCCTAACTGGTGCTTTAGATCTTCATTCTAAAATACTGTGCAGCACTGTGCTAGGTCTCTAGCCTGAGACATGTACAATGAGGTGTACGTATAGTAGCAACTTCATGAATGGCTACCCAGTGCCTTTTTGCATCATGTAGTCTAACAGACAAATAATATTTTAGTCACTAAATTAAATGCTGACATCTGTTTTGTGTAGCCTAATAGACAAATATATTTTAAAAATGAAAATGCAGCTTACTATTATTTATTTATTTATTTTAATTTCTCATCCGTGCTACCTGTTGACCATCAGACCCTCTCTCAACCTATTAGTCCATTCATTCATTGGGAGACAGGCAAACAAGAAGAATGATGAATGAGGTCGCCATTATGGATGGTCAAAGGGTTTTTGCTTTTTGTCCCCAGTCCTAGTCATGCATATCTGGTGAGGCACCAGAGAGGGGCATGCACTAGGCTATCTGTACAGAACACCCCCTTAGTTCTTCAGAGAGTGTTTCCACCAAGCAACCCTACCTTTTCACTTTTGGTATGAGTAGTTGTAGTGTCCTCCGTTTCTACCAGGAAGATTGTAACACCTTGTGTGCCTTTGGGTGCACAAAACCTCCACCCTCTCTTTCTTTGAGAGGTGATTGGGCTCTGCCTCTAAATCTCCACCCTCTCTTTCTGTGAGAGGTGATTGGGCTCTGCCTCTAAACCTCCACCCGCTCTTTCTTTGAGAGGTGATTGGGCCCTGCCTCTAAACCTCCACCCTGTCTTTCTGTGAGAGGTGATTGGGTTCTAACTCTTAACTCCTCCCCATCTCTGCCTAGCTGTTCCAGTGCTTAGACTGTTAGTCCCTCCCCCATCACTAGTTATGCAGTTAGGCCCCCATCCCTCTGCACCATGGAGGTGAAATTAAATGCAAACTTATTTTTTCATCATAAACCACATTTACTATTTTAGTACAAGGTTGTTTAATATGAATTAAAGATTGATTAAAGAACAAAATATGATATGTTTTAGTGATTGCTGCAATGGGTTATTGGCTTTAGGTTCTAGATCCTTTGATTTGCTAAACCAGATTCACCGGACTTAACCTTTCTGCTCACTTCATCAAACAAGCCTGAATTTATATTATGAGCTCCATGTAAAACAAACATAATCTTGAACTAAAGCAAGCCTACTTGGAATTGTGCCTATACATTTGGAGAGATAGCTGTTATTTTTTTACTTATTGGCTTGTAGAATCCTGTTTTGTAATTGTGATGCTACATACTCAGTGCTATTATTTCCATTTTCCCAAGAAGGAATCTAGGAATTATACCTGTGATTTTCAGCTGTAATTTCCAGTCACCATCAACCCCCTTTTAACTCATTGTATACATGGGATTGGTGTATCACGTCAACAGAGTCAATGTTCACACAACAGTCATTACCATAATTTAATAATAATAATCTAGTACATTTATACATGCAAACATGTATTTAGTTTTATATGCAAAACTGAAATAGATTATAGGTACAGAACAGTCAATAAATCAAACCAATAGTATTATAAATAGTAAATATTTGAAAAAAATACAAGCTGCGGTGAATGAGGGATCAAGACTAAAATGCCAAAATCGGTAAAAATCTCATACATTTCAGTATTCGGGAAGTCTGGAGTTAGGCCTGACCAGCATATTCCTCAGAACCATCGAAAATTAGTGTCCCTAATCTTTGCATTCTCTTGTCTCTAATATGATTTTAACAAAAATGAAAGCAGATTACTCGCTTCTCTACTCAGTGTGTGGCCACCTATTAGTGTTGTACACTGCAAACAAATGTTTTATAATAGTTTTTATGCTGCATTATTTTAAAGTTAGTAAGGGCTGCCAATATATCCATATTTTTCGTACTGGGGCACTATAACAGAAAGAATTTTACATGCCCTTGTTACTTTTGCCCTTGTAAATCTTGGTTGACAGTTTACATGCGTTTGGTGTTCTTTTAAGTTGTCAGTAAAAGAAAACCCTTTTCAGGAAAATCGTTTGCACCTTGATGGATGCATAGACTATACAGATTTGTGAGCAATCTCCCTTTGACAAAAGTGTGAGCTTCTGTATAGAAACAAAGCATAACACAGACCATAGTATTATAGCAGGACAGTTTTTCACTGGACATTTTCAAGCAGATAATGTGAGTTCTATTGGTAATATAAATATAACACATCCCAAAGCAGTTACAAATCCATTTTATTATGGATGATAAAAACATCCTTTCTCGCTGTCAGGTTGTCCCAAAGAAGATATATAATATGGTTTTGACAGTTTTTTTTCTAATAACCGAACCACAATGAATCATGCAAAAGCTTAAAAGCATATGCAGCACTGAGTAACTGTCAGCAATAAAAAGGCATCTCTTTCCATTTCATCCATCAGCAGAAATGATCACTTAACATGCTTCCAACTGTCCCCATGGGTTCTATGAAAGCACGATTATTGTGATCATTGCTATTATTATTATTATCATTGTTGCTGATACTAGTGTTATTAACTAATAATTTATTAATAATGTTGATTGCTTTATATCATCGGGTGTATCAGACATTTCAGTTTCCACTGTATTAGGTTCATCGGTTCATACTAGGCTTGAGATTCAAACCCTGTACTTTGTGTTTCTAAGGCAAACACCTTAAAACTAATGAAACCGTAGCTTTCAGTGTATCACAAATGTTAGTGCTTTTTCAAAGAACTGACACTTTATGCCACAAAGTTTTATATAAGAAAACAGTTGCTTCTCTGCTATTAGCACTCTAACAGATCCACCACATAGTTTGTGTTTCCTTTGATTATGTGATAACACAGCTAACACCATTAAATTAAAAGAAAGAGAAGTACATTTCCACAGCTGTGTTATATACACCTGACTATAACCTAAGAATACATGCTGGCATTCCTGTTATGACATTTTCTAACATCTGTCCCTGGTGTCTAGTGATTCCCTCCACTCCCAGGTCCCTGTACTGATGCTGGTGCTGGTGCCCTTATAGCACTTAGATAAAATGTATTCGTGGGATCTAGTGAATCGACTCACCCCTGATGATGCCAGAGCTGTTATGTCACTTAATGTACATAATGTGAGTTCTATTGGTAATATAAATATAACACATCCCAAAACAGTTACACAGCAGTCATTACCATAATTTAATAATAATAATCTAGTACATTTATACATGCAAACATGTATTTAGTTTTATATGCAAAACTGAAATAGATTATAGGTACAGAGCAGTCAATAAATCAAACCAATAGTATTATAAATAGTAAATATTTGAAAAAAATACAAGCTGCGGTGAATGAGGGATCAGGACTAAAATGCTAAAATCGGTAAAAATCTCATACATTAAGTACTGGAAAACAGAATGTTTATTTTTGTTGCTGTCCTTTTTGAAAGCAAAAAGGATAAATTTATATACTGATATTTTAGTACCGATGAATGTTCTTTCCATATAATAACTGACTCACTGAACATGTTCAAAATTATACAATCTCACAACAATTTGGAATATTCATTCAAAGCTGTAAAAGGCTTTTTTTTGCATTTATGTTTTTGATTAATTATTCTGCATAACACGTTAAAAAAAACAATGAAAATCGTGCAGCAGTGAATGTGATGTCTGAAAAGTAAAAAAAGATCAGTTCAGAGTTTTATGTTGCAGATGTCAATTGAAAACCATGATCTGGCAGCCAAAGAGATATGCTAGCCCCATGGCCAAGCATCCGTAGTTCAAAAATATCTTATTACCCTTGAAAGTCCAGCCATCCTCATAAAATTAAATTGTCATTACATGACTATTCATTTCTGAAGCTATAAGCTGCTGAATTTTCTGAAGAGAACCCAAGAAATGATGTACAGCTAGTATCATTCTAAAGTTTGGCAGTTTGTTTTGTTGGTTGTGTCTAATCAGTCATAAAGCTCAGTGCCAGCTTAAATAAACACAAACATGTTCTTTCTTTTGAAATGCAACTACTAGAACATTATTTTGCAAGCATACGATGCTTGCCATTTGAAGTAGTTTGTATAATATTCTTTCTCAGTAGCATGCCGTTGCATTTTATTTGCAGTGTGTCAGCACCCTTTTGTCAACACTGCTACATTATGATTTTCAGACATCATAGGAAAAATCAGCTTTTGCAATTGTGGTTTGAGAGATTATTTCCCAGCACATGGTACAACATTTAGCAATAGAAATCATTGGGATTGACAAGTCTTGGCTGAAGTTGTCTCCAGGTGCCCTTTGTTTTTAAAATGAGATCCATGGGAACTTTTAATATGCTTAGTAGCCGTGTTGTCAGTAAAGTGTTCGTGTTATTGCCCTCTGCCAACTTGGAAGGTGTCCACTGATGTCCACTGTTTTCCTTTAAGCCTGTCAGTATGGATTGATTTGACAAGGACCTTATTTACATCTCAGATTCTTGAAGTCTAGCATCTGCTTTGGTTAGGTTAATTTAATGATGTAAACTTTTAGTTACATTTCTTTTTTCATGCTGATTATTTGTTTGCTATTTGCAGTTACACAGCACAGTGGCAGTAGTACAACAAGTAGCACACTTGCCTTTGGAGCAAAAGTCTGTGGGTTCTCTTCCTACATTGGTTAGATCAATTGCTGACACTGTAGTGCAGCATAGGGGGGTGTTGCCCTCCTGAATGTGTCATCCTTTGGATAAGATGTTAAACCAAGGCCCCATCTACTTGAGCTAGTGATAGCTAAAGTGGATGTAAAAGATCTCATGGCAGCTATTGAAAAGAATATGGAAAGTTCCCCGCTACCTTAGCCAAATTTCCCCTGGTAGTATAAATACCACCTCAAGTCTCGCCTAAAAAGAGGCTACTAGACTAGTAGGATGAACCCACTCAACAAATGACAGAATTATCTTGCACTTAGATATTTTTAGTGATCATTGTTAGAAAACAATGTGTTTTTGATTATTAAACATTCACATAGATGTGTATAACCTGGCTTTTGCTAAGACTTTACTTTTAGCAAGAAAGAAATTTAGATCCTGACTGAAAAAGTTGTCCATCATTTTAATCAATTTGAAATTAGGAAGGAGACATTGCATCTCTTTTGTGGTGTTTTTTAATATGAGAGGACTAACTCTGTCCTAAACTCACTTTAATATTGCAACGCAATGTTGATTTTTCAGTTACTGTTATCTTGCTGGCTCCAGTCTTTTATTGTATATTACCAGTGACTACCAACTTAAGTTGCTATAGTCTCTACAATATAAAGTTTAAATAAGCTAAGATGTTATCATGCAAATGTGATATTGCTCAATTAATTAAAAGCCAAAAATGGTTAAATGTTTTTGGGCCATAGTTGTGATCTCCAGAACTGCAGAACAAGTGTGAATGCATCATTTTTCTGTTTAAATCTCAGTTTAAATTTCAAACTACTGAGACACAGAAAAGTGCACTTTATATTTCTGGTAGGAAGCTTTTGTCATCATTGGAATTTTAGGCTGATAATATGCTGCCCTCATGCGAAAAAGTTATTTTTTACATCAAAGTCACCCTAAGAAAATTACCAGAATTGTATGGTCATTCAATTCTAGCTGTTGAAAACTACTACATGCAACTGCCTGAGGTCTGCCTTTATATAACAAATTCAGTGGCCTCGTATGAGAAGTGTGATGCCCCTAGTGCAAGTCCTGCCACTTTTAGAAATAAACAGTTGATTCGAAAAATGGGAACCTTGCCGTTGCTCCTTTCACAACATTTTTACAGAGGTACTTTGCTACCTAGACCTCACATCTTCTTCTTTTGTCTTTTCCCGGTTGGGGGTCATCACAGTGGATCACCTGTCTGCTCATGAGTGGCAGGGAGTTTTATGGTGTCAAGTTTCCAGCCCAGCACACAACCTTCCATAGAAGGCACACACACACACACACACACACACCTAGGGCTAATTTAGAGTGTCCAATCCACCTACAGCATGTCTTTGGGATGAAACCAGAGCACCTGGAGAAAACCCATGCGACCACAGGGAGGACATGCAGACTCCACACAGAAAGCACCCCAGCCAAGGATCGAACCACAGAACCTCTTGCTGTGAGGCAGCAATGCCAACCGCTGCACCACCACGACCTCACATAATAAGGAGAATTCTTGTGGATATTGTAGGTTCAAACATACTGAAAATTAAAATTACTGCCCTCTCACTAATTACTGACCTTTCACATTCAACAGGCACTCAGTAAGAGGATATGCTAAGAACAACAGAATGCATTTTGTCACCAAGCAGAATATATTGTCGTTTTAGAAAAGTAGATATATATTAGATAACGCGCCTGTTTTGTGAATCGATTTTGAGAGAGACATTATTTTTCTGGTTCCATCTTCATATCATTTATTAATACTGACAGCCTGTAGAGAAAACTGGTCAGAAATTATTTACAAATGTAGAAAGAGTGCGCTCTTACAAACAGTGTTAGTTTCTGGGTAGAAACTTAATGATAACGGCACATCATTTATAAATCTGTGATTTCTAATATTATCAGGACTGTAATTCACAAAAATGTGTTGTCAAAATCTATTGCCAAAAGCAAATTTAGTTGTGGAAGTAATTTTGTAATATATGTGATTACAAGTGGGTGTTCCTTTTTCCACCATTACTTTATAAATAAACCTTTAGGAAGTTACCTGTGACTGTATCATTCATAGCCTATTTGATACTGTCTCCTGCCATTAGATACAGTTTATCAATGCTGCTCGACAGGACAGCATTCAAGTATTTTGTTATGAAGAAGATGAAACAAAATGTAAGATACACTATTACTCTGAAATGCAACATCTTTTAAAGGAAAGAATGTAAGTTAATTCTTATGCAAAAGAAGCTTAAGAATGGTTTGAATTTAGAGGTATTGTGGAAATTTGTTTGCTCCGGTTTAAAATGCATTGCAGATATTACTGATTGGATCTATATTGATTCATCCAGTTGTAGGTTTATGTAACTGCAAGCGATACAGTCACTACCAGTGAAACTCACCCCCAGCTAACCTGATCGCTAACATGAATTTTACAACATGGTCAAGTCAATTACTGCTCCTTTTCCTTGATCATAGACACAGACATGGGTCCTGCAGAGAGGCATCGCATTTCTTAGGTCTGATGTGGTGTGAATCAATGGTTTGGTTGTTCTGCAGTGCAACAAACCATGCACTCTAACCCTACAAATGACTCCCTTACTAATTTATCTTATGAAATGCAAAATGTAACTTTTGTAGTACAATTAAACCATATTGTACATTATTTTTTTCTCCTAAGTAAGAAAAGAAAGAAAGAAGGAGTGCAGGAAGAAGTGGGAGATAGAAAATACTGACCAGGCTAGGAAGGGCTGCTGGTTGGCTAATAAAGAAGCTAAGAAAGAAGTTGCAGTAGCAAAGAATACGGCATCGGAGGCACTTTACCAACCGCTGGAAAGTGACTCAGTAAGGGGCACAAAGAAACTATATCAGGTTGCAAGGCAAAGACAGAAAGATAAAGAAGATAGTCAGACACCCTTCATAAGGGATGCCATGCCAGCAACAACCTGCTCACCAGCCCAGAGGACATCAAAGGCAGATGGAAGGAGTATTGCCAGCAGCGTCTGAATGAAGAAAGCTCCAAATAAGCTGTACTGCCCCAGAAAGAGCCTACGATGAAAGAAGAAGAGGAGCCCACACTATAAGAGGCAAGAACAGCACTAAGGAAGCTGAAGTCAGGGAAAGCAGCAGGCTCAGATGAGGTCACAGCAGATATGATAAAGATGTTGGGTGAGATAGGGGAGAAATGGTTCCTGAGGGTACTAATAGCAGTGTGGAGAGAAAGGTGTATCCCAGATGACTGGAGAATAAGCATACTCATGCCAGTGTACAAGAACAAAGGGGACATCCACAATTGTGCATACAGGGGCATCAAACCCCTATCACATTGCATGAAAGTTCTGGAGAGGGTGACTGATAAACAGATACGCAGAATAGTAGAATGTAAGATGGGAGATGAGCAGTTTGGATTCAGATCAGGATGCAGCACAACTGACCCGATGTTTGCATTGAGACAGATACTTGAGAAGAAACCAGAGGTTGAGAAGAGAGTCCAACTGGGCATTCCTAGACTTGGAGACAGCATATGACAAGGTCCCAAGAAAGCTGATCTGGGCAGTACTGCGGTAGTTTGAAGTCCAAGAAATATTGGTAGAATTAGTGCAGGCTATGTACAAGGACCCAATGACTCAAGTACGAACAGTGTTTGGCCTCACAGTGGAGTTCCCAGTGGGAGTGGGTGTACATCAGGGTTCAGCTCTGAGCCCAGTGCTGTTCAAACTAGTGATGGACTACATTAGCAAACAAGTTGGAGGGGACAGATCAACAAAGCTGCTGTATGCAGACGATGTGGCAGTACAGGCAGACTCTGAGCTAGAATGTCAGCAAAGGATAGGAGAATGGAATGCAAATCTGAAGGCACGTGGGATGAAACTAAGCACAGATAAGACACTGGCAATGTGCAGCAAATTGAGGAAATCAGAAGAAGATGAGAATAGAGATAGAAGGGAAGATAGTGGAACAGGTAAACAGCTTCAAGTATCTGGGAGGGGTAGTTGAAGAGGAAGGTAGTCTGAGTGAAGAGGTCAAAGCTAGAATCAGAGGGGCTGCAGCCAACTGGCATAGATTATCAGGTATAGTCTATGACAGAAGAATGCCAAAGAAGCTGAAAAGTAAGGTATACAAGACAGTGGTGCAAGCAGTACTACTGTATGGTACAGA
Source organism: Protopterus annectens (assembly GCF_019279795.1). Classification (NCBI taxonomy): domain Eukaryota; kingdom Metazoa; phylum Chordata; order Ceratodontiformes; family Protopteridae; genus Protopterus; species Protopterus annectens. The sequence continues at coordinate 1,049,159,000 of NC_056733.1, forward strand.
AACCAGGACAGTAAAGGCAGAGCAGATGAGGAAGCTAGAGGTGACTGAAATGAAGTGCCTGAGATGAGTGGTAGGATGCACACTGTGGGGCAGATGAAGAAATGATGACATAAGAGAAGAAGCCAAAGTAGCTCCAATTGCAGGAAAGATCAAAGAGAACAGATTACAATGGTTTGGGCACATGCAGAAAACCAAAAGACAATCTGGTGAGGAAGATTTGGGACAGACAGGAAGAATGTAAGAGGAAGCAAGGACATCCAACAAAGAGGTGGCTGGATTGTGTGAAAGAAGATCTGTGACAGTCAGGCATGAGTGTTGAAGGCAGGAGTGTGGCACTGAATCGAGAGAGTTGGCGATAGCTAACATGATACCCTGACGCCATGTAGAAAAATGGAAAAAATGAGGCTGATGATGATGAAGAAAAAAGTAAGAGCCAGTAATGAAACATGAATTCCAACTCCAGTCATTCAAATGAAAAGAAATACAGAAAAAATGCCAAAATTATCAGCAATGAAATAAGAATTCCAAGTCCAGTCATTCAAATGAAAAGAAATATAGAAAAATACCAACATTATCAGCAATGAAACATGAATTCCAAGTCCAGTCATTCAAATGAAAAGAAATATAGAGAAATACCAACATTATCAGAACCTCTGTTGTAGGCTACATAATGTTAATGAATAAATAAATAAATCAAATAAATAAAAAAAATACATATTAGAAAATGCTTTTGATTAGGATGACTTCTGTAAAGAGGCTGAATCTCATCTCTGTGTTTGTTTTTTCAGGGTGCTCTGGTTTCTTCCCACATCTCCAAGAGATGTAATTAAGTGAACGGGTTGTTTTTTATATTGCCCATGTAAGATGTGTTGCTTTGCATTTGTGTGCCTCTTATAATGGATTGGTACCCTTTCAAGGATTTGTTTTCTTGACTTCTACCCTTTGCTTGTCGGAGGAGGTTGGCTCCCCCATGACATAAACCACTGAGTATATTGGAGCATAAAAGCATAAATGAAATTATTTTTCATAATGATAATTGAACAGACAGAGATATGAGAGATACTTGTGTGAGTTTGTGGTAGATGTGGCCTGTTATTGAAAATGCTGCGGTAATTTGTTTTTTTTACTTGTTAAGGATTTTATGAAAAATGTGGTGGACCAGATACTAATCCAAGAAACAAATGGTCTGTAATAGAAAAATGCTGTTGCATAAATTCGAATTGGTCACTTCATGGCACAGAGAGATGGGCCTGGACTGTAACACTGGATACTATGATAAGTAGACGTTGTGTCTGAAGATTTGATAAATAGATGTGCTGTCTGAGGATTTGTTTGTGTGTGGTGGTAATGAGTCACCCCAGTGTGGAAGATAAAGGGTTTTCAGTAGAATGTTACAAACAGGAGTGGAGAGGACAGCCTCCAGCTCTCTGAAAAAGTGGGAGAATGCACTGGCCCATTATTGGTGGAACTTTATCCATACTGATGTCAATGCATATCAGGCATAGGGTGGGATAATAGGGGTAGACACAAAAATCTTCAGTCAAAACTGTCTACAAATGATGGCTCACCTTTGTAAGACTACTGCCCCAGTGGCAGTAGAGCTTTGTCTAGTCAATGGGGGAATGAATGGGTCAATAGAGTTAGCGGGTGTGTTGATGGTCATGGATGAGTTGACAAAGTTGTTCTGGATTTGGGAACTGGATGGGAAGTCAAAAAAATAATTAAGAAAGGAAGAAAATCTGACTAAGCTGGACTTGTATTCCCATTTCTCTATACCTACCAGCATCAGGAAAACTAGAGTAAAGTACAAAGATTTAGACTTAAATATATGTATTTACTTACACTTGAATCATGTATTGGTATATTGAATGTCTGGAGGTACAAATACGCTTTTAAATAATACAAAGCACAAAGGAATATTTAGTATATACTGAAGATTATCCAACTGCTTGCAACACATCAGCAAGTAACAGGTGAGTTTCATTTTAAATAACAATGAAAACAATTAAAAGAATTCTATATGTTCAAAAAAATGAGGTAAAGTTACCAAGACTGAATCAGAATCTTATATAAGTTATGAAAGGGGAATCATTTCTTCTTATAAAACACAATGGTTAGAATCATGCAAATTCAATCAATACGTTTTGAAGATGATAGCTGTCTTCAAATTCAGTGAAAAAAGGAAAATGTGAATTCCTATCTTTTTTACAAAAATGAATAATTTGCCTTTTTCTGGAGTACTGGCAATCTTGGAGATGTTTATAACAACTAACGAGATTTAGGGGAGCACAGACACCCATATTAGCAGGATTGGGGGCTTGATAAAACATAAAACACTCATTTTGGACAAATGCCCATCCTCACGTTTTGTTTACCGCTTTTTGCGTTTGCAGTACTATGTGTGCTATTTTACAGAGTCTGTTTATGAAGGTTTCAGGCAAAGAATGAAAAGCATTAGATGAAAGACTTAGTCAAGACAATGGTTATCCAGCAATGCCAAATAGATACCAGTGAGGAAAGATGTGAGCTACTGTTTGACAACATTTCATTTAAGGAAGAAAAATGAAAAAAAAACTGAGGACTTTTAGGTACAAAACAAAATAAGCTTTTTGGGATGGGGCACCAAACAATTTTTTTTATATGATCTTTGAAAAGAACTTGAACTCCCAAAGTTACTGAAAGAATTCAGTGGCCACTAGTTCCAAACCTTCTAATAATGTGAATTCTATAATGTTTTTCATGTGCCTTGCTACTTTCCTACAGTTGCATTTTAGTCTGCAGTTCATTTAAGATCCAGAAAGAAACATGGAAGTTTCGCTATGTAAGAAAAGATGATGACAATGACCATGGATGATGACAATGACTGTGGTTTCTTTTAAAGAAGGAAGGTAA